>NC_138183.1:51387475-51770419 GCF_964194105.1 Spermophilus citellus | reverse complement strand
ACAGCAATTATAATATCAAATAATATGGCAGAATTGAAACAAATATTAGTAATAACAAAAAATGTAAATAGGCTTGACTTTCTTACTCAAAGAAAACATTTTCAAATTGGCTAATAAAAACCTATAACTCTGGGCTGAATATAAGATTCATACCTAAATAAGGTAATTCAAAAAGTTCAAAAATAAAGGAATGGACAATGACTTACTAGATAATGGAAGCCATAGATTACAAAAGTTATAATCTGAATATCAAGCAACAGAATTCAAAACAAACTGTATTTTTTTCCACATTTCTTTGCGTTTATTATTAACTATTGGCTTAAGAGAATGAATATCTTTTTAATCAACAGATAACTGAAAATTTTTGAAAACACATTTTTTAAAAGCAAAACTAAAAATAAAACTCTGCAGTGCTAAAAGCTGCAATTTTCAATGAACATATAATGGTTATGAATATTTACGTGCCAAATGACACAGTGAACACCTATGTAAAGAATAATTACTCACTCCTCAAGGAGAAATATGAAGAAACACATTAATGATGGAAGACTTTAACATCCTACTCTCACAACTCTTTGATATCGAGTAGACAAAAAGAAGGATATAAAGAAACCAACATTTAGAAATTTTGACTATGTATCAAATGTTATATCCTTATAACAAAAAAATATGCCTTCTTCTCAAGCACATATGCAACATTCATAAAAATCTATTATTATTTCATTAAAAAATCAATGTTTCATAAAAGTAGAGATATAATTGATAATTCTATTTGATTATAATTTTAAACTATAAATTATTAATAAATCAAATAGTTAAAATGCCATTCCCCTGATAATTTATTAAATATTTTATTAATCAAGTTGTAGGTAAAGAGAAAATTCAAACAATTATAGAAATAAATTATAAAATCAATAAATTATATAATCAATCTAACCAACAGTGTGCAAGGATTCCCTTTTCTCTGTATTCTCACCAGCCCTTGTTCTCTTCTGTCCTTTTCATATTAGCTGTTCTCATTGGGTAAGGTGATATCTCATTGTGGTTTTGGATTTGCATTTCCCCAGTCAGAGAATATTCTAACTGAAATTTCACATATAAAAAGAGAGGTCAATAAAGGTTTTAGAGAGTAATAAGAAACCTCTTTCAGGAATGCAGTCATTAAAATAATTTCCTGTAATCTCTTTCACTAGAAATAAACTCTGGGAGGGCCTGGAAATGTAATGGCTTGAGAACACAGTGCACTATCTTGCAGATGAGAATGCCAGCTATAGATGCTGATGAACATGCATAAATTTTATTTCCAGGAATTCAGCCAGGGATATAAATGAGGAAGTTACTAGACATTGATGACTATGGGTCTTAGGTCTACTTTGCATATAAACATCCATTTCTACATCTATTTTTTTTCCCCTGACTAGTTTGAGAAAATGATGAGTCTTGATCTACGATGTGTTGAAATCAAAAGAAGCTAAATTTTTTTGAAAAAAGCAATTTGCAAAAGCTATAAATAAGCCCATTAAATATATACCCATGAACATAAGCTTGAAAAATCTGGAGAAATAGACATCAAGCTTTTAACAGTTATCTCAAGTGGGAGGTGAGTGTGGAGGACAGAGAGGGGAGGGCAGAGAACTTCCTTACTGTTGTTTCTCATTCATTTTAACAGTAGCAGTATTTATTAACATTTGCAATGCACCAGACCTTCTTCTGCACATAGATTTAGATGTTATAATTCCTGTAATCGTCACCTAAACCTCATGCAGTAAGAAACAGCAGTTTTATAAGTGAGGAAACTAAGGCCCCAAAAAGTCAAGCAACTTGCCAAAGGTCATACCACTAGTAAGTGGTCAGGGGGCAGGACTCAAGTCCAGGTACAAGGGCTCCATTGCTGTGTCTTTAGAACAGATGATTTTATACTGGAAACAGGCAAAACTACAACTTATAAAGGCTGGCACTCTCTTTAAGGAACTAATACTAATGGGACCATATACAAGTTAATCCTGCCCAGAACTACTGCCCTTCCACCTGGGAGCTGCTGCTGTGTTTCCGGTTTCCAGGCCCTGGTCCTGGTTAACGGAGCCTAGGGCAGGGTGAGCACTGGGAAGGGCAATTTGGATGGGAGAGTGCGACATGTGACAAGGCCAGATCACCAGATTGTCTTTCCTGAGTCTTCAGCTAGACGGAAGGTCTATGGCCCTACCAGGTGGTAGAAATATACTGGGCTCAGGAAGAGCCAGCACAGCCTTCTTTTCCACACTGTAGAGGACACACAGTGAGGGAGAAACAAGTCAGCAAGTAGAGGGAGAGAACTTCAAAGTGATGGCCCAAGTCTCAGGGCGGTGCTTGTACCCCAGCGCTGAGAGCTTGCCCTGCTCCAGCTGCGTCCTCCATTCTTCGTCAGCCTGAGAGATGCTCCATTATTCCTCCAGTACATTTTTCTTTCTGACTTGTGCCATTTGACCTGACTTTTGACATTTTACCTCTACTAGTTTGGTCTGGCTAATGCATGTAACAACAACAAGTTCATGTTAATCAAGGGAAAAGGGAACCATGCTGATATTTTGCTTATGGGCCCAGAATTCAACTTTTGAGGCTAAATAGGTTCCTCTCAGTATGGTCAGAGAACAAATAAAAATGTATATTTACTTTAAAGTAATGAATCTACCATTTTAAAAGAGCGACGGATTCACAGAACCATCTATTTTGGTTATTTTAACTGTGTACCTCCATAGCAAGTATCAAATTAATTGATAACTTATTTTTACACAGTTCTATGAGTGTGTTACTTTCATTTACTATTATTCTTCACAATATAGGCCATTTTTAAATACATGTGTGTGAACCTAAGTTTTATATTATCATAAGATTGTATTTAAACTTTCAAAAATAAAAACAGACCTTATCAGACCAGATTTTCTGAGTTCTGGTTTTTTTAAAATGATCACCAAAAGCTATGTAACTACCATATTTTCTTCATCTTTTTCCTGCTCACCATTTATAGAAGGAAATCTTCACTTCCTTTCTCTAAATTACTTCTCCCCCAGGACCTACTTTATCTTCCCTGTAGCAACAGAACAATACCTCCTCTAAAAGCTCAGGTCAGAACAGCCAAAGAAGTACAAATGCTCCTTTTTCCTGAGGAGTAGGAACTCAGGTAGAGGTGTGCATATGGGTTATATGACCTAATCAAGTCTTGAGGGGAAGTGGATGGTGGTTTGGAAACCTACCAAGTAAACTGGAGAACAAAATTCAATCCTGTAGTACCTTCTAGTACTAAGTAGATCCTTTTAAGATACACGTGAATAATAAATAGATTAAATAGATTCTAAAACAATGATTAGTTAAAATAGATTCTAAATTATAAAGAAAATACACAAGACAAAAAACTAGCATTTATTGAGTGCCTATTACATTATGTACAGTATATTTTTATGACATTTACACTACTGTATAAATGTTCACAATAATCTGAAAAGCAGATTATTTTAAAATAATATCAAAAGCATCTCACTTTCAATGATGAGGGAAACCGAAATTACATAAATTGCTGAGGAGGCACAGTAAGTGGAGAGCCAGGATTTGCACGGCTCTCCATTCACTTCCAGACTCCATACTTTTCCCACTATAACATCACATTTATACAAGCCAACATTCTGTTGTCCGCTCTAAGTAAATTATCAGTCTGGATGGATGGGGTTCTGTTTTTCCCTTTAATATAAATGTAAATATTTTCAACCATACATGTACAGGTAAAAGAGGTGATTAAGTTACTCACGGTGAACCCAGCTTTCCTACGAACAAAATTACACTGTTTTCCTAAGCTGATTTCATCAAGAGAAAATGCTTCTTCAAAGACAGGAGTCATTGTTAAGGTCCTGTCTCCATCAGCTGTAACTGTCCTTTGCACCTCCTGTGCTTGGGTGCTAGACTACTGTCTGCCTCCCTGATGCAGCCTGCAAAGGGCTTTATTATTCCCAGCTAAGATCCAAGGCAGCTGAAGGGCACATTGTCACTACAGTTTGCTCCCCCCACATGTCAACATATTCTGAAAGCTAGTGACATCTGATTTTAGCTCTTTGCTGCCTTCTGTTCCTCTGACTTTGACAGATTTTAATGAGACAAATGCTAGCTGTGGATTTCCTTTCTCTATCTTCCCCTACTTCACCTCTCAGGAACTCAGTTTAGGCTGCCATCCTTTGCAAAATAGCAAACTCGAGATGAAAAAAACTGCTGATAAAGAGGAATAGACTTGTGCCCCAAAGGTAAACTTGGCAGAGCTTTCCCAGCTTGACATTTGACCCTGCTTTGTTACCTTTCAGTAAGTGTCACCTGGCATGCTCCTGACACTTGGGGATATGGACATCAAATCACTCATAAGAGAGAAACAGCTGATTCTTCCAGGACTCTTGTGTGATGTAAATGCCAGCAAGAGGACAAGTTCAGGGCTTCTTAAGGAAGCTCAGACAAGTTAGCAATTGTGTTCTCAACCCAAACACCTAAGAGGATGCTCAGAATACCTGCCATTTATTGGGCATCACACTATTATGATACCTGAAGCTTTGAGGTTAGACCTGTGTGCAAAATCACATTCATCACTTAGAGAGTTGGACCTTCAGGTGGGTGAAGTGAATAATTATGACCACCTCCAACTGCTCCATCTCCCACCAAGTTTTCTAATATTTCAACTTAGAAACTCAAGTTTAGGGGGAAGTTGGAAAAGGAGACCATTAAAATTCTGAAGAGGTAGAAGAAGACTCAGAGCCCGGGGGGTTGTGTCTTGCTTATCTGGAAAACACTCACTCACAGATTGCTCTGCAGTTCAGAGCAGTGGGTGTCTTTAGGTCAATGATTCTAAGGTATTGTACCCCACTCCCAGCAGCTTGAGCAGAGCTGGGAGAAAAGAGAGTCACAAAAGATCGTGCTTTACCTGAAAATGAATGAGATACCAACACTTAAATTGACTAGAAAAAAACAACAGCCTGTGAAATGGAATAAAATGGATTGTGTGTTCTAGGATAGATGACAGGTTAAGAGCAAAACTAAAGTCAAATATAGAAAAAAAAATGACAGTGTTGTACATCTGAGTTACTGTGTGCTAATATTACCTGATACACCAGTTGTTCATGTTTTTATTTAAGTATTGTTAAAAATTATTGGACAAAAGAGAGAGTTTGAGACACACATAACTAAAGCATTCCTTCTAAGATGATTTTAAATCATAAATCAATATCCATTAATTACATTGAATTAACCAATCACAATGCCATACACTTGCAGTCATCCATTGTGTCCCAAACTTTTCATGAGGATCTTAATAAATATTGTGGCCATATTATTAAGTCTTAAAACAAAATGAAAATCTGTCATTTTCAACAACATGGATGAATCTGGATGACATTATGTTAAGTAAAATAAACCAGGCACAGAAAGATGAATTCCACGTGTTATTATTTACATGTGAAAGCTAAAAAGTTGGTCACATAGAGAATAGAAGAGTGGTTACCAGAGTTTGGAAAGGGTATGAGGAAGGGAGGAATGGAGCTCGAGAAGATGAGTAAAGAGCATGTAGCCGGGATTCAGCATTATAGAAGGAATAACTTCTGATGTTCTGCAGCCTAGGAGGTAACTATGATTGACAACTGTTAACTGAATATTTCAAAATAGGTAATAGAGAGGATTTTGAAAACACAAAGAGATGATGTCTGACATTATGGACATATCAATTACCCTGATCTGTTCATTATGCATTGTATACAAGTATTAAAATGTCACACTGTTCTCCATAAATGTATACAGTTACTATGTGCCAATTAAAAATAATTTTTAAATAATAAATATTTTGGTTATGTCCTTGCCAAAACCATCATACATAATATCTATGGAAAGTGCAGTATAAGAAATCAGTATAGGGTTGGGCATCAGACTGGATTCATCCCCTGATGAGGTCAGAGCTCTCACAATCTAACCATTTCCCAAAAGCCCTTCCTCTGAAGGGCTTGCTGCATTGGGGATCAAGACTTTGACACATGTGTCTTTGGGAGGCACTTTACCTCACCTAATATTAGCAGAAACAGATTCATAAAGTGTTTGAGTCTTGAAGATTATATAACTTTTGGATGCGCAGACAATATAGAGAATTCAGTGCAGTAAAAGCACAGAATCAAGACAGATCCAGTGTCAAATTGATCCTAAGAGCCAGAGACAGGCCTGGAGGGAATAGAAAAAAAGAGACAAGTGGCCCCAGATATTAGAACTAGAAGGATGAAGAATAGTGGTTTTCAGAACATAAGTCTAGCATCACCTCTACTAATGGGTTCTCATTAGAAAGTACTCAGCCCTTTCAAGTTTTGAGCTCTGGACCCATGCACACTCTACAAAAGCGGCACTTTACTACAACTTTTCAAAGGTTAGGACTAAGATGAGGAGACTTGAGAAGAAGCAGTGTGGCCAAAAGGCCTTGAGACAGTGCCCCCCCTCCATGCACCAGCACAACTGGTCCTGAATCCCACTCCACCCTACCCAGACACTATCATTTCCACTGGTATCAAAACCTGGCTCATCTCCTGCCACCATCATGGAATAGAACAGACCTTGGCTGACCTCAAATATGGTATTGCCTTGACATGCTCAGGGGTTCTACATGAGGCTTATATTTTAAAAGCAATGTTTTTCTATCATTCATTTAACTATCCTGTGATTTTTCCAGTTGTATCTGTCAGCTTTTTGTTGCTGTGACCAAAAGATCTGATAAGAACAACTTAGAAGAGGAAAATTTTATTTGGGGCTCACAGTTTCAGAGGTCTCAGTCCACCTTCAACCAACTCCATTCCTCTGGGCCCGAGGTGAAGCAGATCATGGAGGAAGGGAATGGAAGAGGAAAGCTGCTCTCAGCTCATGGCATCCAGAAAGGAGTGGGAGAGAGAAAGAAAGAAAGAAAGGGGGGAGGGGGGAGGGAGGAAGATGGAAGGAAGGAAGGAAGGAAGGAAGGAAGGAAGGAGAAAGAAAAAAGAAAGAAGGAAAGAGGAAGGAGAAGGGGGAAGGAGGAGGACAGGGAGGAGGAGGAATAGCAGCAGCAGCAGCAGCAGCAACAGCAGCCAAGGACAAAATATCATCCATAAGACACACCCCCAGGGACCTGCTTCCTCTCCACTTACCTACAGTTATCACCAGTAATCCATTTGAATTATAAATCTGTCAAGTAGGTTAATCAACTGATTAGGTTACAGCTCTCATAATCCAATAATTTCACATCTGATTATTCCTGCATTGCCATATGAGAGTTTCAGGGGACATCTCATATCCAAACCATAACACCAAACAAAACCAGGTGGACACTTCAGAACAGCCAGTAACAGAGACAATTCTCTGGCTCCATTTTCTCCTCTCCCTCACCCTCCATTGTTTATTCAAGGACGCCCCAATTTGTAAGCTTGGAGTGGAATGTTCTACATGATCAGACTCACATTGCTTGGCTGAACAGCCTCACCTTGTGCCAGCCTCCCATCTTATACTCTGCTACAGTTGTGCTTCTCTTCTTGCTGTTCTAGATCTTTCCTGTGTCCATTCCCAGTCCTTTGCCTGGTTTCCATCAAACTTAGGACTCTTTCCAGGGGCTGTTTCCTCTAGGAATCATTCTCCTTCCTCCCAGCCTTGGCTAGGTGCATTCCTTTGCACACACAACCTTTGTGCATTCTGTGGCAAAGCACTTGGACCACATCATAATTAACCAGCTGTGGATGGTCAGCCTTGCTACTTGGGGTTTTAGGAAACTGAGACTCTCCAGGTCCACCTCTGATCCACTGGATCAGAACTTTCACTTTTTCAAGACCCCAGGTGAGCCAGTGCAGTGGTATAATCCTGTAATCCCAGCAGTTTGGGAGGCTGAGGCAGAAGGATCATGAGTTCAAGTCCAGCCTTAGCAACTTAGAGAGATGCTGTCTTTAAATAAATTACAAAAGGTGTCTGGGGATGTGGCTCATTGGTTAAGTGCCTCGGGGTTCAATCCCTGGTACAAAAAAAAAAAAAAAAAAAAAAAAACAGGTGATACCTCTGCTCATGAAAGTGTGAGAAGTTTGCCTTAATGGGAGACCGGTGAGGAAACTCAGGAGGCAAAATTGTCTTTTATCTCTAATTCCCAGCAATAAAAGAGTGCCTGGCACATCACAGGGGCTAAGTCTGGCAGCGTATTGTGTCTGATCCCCACCTGGCCTCTTGGATTGATTTTCCATTCCAAGGAAGAAAGCAAGCTATTGAGTAAGAAGCTGTTTTCAAGGGAGCGCCTTATAGAACTCCTGCCACAAACAATGCTTGTGAGGCCCCTGGGACAAAGTGCAGCCCTAAATCAGAAAGAAAAACACTCTCCATGTCTCTGCCTGGATCCAGCACTTCTGGATCAGGAACCCCTTGGATGTGATCTTTAGCTCACTTTCTGAGGAGTGGGCTGGCTGTAAGGGAGTCTCTTGTGGGCATATGTGGGATGGGGACATGCATAGCGACTCCAAACGACATCTGGGGCGGGGGGCGCGGTAACTGCAGGAGCTAAAGTCCTGAATGAACAAATGGGAGCAAGGAGAGTGTGGTGGTCACAATAATGGCCCTTCAGTTCTGTCTACATCCTAATCCCTCATATCTGGGGGTGTTACTTGATATGGTACAATGTTATTAAATTAGGATCTTGGGGAAATTATTCTGAATTATCTACATGGGCTTGATCTAATCACAATGGTCCTTATAAGAGGGGGAGGTAGGAGGGTCAGAGTCCAAAGAGTAGGGGAAATGAAAACAGATGAAGATGGAATGACACAAAAAGAAGCCATTCACAGAGGAATGGGGACAGCTGTAGGAACTGGGAAATGCAAGGAAACATTCTCCCCTGGAGCCTCCCAAGGAACCAGTCCTGCTGCCACCTGACTTTAGCCCAGTGAAACTAAGCATGAACTTCTAGCCTCCACAACGATAAGAGAATTAATATATGCTGTTTTAAGTCAGCAAACTTGTGGCACTTTGTTACAGCAGCTTTGGAAAATTAGTACAAGTAGGACATCTGAGTTATTTATATTAATGTGAATTCCTTCACACAAGCTGGGGAATGTGATAACATCTGGGTTACCCAAGCTAAATTCCCACAGTCCTAGACTGCCAGAAAGGCTTTATTTCTATTGATTGGGTTTTAGAAAGTTCCAGAAAGAAACATACATCTTTGGGGGTGGAGTGGAGGAGGAGGGGGCAAGAAAGCAAGGAGTTGGTTCTATCTGAGTTTTCAAAAGATCTAGCATTTTTCAAGAGGATTTACTACTCCATACAAGAATACTCCCCCTAAGGCATCTCCCTACCCTAAAACCCCAAGCAGTTCTTGAGAGCCAAAGTTTCCAAAGAACAACAATGAAGTTGTCATCCTGTGTTGATAAATCGACTGCGGGGAGCTCTGGAGGCTTGGTGGGGAAAGCCAGCCATCACAACCACACAGTGAGAGTCCCTGGGGCCATTGATGCAGAAAACCAGTAGCTTCTATTAATAAATCAATACCTTCCCAGAAGAACTTTAAGTAATTTTTTTTTATTACTGTTGGTTTATGGGGAAACCTTAAAGAAAGGGAAGAAGAAAAAAAAAAAAAAGAAAGAAAGGAGGCAATGTCAGATCTGTCTGGACCATGAAATCCACCTGACATTACGATTCTGATGGACCATTTGAGCTATTCCCTTTGAAAGATCTCATTAAAAGTGGAGCTCTCCGCAGCTTTGAATTCCACATGGCATGAGCCTCCCTTTGGAGAGCTAACAATGGTCTAGATGCCAGAGAATCTCAAACGCTGCACAGTTTCCTTGGTGTCCATAGCTAACGCTACTTTCTCAAGGTCTCTGCAAATCGCATTACTTTAGCTACGGGTAGCCGATTCTGAGCCCCCTGGAAGAGGTTTCTCCTGAGTTTCCAATCCTAGAAACAAGTGGCAGTGACTGCACAATTCCGCCTCTGAAAGGGAATGCCCAGCTTACCTGCTCAGAGTGAGCGGCATTCTCAGTCTAAGGGCAGGGGCAGCCAGGAGGGGAGGGCAGATGAGTCCTTCATTCAGAGTCTGCGCCAGCCAGAGGGGGGCTGATCCAAGCATCCAGGAGGAATGACAGCTTAATTCCCGGCCCCCTGCTGGGGAGCCATGGCAGGGGTTAATTAATTTCCTCTCCAGCAGTTCCCTGGGAGAGCTTGCATTGGCTCTTGGATGTGTGAACCCACAACACCCCCTGCATGAGGCCCAGGGAAGGAGGCAAAATGAGCTTGTGTCTGGCTGCTCCATTGCCGTCTTTGTTTCTCCTTTGCTGGGGATGAGTCAGGTAACTCACTGATGGTGTAAAGAAGGGCCAGCAGCCAGGGCAGTCTTCAGGGAAACTGCAAAATAGACCAGGGTGGCCTCTGGCAATCTCTGTAGGGCCCCTTAACTACATCTCTCACCCTTCTCAGATCTTCACCCTACCAAATTAATCTAGGTGGAACTTCAGATAATAACTGAAAGATTTTAATCTATTTAATCTATCAACTATTCAATAAATATACCAGAGGCTGGAAGAAGAGATTTAACACAATAACATTTATTAGACATCTACTATGTGCCACACATGCTGCCCATTCATGCTCACGACTTTATGAAAGATAGATTGCTGGCCCCACTGTACAGTTGCCAAAAGTGAGGCTCAGGAAGGTTGAATAATTTACCAGCACCATATCCTGGCAAGTTATAGACAAAGTGAGAACTTGAACCTGATTTGGCTCATTCCAAAGCACTCATTCCAGTGCTTTCTTTTGGCTTTTGTTTTTTTTTTCTGTACTCATTATGAGCTAGAAATCTAGAATCAAAAGTAACAACAAAACCCAAGATTCAAATCCTGGCTTTACTATTTAGTAACTGTGTGACTATAAGCAAATGAGTTAACTTCTCTAAGCCTTAGGGTTTTCATCTTTAAAAAAAAAAAAGGGATAATAAGATTGTATCAACTTCTTAGGATTAATGGGGATTCGGTAATGTTTATACATTGTGTGGCTCAGTGCTTGCTACATGACAAATTCTCAAAAGGTACTAACTAAACATGATTATTATTCCATGCTATCAGGAATCTTACCTTTCAATGGCAATTCCCTTCTCTCTAAAATTGTGATATTTTTTATATGACTTTTGAAGATAGTTTCCCCAAAGCAAAAACCTCCAAATGGGTGCCTATCATTCAAGGTCATAAAATTGACCTGATCAAGCTGTAGTCACCAAGTTTGATTTTTTTGTTTTTTGTTTTTTGTTTTGGCAGGGGGTGGGGGGCAGTGGTAATAGGGATTGAACTCAGGGGCACTCAAACACTGAGGCACATCCCCAGCGCTATTTGTATTTTATTTAGAAACAGGGTCTCACTGCATGGCTTAGCACCTCGCTTTTGCTGAGGCTGGCTTTGAACTCGAGATCCTCCTGTCTCAGCCTCCCAAGCCACTGGTATTACAGGCATGTGCCATGCCCAGCTTAGTCACCAGGTTTTATAGCTCATTTTTCTTATGACAGATCAGACCTTTGGATCTCTCACCTCTACTCGTAGAAATATTTATTATTGCTTTTAGTTTGTAAAATACCACTGGTATTTGGTAATTGGATTTCATTTTAGCACTTTAGTCATGAATCATTTTCATACTTATTGTTGTCATGAACATAAAAACACCTTACAGGTTTTTGTTGAATCACAACTCAAGAACCTGACTCCCTTTTCACTCCCCTGCCCCCCCCCCACACATCCCGCCCCCGTCATGAGTTCAAATATTGTGCCTTTCCTGGCAGTGTGATTTAAAGGGTCATGAACCACACCCCTCTCCCGCCCTTAGAATACCTACATTATCATAGCTGGTGAGTACCCAAGGCCAAAAAGCAGGTATAACTGCACAACCAGCTAGAGAGCATTCTGGCACTATCTGGTGAAACTAAGTTTGTGACCTGTGTTGAGGACATCTCATTCTTTGGTATGTATTTCAGAAAAATTCTCACATAGATCATCAGGAAATGTCTAAGAGAATATTCATTATGGCCTCTTGTGACAGTTGGTTTGGGGAAAATTGGATATCCAAGAGGGAACTGGGTAAGTAAAACAGAGTGGTCAGTTGCCCCTAAGGAATACTGTGCAGCAAGTAGAAGCAATGAATTGGATTTAATTTTAGCAATATGGGTGGATCATAAAAATATGAAGTAAAAAAAATAAAGAGTAAGGCTCTCAGCAGAAAACATTTAAATTAAAAGCATCTACACATCAAACTTCATGACTTACTTTAGAAGGGTACACCAATAATTATGGATATTGTTCAAACACATTAGAGGGTCATGGTACCAATCAAAGAAGATAATGTGCTAGGCACAGAGGTGTATGCTGAACTCAGCTTTCTACAGCTCAAGACAATCAAACCCAACAAAGTAAGTGATAGGTGTTATTGTTTAGATAAGAGGTGTACCCCAAAGCTCATGTGTGAGAGACAATGCAAGAAGGTTAGAGGTGAGATGATTAGGTTATGAGAGCCTTAACCCACTCAGTGAATTAATCCCTGATAGGTGCTAACTGAAGGCTGGTGGGGTGTGATGGAGGAGGTGGGTTGATGGGGGCATAACTTTGGGGTATATGTTTGGTGAGCTGAGATTAGCATTCTCTGATTCTGGATCATGTCCTGAGCCATTTTCCTCTGCCACACTCTTTTACCATAATGTCCTGCCTCACCTTGAGTTCCAGGGAATTGGAACTGGCTGTCTCTGGACTAAACCATGAGCTCCACATAAACTTTTCCTCCCCTAAGTTGCTCTTGTTGGGTCTTTTGGCCATAGAGACACAAAAGCTAACTAAAACAGTATGTTATTCGGAGAGGTGATTGAAGTTAGACAGAGGGAGGAAGACGAATCACATCCTAGTGTAGAGAATGAACAATTTACATCAGAAACCACATGGACTTCTGTTAGGAGTGCATGTTCCTAGACCTTACCCTCACCTACTGTACCAGGACAGGAGGTGTCAAGGTGAAACCCTGGAATCTACATTTCAAAATTAGTTCCCCAGTGGCCATCTAGCTCTATGAATTTTGAGAACTATGTTATTATTTTTTTAAAGAGAGAGAGAGAAAGAGAATTTTAATATTTATTTTTTAGTTTTTTCGGCAGACACAACATCTTTGTTTGTATGTGGTGCTGAGGATGGATCCCGGGCCGCACGCATGCCAGGCAAGCACACTACCGCTGGAGACACATCCCCAGCCCGAGAACTATGTTATTCTTAACTACAACTGCAAGTTAAAATGAGTTGAGAAGAATTTCAAATTCCAGATAGCCTAGCTGGTCAGCAAACAAATTAAACTGAATCTTCTTGGGATGGGATGGGGCCTCAAAATTTTTAAAAGCCCCTTGAGTAATTCCAACATGTGCAGCCAAGGGTGAGAACCACTTTTCTCCAAAAGCCTTCTTTAGAAAACTCAAGAGCTAGCAAGACTTCTCCTCATTCCATCTTCATTTAATCTCCAGCTAATTTGATTCTCTACTTAATTGGATCAAAGCCCCAGGCTCTAAATCACTTATATTAAACATATAAATTACCCAACCTTTTACTTCAAGAACCTCTGGGCACACAGTTGAGTACTTTTCTATCCCTGCACTTGGGCAGTTGACATTTGATTTTCATAAAAGGGCCAAAGTTAGAATTAAATAAAAGTAGCAAGATCTCTGCTTTAGTTTAGTTTAATGAAAAGCTACCAGGATAGGTGGTAAAACATGCTACACACCTTGTATATTGAGTATACCTTGAAATTATATGCATACAAAAAGCAAACATGAGTGGCTATTAGGTACACATTAATTTAAGTTTACAGGAATGATTTGAAATAAAGCAACATATTAAATTTGTTACCCTGAGCAGCTTTAATATAAATTATACCTTGAAATTTAATTATTTGTTCATTGGAGAACATACTTTTGCTTAAAAAATAGTGCCTGGCCAGGATATTCTCCCTAGCTTTGTACTGAAATATCTATGGAAGGACAGAACAACAAAGAAACTTGAAAACTCCTACAATCCAAGACAATGACTGTCAATTCAGGGACAGAATTTGAGAAGACTCTCTATTGAATGGAAAAAAATGACAATGCATTTTTAAAGCTTTAAAACTCAATTAATCTCCCTCAATGCAGCTAATCTTTTACTGTATATATATATATATATATATATATATATATATACACACACACATATATATATATGCTTATAAATATATATGCTAATATATGTATATATATGCTAATCTCTATAAAATTAGGTTCTAAAACTAATAATGAGTGCTGAAACTAGCAAGAAATATTCTAGAGAAGATATGTATGTTATATATATATATATATATATATATATATATATACACACACACACACACACACACATACATATATACATATATAATGTAGGATATATATACATGTATTAATAGATATATATGTATACTATCCTAACATATCTCAAATATCTCAATATCAATAAGGAAGACTTTTCCTGTCAGATTTTTAACTTTACCAAAGAACTATAAAATCCAAAAGATAGAAGGAGCACAAGAATAGAATAAAAAAAATATAATAAAGTATATAGACTTGAAAATGCAATACATTATTAAATAAAGGTTTTTTTCAAATATCAAAGAAAAATACTAAGCAAGTTTTCTGGAAAACAGAATTAGGCACTCCCTAATCCTTAATTAAACTAAGTAGAATTTTAGGCAAATTGAGGATTTAAAGGCTTAAAATGAGAAATGTTTCTTGAGCACATAGGAAAATCAGAAATACATTGTATTGTCAAGAGCAACTAATTAAAAAAAAAGGAAAATCAGAGATCAAAATATAAATACCAATAAGCTATAAATTTATTACCAATGAGTTTTAGATTTCTGAATGGAAGGGAAAGAGAACATCCTGCCATAAACCAACATCTAGAAGCATCAGATTTGGAAACATAAATCCATTTGGCTTATGCCACATTCCAGATTGTATGGGACTCTGCATTTCATCACCAACATTTCTGTACACATTCTAGGACTCACATTCCCATGGCCCCTCCATACCTTTCTCAAAAAATCCTGTACTTAAATCTACATAAACTTCCCCTTCTGTTTCATGCCAATTTGGTTATTTATCTTTGATACCCCCCAAACCTCATTCAAAGTATTTACATATTTAACACAATTTATTAAAGGTTTAAAATGAGAGGGGATATAACTATAATCCAAACTTAATACTAAATATCTTTGTCCTAAAACTCCTCTGTATTTCCTAACACCTGGAATATATATTTTTTTAAAAAAATTATATTTTGGTTGTATTGGACACCATACCTTTATTTTATTTATTTTTATGTGGTTCTGAGGATTAAACCCAGGGCCTCAAACATGCTAGGCGAGTGCTCTACTGCTGAGCCACAACCCCAGCCCTGGAATATACAATTAATGATATTTTTCTGCAGGCTTTGGCTCCTTCCTGTGCTATCTTGCTCATCCTCTCACAGTATTTCTTTTCACCACTGTATCTTCACCTTTATGCTTTTTTCTTACTCTTCAAACTTCTATTTGATGTTTAATGTCATATGTATTTTTAAAATACACAGACCAAAAAATAACTAGGTCAAGAAAGACACTGCAGATACTTTAGGACATGCACACACCTTTTCCCATCATAGTCACCACTCCATCTGCTAGAAATAACCAATATTCTAAAATTGTTATCATTACTTCCTTATTTTCCTTTATAGCTTTACTATCTAAGTAAACATCCCTAAACCATATAATCTAGTTTCTTTTGAACTTTTTATTCATAGAATAATACTGAATATGTTCTTTGTGTCTTAATTTCCTTTCTCAAAACATGTTGATAAGCTTTATCCATGCTTGAGCACATAGCTTTAATATGTTCATGTTTGCAGCTATCTAATTTTCCATATCATAATCTATGTACTCTATTATTGATGGCTATTTAAGGGAAAATTATAAAAGATATTTTGATGAATATTATTGTATATGTGTGTGTATACTAAGCATGAAGTTTCTAGGAATATATATTCATATTCCTGGGGGGAAACATATATATGATTGGTCATAGGATATGTGTCTACACTAGACATTTTTCCACAGAGGTCATATGGTCTTCACAGTAATTTATGGCAATTCCTGATATTCCACATCCTCAAAAGCACTTGGCATTAGCAAATGTCTGATAGGTTTGTTTTTATTGATATTTTAATTTACATTTATCTAAAATCTAATTAGGTTTTTGAAATGTTTAATTTAGCCATTTGGATTTTTTATTTTTGAAGTGTGTTCAAATCTTTTGTCTATTTTTTAATTTTTTTTGTTCTTTTCTCTCAATTTGTAAGAGTTCTTCATATATATTCAATAGTAATCCTTTACGAATTATATATGCTAAAAAAACTCCTTGTCTCTCTTGTTATCATGTCTTCTTTCTAACATTATCAGCACTTCAGTGAGTATGGTTATCCCTTTGTTTCACTGTTAACAAATTATACTTATTTCTTACAAACTACAAATTTGTACAATTCTTACAAATTACACAGTGACTATATATTAAGTGATTCTTCAAGGTACTCTACTAAGAAAAATGAATTTCCCATTTAAAATACTCTCACGATAAGTGTTCAAAGAATTTAAAAATTCTTTCCATTATACAAAAGTAAAATATAAATGACTTTTTAAAGACATTTATTCATGAGAGAGAAATACACACAAAAAAATAGCAAACCATAAGACAAAGTTAAAGAGACCATTTAAAAATAGGCAAAAAATATGAACATACAATTTGTTTAAAAAAAACTGAAGATCAATAAATGTAGGGTATCTACTTAATGTTATTAATTAAATCAATTCAAGTAAATATAACAATATAAATTTTCATCTCTAAGATCAACAATGGGAAAAAGTTTGGACTCTATGCTCACAATAGTATTAAAAATGGGTATTCTCATGAACAGTTAAACGAAATATAAATTTAAACTTGCTGGAAAACTATTTGATGATATATATCCAAAATATCAATATAATAGCCATATCTTTTGAATCTGAAATTCAGGAGTTAATTGCAGAAGTTAAATGCAAAAGGCTGTTCGCTGTGGTGTTATTAATAGTAATGAAATAGGTACAATGCCCGGAGCCCTGGCTGGTGAAGAGCTCCCCAAGACTACACTTGTGTTGTCCAACAGGTGACGTTCAAAGGGAGGCCTGGCAGGCCTCTTTGCCCAACACATGCGGCTGATTTTTTTTATTTTTTAAGAGAGAGAGAGAATTTTTTAATATTTATTTTTTGGTTTTCGGTGGACATCTTTATTTTATTTTTATGTGGTGCTGGTGATTGAACCCAGTGCCCCGTCACATGCCAGGCAAGTGTGTTACCACTTGAGCCACATCCCCAGCCCAATGCAGCTGATTTCTTAAATCATAAGTTTATATCTTCATTTAAAACTTAGTAGATTTCATGTAGAAATCTTGAACTAAAAGTTTTGTTAAAAAAGAAAATCAAATTCAGCAGCTCTGGGCCAACCCGTGTTTCCTCATAATAACCATCAGCTGGATATAATAACTATCAGCTCCCTACAGTTTCCCACTTTCTCCTACCAGGCCTGGCTCATTCATTTATGTTATCTTCCCAATACCTGTGCCATTTTACTTTATGGCCATTACCAAGGACCCTGCCGAGGACACAGACCTGCAAAGTATTTGATTTTTTAATGTAAATTTTCCCCAATTATAAAATTAAGACATCCTTACCATAGAAAGTTGAAAGCAGGGGTGGGAGAGAAAGGGAGAGAGAAGGGAAATAGCAAGGATAGTGGAAGGAGACGGTCATCATGATACAAATTCATGTGTGAAGATGTGAATTTGGTGTCAACAAACCATATATACAAACAGAGATTTGATAAGTTGTGGTATAAAAGTGTATTAAGAATTGTAATGCAAAGAAAATTATGAATGTAATGCATAATAATAATAAAAAAAGAGAAAAAAGAAAATTGAAAGCTAGAAATACATTAAAAGAAACAAAAATCAGTAATGCCTCCTAAACACAACTTCTGTGAAATTTATTTAAATATTAATTATATTTTGCATATCTATCATGTATGAAGTTGAGGCTTTTTTTTTTAAGTGCTGGGAATTGAACCCAGGGCCTTGTAAATTCAAAGCAAGCACTCTACCAACTGACCGATATCCCCAGTCCTGAAATTGATATCATGTTCTGTAGTCTGGCATTTTCCAGCATCACATGAACAAGGCATTGCATCAGAGACTTACTTATGTCACTTGTTTTTAGTGACTGCATAATATTCCACAGTGTGGATATAACATCATTGACTTAGCTCTTCTCCTAATATTGGATACTTATTAGGTTCTTTGTGTTTTGTGTGGTGGTGGAGGTGTTTTCTTTCTTTCTTTCTTTCTTTTTTCTGTGATAACACTAGGTTGAAGTTTTATACTATAGTTTGGTTCATTTTGCATCATCTGTATGAGATGTTTTTGGACATTCTGCATCAAAGTATCTGAGGATTTTTAGTGCCCTTGATATTTAGAAAATTGCCAGATTACTTTCCCACATTGGTAGGATGGATTGATATTCTCACAATAACAAAAGGAGCCCCTTCTAAATTTATGTTTTCCCTCAAATATCAATAATTTGAGCCCATTTTTCCATGAAACTTTCTAAAGTCAGTTTAATGATTGGAGTCATTATCTGCATGCACATAGACAATAATGTTACCATTATCAACGAGGTCCTTGCCAGACCATAAAGCACACACAGGCAGGACTGGTTCAAAGAGACCAATATCATTTCTCAGGTCAGGCCTATAATTGCTCATGAAGAGAAAGGTGAAAAATCAAAACTTCCCTGAAACTAACCCTAGCTTCACAGTCCTTCCCTGCAAATCCTTACTGCACCAAGATCAGAGGGCCATCTCCCAAGAAAACATGACTGAAGACTTCAAGGCCCCTCAGCTGCATCCGCTAGAGTAAAAGGGGTTATGAAGCACTGCATTTTCAAAGACCATCACCCCAGGTATGGTATCGAGGCCCTACACCAGATGTGATCCCCTGGATTGAGGGGGAAGAGTTTGGAGCCCACAGCTGCAAATGCTGAGGTCATCAGGACAATTTGGGGAATGGATGAGTTCACTGGGGTAAGGGGGAAAAAAGCATGTCACTTTTCTTTTTCCGTTTGAAGTCACTAAGCTTTGGGGTTCAGGAGGGAATTGTTGCTCTCACTTTATTCTTTGGGAGGCGGGTGGCTGCCTGCCAGAGGCAGCTGCGTGCGGAGTCATTTGCATTGCATGCAGTCTCTGGTCTTAGAGGGAAGCTCTTCCTTTCCTTAGATCATCTGCTTCTTTAGAGTCAGGGCCACTGCCTCACACAGATTGTATTCGCCCTTTAATCTTTCCCCCACCCCTCCCTCTCCCTGACTTACCCCGTGCAGTTTAACAAGCTCCCAGACAGGTCCAGCAGGCTCATCCCCATAGCTTTGAAAGCCAGCTGGCAGACAAAGGGGGAATTATTTCATACACTCGTGCCTGGGTGGGTGCAGAAGAGAGGCGATTTGTGGCACACATGGGGTCCCCTTCTCTCTCTCTCTCTCTCTCTCTCTCTCTCTCTCTCTCTCTCTCTCTCTCTTTCTTGCCTCCCTTCCTTTGCCCCACCTGCCCTCCACCCCTAGGTACTAATGCAGTAGCCTGGGTCTGGCTGGGTCTGACCTCCTGAAACAGTTAGCAGTGCCAAAGTTTCAGCCGGCTCTGGCAAACCTATGGGGCCCTGAGGGAGCAGTTCCCCAGAAGGAGGAGCAAATTCTCTTTTGTGTCTGGGCACATTCTTGAAGTTTCACCAAGGTGATGCTAGGGCTAAAAGGGATGAGGATCTGGCTGTCCAATGTGGGGAAACTTGCTCTCCGTTAAATGAGGCACCTCTTTTCTTTTAGATGATTCAGAGAAAAGAAAGAAAAAAAGAGTGCAACAGAAGGTGGACTAGGCAGGGGACAGGGATGTATGGACCTTTTTCTAAGAGAAAAGCTTGTTTCTCTTCAGCCTGTGGCTTTGTAACGGACAAGAATGTTTCGGGTGCTGTTTTATTTATATTTTTTTTCTCTCTCCAGTTAGAGATGATTTCAGCCATTATTTTAGAAATGGTACCAAATAGAGAGTAAGTGGTCCATTACAACTTCATTTTTAAAACAGATTGGATAGAGGCTATATGTGAGGAACCAATGAAGAGAACAATCGAGAGGCATGTCAGTCATGCTGAGCACCTATGTCCAAGATGGGCACTGCATAGATTCAAGCCCAGAGTGGCGCTCCCTGCCTCAGAGAACCTGGCACTCAACAAGGCAGAGTGGCTTGGTGATATGGGATGGAACTTTACTTCCTCCCCATGGCATTTGGGAGATTCCTGATTCTTATTATTAACGTCACTGTGAGGCATCTTGAGAGTGTTTTAAATTTCTTATCATTTAGAATGAGAGAACCTCTATTAACTAGAATCCAGACACCAGGATCTTCAATATTTTTTCTATTCCATTTGAAAATAAAGAGGTAAAAAGAGAACAAAGCAATATCAGGTTGTTGTTTTTTAATACGTTTATAGAGCTTTTAACAATCTCCCAAGCACTCTCACTGTGGAGTATCTAATTTTTATAGTGATGGTACCTAGATCCTTAAGCAAGAAAGAAAAGTGCCTCACCTTACAGTTATTTATTCCAAGCAATAGTTGGCACTGCCACACACCTTATTTTAGCTTCACACAAACTTGAAAATGCAGATATTATCTCCATTCCACAGAGTAGTGAGAGGCTCCACACATTTCCCTTTTTTAAAATTGATTAGTCCTTGTTAGACATAACATTGGGCTTTGTTCTGACATAAAAAAGCATGGAATATAATCTGTTTTGCTGCCCCCAATACTACCTTTCCCTCTATCCTCCTTCCCCGTTCTCTTCCTCTTATTCTATTGTTCTTTCTGCTATTTACTTATAGTTATTTTTTTATAGCTTTAATTTGTTTATTTATTCATATGTGATGCTGAGAATCAAACCCAGTGCCTCATACATGCTAGGCAAGCCCTCTACCACTGAGCCACAACCCCAGCTCTTATAGTTGTTTTTTAATTAGCGTCTTGTGGATGTACATGATGGTGAAGAGTCACCGTGACATATTCATATAGGTACATAGGACAGTTAGATCACTGCATTGCTATTCCCTCAGCCCATCCTTCCCCTTTCTCTCCTCCAATGATCTTTCTTCTGATTTGATGAGGCTTCACCCATTGCAAACCTAGGTTCTCCTCCCATGCCTGCACATTGCCAATGCCAGGCACTGTGCTCCACTTTATGCTGAGAGGAGTTATCTGGCCCTGCTGTTTTGCACAACATTGCCCAGTAAGCTACACTTTAGGCATGCACCTAGAGGCCATTCCTGTACTAAGATGGACAGCAATAAAGTAACCATCCATGCAAGTGGCTTTGATTCTCATCAGTCTATCTCACCAAACCCAAATTAAACCAATCTCTTGCTCACCTGCCTTGGGTCACTCCAATCCCATAGAACAGGAGGAGAAATTAAATAGAGAGGAGTCTACTCATTGGGCTTTCAATGCCTCACTTTTGTAAATTTTGCAGCAGAAACGCAAGCATGTGAACACATTTCCAGGGTCACTCTAAAGGCCCCAAAAGAGGCTCTGAAGCTCGAGCCTACCAATGCTGCCATTGCCCAAAGCATCTACATTGACCTGTGAGTTTACTGCATGCTTATCTGGATAGCTTCACTAGTAATCGTAAGTGTTGACTAGATTTGGGGAAACAACCAAAGTCCTTTGGGCTCCAGTGTTGTGGTTCAGGTAACTGGTCAAGCTGTGGCACATCTTTTGGAGGTCACAACTGTGGTAGTTTTCTTCTGAAGCTTATTACCTTTATCTGAAAACAGTCTCTGAAGCAGAATGCTTGCCCAGCAAATCACAAAGTTAAGCCCAGAATTATTCCAAGATCATATAACAAAGGACTGATACAGAGTCTAGTTTGCCTCTCCTGATACCCAAAGTCCAGGCTGTCACTCACTCAGCCCCTTGGCTGCCTCCTTCTGGTGCACAGAGAGTGGGAACCAGAGCCGGAATGTCCCTTGGCTGGATGCTTCAGATCCTAGGGATTGGCTTATCCTGGCAGCTAATATCTATCTTGAGCTGTGTCTTAGGGGAAGGGTTTTTATTTTGCCCCAAACATCATCCCATGGCTTTAATCCCACTGCATTTGTCATCTTCAGCCTCACTGAATACAGAGAAAGAGAGGCTTCCCCCAACTTGCCAGAGAGGTAAATAGGTTTAAGCACCCACAGATGGCCTCATCTCCCAGAGCCAGATTCTCACCAACAACTGTATGGCTGGTGACATGGCAAAGAACCACAGCAAGCCTGGCTCCTGTCCACCTCTGTGATGACAGGACCAGAGGGACAACGCAGGCTTCAGAAAGGGCCCTACAGTTTGGGGTGAAGGAGAAAAAAGAAGGAAACTGTGAGATGTTATAAACTCGGAGAAGCTGTCACCATTGCAGGAACGGGGACTCCAGCATGTTCAATCGGCCAGTTTCATTTATTTATTTAGTGCATGCCTCTCTCTCGCAAAGGTCTCTGCCTCCTCTTATTTTGAATTGGGGCTCTAAACAATTTCTCATTCTCCTCTCAGGCTTAGAGAGAGAAGAAAGGAGCATTTTAAAAGTAATTGTTTCAAAATTTTTGTTCTATTTCTCTCCCTATGAAATCAACTGCTCCTTCTCCACCATTCTCAGTTTGTCTTCCTCAAAAATATAGTCCTTAAAACAAGTATGCATTTGTCATTGCCACACATCAGCAGTGACTGGAATGGGGAGAAAAAGAGAGAAGGAATCGCAAAAATAGAACGAATAAAGGAAATACATGACTTGGCCTGTAATCCTTGGGAAGTCGCCAGATTCCGCTTCTAGCCAACCAGTTCCATCCCACTGTGTGTGTGTGTGTGTGTGTGTGTGTGTGTGTGTGTGTGTGTCCCCATGCACAGCACATCTCTAAGCCTGGGTGAGCACAAAACACTCAGATCTCCATGAATTGCTGAGTATATGAGGCAGAAGAAGTGCGACTAGCAGCGGTCATGGTCCAAACGATTATCAAAGAACTGCTGTCCTGATCAGGTTTTGTGCTAAACTCGCTAGAGAAAGAAAGGCAGGGCTGATGGCTGCTTGTTTGGCATTTCTTTGTAGTTGGGGCCTTTTCTTCCCCTGAGGTGGTTGTTGTTGTTAACCGAGGTTGTGTGAAACCCCTTCTGTGCAGAAACGGGAGGTTCCGCTTTGAAGCCAGAGAATCTTTGTTCTTCACCTAACTTGATGCCATTTTCGACAGGAGCATTTATATTGAAGTCTGGTCAATGCCTGCCACCCAGAATACAGTGAGGCTGTTTGCCAGGTGGGAAAAAGCAGTTATGGTGTGGCCGAGGGAACAGTCGTGAGTTTCAGCAAGGGATAGAGAGGGAGGAGTTGTCTCTATAAAAATACAAAATAAGACACCAAGTGTTGCCTTGGATCCGTGGGTTAGTGTTCACAATTCTCCTTTGAAATTTGAATGCTCCAAAAAAGAGAGTCTTCACACAGGGGAGGGGAGGGAAGAAAGGCATGTGGGATATGTTGCTGGATTGTAGGAAAAAAAAAGGGTAGAAGTTTACAAAATGTAATTATGATTAAACCCTTTATAACTGGCATTGAGGCTAAAAATAAATTTAGTATTAGAGACAGCAGTAGTTTTCAGTGTTTTATCAAAACACATCCCCATTTCTATTTTTGAAATTTACATTAAAAATTTCTATTTTAAACCACTCAAAAGTGTTAAGTATGAAATTTTTAGTGTACTAAAGGAGATTTCCACCTCATCCAGTTAGGTTTCAAGATTGGCAGATATTGCTTATTAGCAATATTGGCTTGAATACCTTTAATCCCTCATTAATTACAAATACTCCCAATTAATAATTATTTTACTTGTTGGTTATTATAGTGGTTTGTTTGTTTGTATTTTTGTGTTGCTAGAAATTGAACCTAGAGCCTCATTCATGCTAGGCAAGTGTTGTCCTACTGAGCCATCACCTCAGCCCTTTGTCATAAATTTTATTTGAGACAGGTTTCCTTGCATTGCCTAGGTTGCCCTCAAAGTTTTGATCCTCCTGACTTAGCCTCCCAAGAATCTGGGATTATAGGTGTGCACCACTGAGACAGTCTTCTTTTTCACTTGTGTTTGCATTTTGTGGTGTTGAGGATCAAATCTGGGACTTCGTATATGCTAGAGAAGTGCCCCACCACTGAATAATAATTCTCATCCACACTACAGTCAGAGAGCCATTGCCCAGGAGGGAAAAAATAGGAAGGAATTAGACAGACAGACTGGGTTAGCATGTCATTTTTCCTTCAATTACACTGTCAATCCCAATGTGGACAAGAGTGGAAGTCTCTGTCGTGTTTCTATTTGGCAATGGGGTTCATTCCCCTCCCTTTCAATGGGAAGTGTCTGTTATCTTACTACAGGTTATGATCCTTTCCTTGCTGTGGCAATTAAAATAGTACAGTTCTTCTTATGGCAGGAAAGTTGCCCAGAAAGTTAGCATGTAAATTTTTTCCCAATTTAGTTCTACTATATATCAAAGCATTAACATATTGACTCAGCCTTCTATCAATTAGCAGGTGAACTCAAGCTTGCAGGACTTCCTTGTACCTGTAAACTCAATGGCTTCTAAATCCCCACCTGCCCTAATAGTCCACGCTACTACAATTAAAGTCAGCTCTTTATGCTGATAGCATCACATGGGGCTTTAACTGTCTGCCATATCTTAGGTCAGGGACAGGATCACTAAAGCAGGGAGAGATCACTGGCATATGGGACAGCTGACTCGACTTCATTCTGGAGCCACAACCTACTTCTTTCACCCTGGAAACCTGTAATCCTGGACTTGGGGACCAGTGAGTACCAGGTAAAAATGAGCAAATATATTTGCATTGTCTGGAAGAAAAGAATACATCCCAACCCTAATACTGGGGCAGTGGTACCTTCATCATTCATGTTTGTCTGGAGAGCTTATGATCTATACACATCAACAGACTCATAATATGGTAAATAAATATTCTTCAAGTACTTATTCAACATATATATAGTGTAGATGGGAAGAAACTTACTAGTAACAAAAACTGTGTTCAGAAACAGATTGGCGAGAGCCGCCCCACGCGCCTGCAAGGTAGGCGGACCTGCGACCACCAGCAAATCAGGCCCAGCGGCCTGCTGAGGGGCAGAGCTGCCCCCTCCCCCAGCGCCAGCAAGGTAGGTGGAACTGTGACCACCAACAGAACAGGCTCAGTCCCCTGCAGAGGGGCAGAGCTGCCAACCACGCCTGCAAAGTAGGCGGACCTGCGACCCACCGGCAGATCAGGCCCAGTGGCCTGCTGAGGGGCAGAGCCGCCCCCTCCCCCTGCGCCTGCAAGGTAGGAGGAACTGTGACCACCGACAGAACAGGCCCTGTGGCCCGCGGAGGGACAGAGCTGCCAACCACGCCTGCAAGGTAGGCGGACCTGCGACCCACCAGCAGAATAGGCCCAGGAACCCGCAGAGGGGCAGAGCCGCCCCACTTGCCTGCAAGGTAGGCGGACCTGCGACCCACCAACAGAACAGTCCCAGTGGCCTGCAGAAGGGCAGAGCTGCCTCCCGTGCCTGCAAGGTAGGCGGACCTGTAACCCACCGGCAGAACAGGCCCAGCGGCCTGCGGAGGGGCAGAGCTGCCCCCCCCCGCACCTGCAAGGTAGGTGGAACTGTGACCACCGACAGAACAGGCCCAGCGACCTGCGGAGGGGCAGAGCCGCTGCCTGCGCCTGCAAGGTAGGTGAACCTGCGACCCACCAGCAGAACAGGCCCAGTGGCCTTCAGAGGGGCAGAGCCGCTGCCCTCGCCTGCAAAGTAGGCGGAAGTGCGACCACCAACAGGACAGGCCCAGCGGCCCGCAGAGGGGCAGAGCGGCCGCCCGGGCCTGCAAGGTAGGCGCACCTGCTACTAACCGGCAGAACAGACCCAGCGGCCTGCCGGTGTGGTAGGCACATTGCCCCAATTGGAGGAGGAGCAGAGCCCCTCTTTGCAACTATACAAGAGTAATACAAATATATAGGGGGAAAATTCAATAACACAACAGTTTCAGCAAGCAGAAAGAAACACGAACAGTATGAAGAGACAAGGAAAGAAAGGACCACAAGCAATGCAGGTCAACTCAACGTTAGAAGAGGTAATATCTGCAGCAGATGGAATTTCAGATAAAGAATTCAGGATATACATGCTTCAGATGATCTGGAGTCTCAAGGAAGACATTAGACAGCAAAATCAGACAATGAAAGATCACTTCAACAATGAATTACATAAACAAATCCAGGAAGCAAAAGATCAATTACACAGGGAGATAGAGGTTATAAAAAACAAACAAACAGAAATCCTAGAAATGCAGGAAGCAATAAACCTACTTAAAAACTCAATTGAGAATACTACCAGCAGAGTAGAACACTTAGAAGATAGAACATCAGACAATGAAGACAAAGTATATCAACTTGAAAAGAACATAGACAGCTCAGCAAGACTGTTAAGAAACCATGAGCAGAACATCCAAGAAATATGTGATAACATAAAGAGACCAAACTTAAGAGTCATTGGGATACAGGAAGGTATAGAGGTCCAAACCAAAGGAATGAGCAATCTATTCAATGAAATAATTCGAGAAAACTTCCCAGACTTGAAGAATGAGACAGAATCCCAAATCCTAGAAGCCTACAGGACGCCGAATGTGCAAAATCATAAGAGATCCACACCTAGACACATTATAATGAAGATGCCCAACATACAGAATAAGGAGAGAATTTTAAAAGCTACAAGAGAAAGGAAGCAGATTACATTTAGGGGTAAACCAATCAGGATAACAGCTGATCTCTCAACACAGACTTTGAAAGCTAGAAGATCCTGGAATAACACATTTCAAACACTGAAAGAAAATGGGTTCCAACCAAGAATTGTGTATCCAGCAAAATTAAGCTTCAGGATGGAAGATGAAATTAAAACCTTCCACGATAAAGAAAAGTTAAAAGAATTTGAAGCTAGAAAACCATCTCTCCAAAAAATCCTCGGCAAAACATTACAGGAAGAGGAAATGGAAAATAACAATGGAAACCAACAGTGGGAGGTAGGACAGTAAAGGGGGGAAAATAATCAAAGAGGAAAACAAACCATGTTCAGTAACATAAATAAACAAATATGGCTGGAAGAACAACCCATATCTCAATAATAACCCTAAATGTTAATGGCTTAAACTCACCAATTAAGAGACACAGGCTAGTAGAATGGATCACAAAACATGACCCAACAATATGCTGCCTACAGGAGACGCATTTGATAGGAAAAGACATACATAGACTGAAGGTGAAAGGTTGGGAAAAATCATATCACTCATATGGACTTCGGAAACAAGCAGGAGTATCCATACTAATATCAAATAAAATAGATTTCAAGCCAAAGTTAATCAAAAGGGATAAAGAGGGACACTACATACTGCTCAAGGGAACCATACACCAACAAGACATAACAATCATAAATATATATGCCCCAAACAATGGTGCAGCTATGTTCATCAAACAAACTCTTCTCGAGTTCAAGAGTCTAATAGACCACCATACAATAATCATGGGAGACTTCAACACACCTCTCTCACCACTGGACAGATCTTCCAAACAAAAGTTGAATAAGGAAACTATAGAACTCAATAACACAATTAATAACCTAGACTTAATTGACATATATAGAATATACCACCCAACATCAAGCAGTTACACTTTTTTCTCAGCAGCACATGGATCCTTCTCAAAAATAGATCATATATTATGTCACAGGGCAACTCTTAGACAATATAAAGGTGTAGAGATAATACCATGCATCTTATCTGATCATAATGGAATGAAACTGAAAATCAACGATAAAAGAAGGAAGGAAAAATCATGCATCACTTGGAGAATGAACAATAGGTTACTGAATGATCAATGGGTTATAGAAGACATCAAGGAGGAAATTAAAAAATTCTTAGAGATAAATGAAAACACAGACACAACATATCGGAATCTATGGGACACATTGAAAGCAGTTCTAAGAGGAAAATTCATTGCTTGGAGTTCATTCCTTAAAAAAAGAAAAAACCAACAAATAAATGATCTCATACTTCATCTCAAAATCCTAGAAAAAGAAGAGCAAAACAACAGCAAAAGAAGTAGAAGGCAAGAAATAATTAAAATCAGAGCTGAAATTAATGAAATCGAAACAAAAGAAACAATTGAAAAAATTGATAAAACTAAAAGTTGGTTCTTTGAAAAAATAAATAAGATCGACAGACCCTTAGCCATGCTAACGAAGAGAAGAAGAGAGAGAACTCAAATTACTAGCATACAGGATGAAAAAGGCAATATCACAACAGACACTTCAGAAATACAGAAGATAATCAGAAATTATTTTGAATCCTTATACTCCAATAAAATAGAAGATAGTGAAGGCATCGATAAATTTCTTAAGTCATATGATCTGCCCAGATTGAGTCAGGAGGATATAGACAACCTAAACAGACCAATATCAATTGAGGAAATAGAAGAAACCATCAAAAGACTACCAACTAAGAAAAGCCCAGGACCGGATGGGTATACAGCAGAGTTTTACAAAACCTTTAAAGAAGAATTAATACCAATACTTTTTAAGCTATTTCAGGAAATAGAAAAAGAGGGAGAACTTCCAAATTCATTCTATGAGGCCAACATCACCCTGATTCCTAAACCAGACAAAGACCCTTCAAAGAAAGAAAACTACAGACCAATATCTCTAATGAACCTAGATGCAAAAATCCTCAATAAAATTCTGGCGAATCAGATTCAAAAACATATAAAAAAAAATTGTGCATCATGATCAAGTAGGATTCATCCCTGGGATGCAAGGCTGGTTCAATATACGGAAATCAATAAATGTTATTCACCACATCAATAGACTTAAAAATAAGAACCATATGATCATCTCGATAGATGCGGAAAAAGCATTCGACAAAGTACAGCATCCCTTTATGTTCAAAACTCTCAAAAAACTAGGGATAACAGGAACATACCTCAACATTGTAAAAGCAATCTATGCTAAGCCTCAGGCTAGCATCATTCTGAATGGAGAAAAATTGAAGGCATTCCCTCTAAGATCTGGTACAAGACAGGGATGCCCTCTCTCACCACTTCTGTTCAACATAGTTCTTGAAACACTGGCCAGAGCAATTAGACAGACGAAAGAAATTAAAGGCATAAAAATAGGAAAAGATGAACTTAAATTATCACTATTTGCAGATGACACGATTCTATACCTAGCAGACCCAAAAGGGTCTACAAAGAAACTATTAGAGCTAATAAATGAATTCAGCAAAGTGGAAGGATATAAAATCAACATGCATAAATCAAAGGCATTCCTGTATATCAGCGACAAATCCTCTGAAATGGAAATGAGGTCAACCACTCCATTCAAAATATCCTCAAAAAATAATAAAATACTTGGGAATCAACCTAACAAAAGAGGTGAAAGACTTATACAATGAAAACTACAGAACCCTAAAGAGAGAAATTGAAGAAGTTCTTAGAAGATGGAAAAATATACCCTGTTCATGGATAGGCAGAACTAACATCATCAAAATGGCGATATTACCAAAAGTTCTCTATAGGTTTAATGCAATGTCAATCAAAATCCCAATGGCATTTCTTGTAGAAATAGAGAAAGCAATCGTGAA
This sequence comes from Spermophilus citellus, assembly GCF_964194105.1. NCBI lineage: Eukaryota > Metazoa > Chordata > Mammalia > Rodentia > Sciuridae > Spermophilus > Spermophilus citellus. Next base: position 51,740,530 of record NC_138183.1, on the reverse strand, counting down.
ATTCATATGGAAAAATAAAAGACCCAGAATAGCAAAAACAATGCTAAGCAGGAAGTGTGAATCAGGTGGTATAGCGATACCAGACTTCAAACTATACTACAGAGCAATAGTAACAAAAACAGCATGGTACTGGTACCAAAACAGGCGGGTGGACCAATGGTACAGAATAGAGGACACAGAAACCAACCCACAAAACTACAACTTTCTTATATTCGATAAAGGGTCTAAAAGCATGCAATGGAGGAAGGATAGCATCTTCAACAAATGGTGCTGGGAAAACTGGAAATCCATATGCAACAAAATGAAACTGAATCCCTTTCTCTCGCCATGCACAAAAGTTAACTCAAAATGGATCAAGGAGCTTGATATCAAATCAGAGACACGGCATCTGATAGAAGAAAAAGTTGGCTACGACCTACATACTGTGGGGTCAGGCTCCAAATTCCTCAATAGGACACCCATAGCACAAGAGTTAATATCTAGAATCAACAAATGGGACTTACTCAAACTAAAAAGTTTTTTCTCAGCAAAAGAAACAATAAGAGAGGTAAATAGGGAGCCTACATCATGGGAACAAATCTTTACTTCTCACACTTCAGATAGAGCCCTAATATCCAGAGTATATAAAGAACTCAAAAAATTAGACAATAAGATAACAAATAACCCAATCAACAAATGGGCCAAGGACCTGAACAGACACTTCTCAGAGAAGGACATACAATCAATCAACAAGTACATGAAAAAATGCTCACCATCTCTAGCAGTCAGAGAAATGCAAATCCAAACCACCCTAAAATACCATCTCACTCCAATAAGATTGGCAGCCATTATGAAGTCAAACAACAACAACAAGTGCTGGCAAGGATGTGGAGAAAAGGGTACACTTGTACATTGTTGGTGGGACTGCAAATTGGTGCAGCCAATTTGGAAAGCAGTATGGAGATTTCTTGGAAAGCTGGGAATGGAACCACCATTTGACCCAGCTATTCCCCTTCTCGGTCTATTCCCTAAAGACCTAAAAAGAGCATGCTACAGGGACACTGCTACATCGATGTTCATAGCAGCACAATTCACAATAGCAAGACTGTGGAAGCAACCTAGATGCCCTTCAATAGACAAATGGATAAAAAAAAATGTGGCATTTATACACAATGGAGTATTACTCTGCATTAAAAAATGACAAAATCATAGAATTTGGAGGGAAATGGATGGCATTAGAGCAGATTATGCTAAGTGAAGCTAGCCAATCCCTAAAAAACAAATGCCAAATATCTTCTTTGATATAAGGAGAGTAACTAAGAACAGAGTAGGGAAGAAGAGGATGAGAAGAAGACTAACATTAAACAGGGATGAGAGGTGGGAGGGAAAGGGAAAGAGAAGGGAAATTGCATGGAAATGGAAGGAGACCCTCAGGGTTATACAAAATTACATATAAGAGGAAGTGAGGGGAAAGGGAAAAATAATACAAGGGGGAGAAATGAATTACAGTAGAGGGGTTAGAGAGAGAAGAGGGGAGGGGAGGGGAGGGGGGATAGTAGAGGATAGGAAAGGCAGCAGAATACAACAGACATGAATATGTCAATATGTAAATCAATGGAAGTGTAACTGATGTGATTCTGCAATCTGTATATGGGGTAAAATGGGAGTTCATAATCCACTTGAATCAAAGTGTGAAATATGATATATCAAGAACTATGTAATGTTTTGAACAACCAATAAAAAAAAGAAAAAAAAGAAACAGTTTGGCATTACTAATTTGCCCTCCTTCGCTGAATTAGACTCTATAATACACAAAAGAAAATGCAAAAAAAAAAAAAAAAAACATTGGAAACAGATTCAGAGTTTAAAGATAAAGGACTTAAATATTTTAAATATAGATGTAATGATCTCCTAAAAGCCAAAAATTATTGCTTACATCTTTCAAACTAGAAATGAAGAAGCCCCAGAGGCGACTTACAGGATGTCATCAAATTGCATTAGCTAGAGAAACACATATATTAACAGATACAATAAAACTTTGTACAGTTAAATTGCTGAATGCCTGCTGGATGAAAAGTCAGTAAAAGAATTTACAGTACTGCCACTTTCCAACAATACAGTAACTTGTCAAGTTCAATATTTAGCTGGAAACATAAAGACTGAATTGCTGTCTTCTGCAGAATTGTGCTTTTTGCCTTATAAATGGAAGAATTTACCCACATGACCATTTTGTTTGTATATGCCCAATATCATCACCAGTTAATCATCAGAGAAGATCCTCTTTTATGTAAATGCTTGACATCACAAGTGGTGCTAAAATATTCAGTGATGGCTAATTTTTATTTAGTCTATTGGTTTATCTAGAGTAACCTTGTTGATATTGGTGTGATGTGGCAAAAGCAATGGTAAGTAAAACCACCATCACCCTGGTAGGAAGCATGGCAGTAGCACCAAACTGTGTTATTGTATTCCTCACCAATGCACTTAGAGTAAAAAAAAGAAAGAAAGAAAAAGAAAAAAAACTTGTTTCAGTTAAGAATAGATTTGATAGTGTTATAATGAAGCATTAAAAACTTAACTATTCAGTACACAATCTTTTGAACTAGGTGACAAAATAGGAAGTACACACAAAGCACTTGACGTTTTGAACTACCACAGTTTTTCTGAATGGGTGGATGTCTTGAGAAAAGCTCTTATGTGACTTGCTTGGCTCAGGTCCTCAGTGTTTGCATGTAAGGCCATTTTTTACTTGAAAGAGTAAATTACATAAAAAAAATCTATAGTTATTCCGACTTGGGTATTAGCAGACATTTTCTAGAAAACGAGTGGAATGAGCCTATCCTTTCAGAGAAAACCACTGTTGGCATTTAGTGTCAGTGACGAAGTTAAACTGACAAAGTTGGAATATGCATTGCCAGGAACTTGACAATTTCCTAATACTTTGAGACTCTTCCAATGAGATCAATAGTGATATTAATGACTTTTCTGATAATGGTGCTTATTTCATGTTATTCTAGTTATATTATGTTTATAGCATGGTTTGATTCTATAATGAAATGCACCTGTAGTTCACTCAATAAAACCAATACTTTTCAAATGACTAATGCCTGATGTTACAAAACAATGCCCAGTTAAAAGACTGATTCAAAGTGTAAGAGAGAGCAATACACTTTTCTATGACCCAATGCAAAACAAAAAAGACTGGTTTCAGACTCCACATTGTAACTCTTTCTGGTTTTGTTTGTTTTATCGGTTATGGGGATCTAACCTAGGGCCTCAAACATGCTAGGCAAGCGTCTACTATCAAGCCATATCCCCAACCCACAAGTAACCTTTAAGAAACTACCACTTGGAAAGTTTTGGGGTAGTATGAAAGAAGAATAACCACAATTATCTAAAAAGGCTATTTAAATACTCGCCCCCCCCCACACTTTTCAACTCCATAACTCTGTGAGGTTGGATTCTTTCCATGGACTCCAACTAGAGAATCTTATTGCAATAGACTAAATACAGAAGCAGGTAGTCTGGAGAATCCAACCTTTATTATTGTAAAACTGATCAAATTATGTTATGTGCACAAATTAATATGTCAAAATGAATCTCACTATTATAAATAATATTAATGTACCAAAAAAATTTGATAATAATATTCATCTTATTAAATTTCACAAAATATAGTGTTTATGATTTTTAATCAATATGTTTTTAAAATTTTCTGTTATGATTTATCATATAACAAATACTGGTACATGTAAGCTTCATAAATGAAAGTTTTTTGTAGTCTTCAAAAATATTCAGGAGACATTGCGAGTGGGGGTTGCAAAGCAGTATGAAGATTCCTCAGAAAACCTGGAATGGAACCACCATTTGACCAGCTATCCCACTCTTAGGTTTATACTCAAAGGACATAAAATCAGCATACTACATTGATGCAGTCACATCAATGACTATAGCAGCTCAATTCACAAGAGCTTAGCTATGGAACCAACCTACATGCCCTTCAACGGATGAATGGATAAAGAAATTGTGGTATATATACACAATGGAATATTACTCAACCTTAAATAAAAATGAAACTATGGCATTTGCTGGTAAATAGATGAAATTGGATAATATCATGCTAAGCAAAATAATCCAATCCCCCCAAAACTAAAGGCCGAATGTTTTTTCTAATATGCAGATGCTAAATCACAATGAGGGGAAAGGCTAGGAAAGAAGAAAGGTACTTTGGATTAGACAGAAGGGAATGAAGACAGAGGAGTGGGTATAGGGGTAAGAATGGGGAATGAATCAGACATTATTACCCTATGTGCATGTATGATTACACGGCCTGTGTAATTCTCCATCATGTACAACCAGAAGAATGAGACATTATACTCTGTTTATGTATGATGTGTCCAAATGCATTCTACTGTCATGTATAACTAATTAAAACAAATAAAAAGAATTAAAAAATATATCCAGGAGAATAAAGGAGTCCTGAGACCAAAATATTCAAGAACTACTGACTTACACTGTGACACTTTATCTATTACATTTGACTCTTGTTTGTTCATTTGTCTCCCTCTCTATGCTGAATTCCTTGAGGGCAAACACTGGATCTTATTTGAATGTGTTCCTCTTCTCTGTGCCTAGCATTTATTAGATACCAAACATTCATTGAAGGGATGAGTAAATAAATTATTCAACATTAGTATCTGAGATTTTCCTGCATTCCTTGGTCCCAATGTACCAGAAAAACTCTTACAATGACCATATAGTGGAGAAAAACATAAAGGAAAGATCACATTTTTTCCCCTAAGACTTCTAAGATCATCCTTGGCATACCCCTATAGTCTTACTTCCATGCCTCCCTGCCTCGTGCTTCACGGTTCAACAGCATCAAGCTACTACTCAATCGCACTGTTTATCATTGTTTTTAGCACCTAGAATCCATCAGACACGCACACCCCTTGCAGTTCCAATTCTGAACCTGGAAGAGTCAGGTCCGGCTAGAGAGTGAGGCATCTTCTCTGAGCCACTACATTGCTGTCTATGTGCATCCTGTTCACTGAACAGGCAACACTGCCTCTAATTATCTCTCTGTGCATCTGTCTTCCTTTCTGGACTGTCAGCTCACACACTTTTGTATCCTCAGAACCATGCATAAGTCTGACACTTAGCAGGCACTTTAAATGTTAATTAGACTGAACAGAAAGGCTTTCTCTCCCTGTTGCCGAAGCTTAGGTGTACGCCACACAAGGCCCATTGAACTTCGTTTACTTTTATTGAACACTTACATGTCCCAGCCAGTATGGTGGGTATTGAGGATTACAAATATTTATATCAGTGAGTTTATGGTCTAGTGAGAGACAGACAGGGAGAGGGAAAGAGACAGAAAGAGAAATCTATAAATGGCAGAATATAATAAGCAAGACACACACACAAGTTTCAATATCACCCAGAAGAAGTACATTTCCTCAGCAAATATTTAAAACACCTTCTACACAGCAAGATAATTATTCAAGTCACTAATGGGCCCGTGTGCCCTTCAAGTCTTGTAAAGGGACAAGCATTAAACAAATGTCACGCAAATAAGTTCAGAGTTATAAGAGGTGAGTGGGGACAGGAAGGAAAAATAGTGATAAGATATTACTATTATTATCAGGAACTAATGTAGATTAGAAAGGGGGAAAGGATAAGAAAGGTGTTTCTAAGAAAATGACTTAAAGGAGCCGGAGCACAGGAACAGGCAAGATTTGACATGGAAAATTGCCACAGCACGCTGAGCAGTGGGAAGAGGGTTAATTAGGCTAGGGTTGAAGGTTTAACGTGCATCAAGCATTTGGCAGTTTTGCCAGGCTTGAAAAGTACAGGGGTTGAGGGTTGAAGGGACAGGAGAGGGACTAGCTAGCATAACACAGAGCCTTGAAGCCCAGAGCTAAGCTTAGGTACTTCATTTTCCTCTTCTGATATGCAGAACCGTGATTCTGGGTGGTCTGTATTCATCTCACAAAAGCCCTGGAAAGATAAATGGAGCCTGTTTCCTCAAGTAACTACTGCTAAGAGAAAAGTTTTCTTCAAATGTATTTCTCCATCAGCACTTTCCCCATAGGGCACCTAAAACCTTGATTTATCATAAACGTTCACCCAGCACACACATACAGGAATACAAATGTGGTGTATTTAAATGCACTCCTCAGAGACCTTTGCTGACAGTGATCACAAACCATAAATATAGGGAAAAAATAGCCCAGCTATGCTTGTTTTCAGAATGAGTAGATAGACCACCACTCGCCCAGAAGCTGAAACATAACTCAAGGGAATCCCAAGCCATTATGGAAACACCCATCCCTGAGCTGGAACCAACTCCTACTCAAGGGTTAGCTCCTCATGTGGGAAATATATTACTAAAAGCTCTGTGGTTTGCTGGGCAGCAAGATAACAGGGGGCATCCAATCAGTAACACAGGTGTAGTAGAGTAATTAAGGTTCAATGTCTAGGTCCAAATCCCAGCTCAATTCTTTACTAGCTGTATGATATGGGCCAAGTTATCCAACGTGTCACTCATATCATCTTCTGCAAAACAGACATAGTCATTAATGGACACATTTAATAAAATCATGTAAGTCACTGCTTAGCAAAGCATTTGTTAAATATCATGTTATCATGATTACCCACAACCTATCAATCAACCTAGCACAAATCCAAGTCTTAGCACCCCAGGACCCATGACCACCTTAACTGGCCACTTTACTCCCAACATTCACACTTGCTTGGCATCGTAAGGACACAGTTTTTATAATGAATTATTCTCTTTTTAGTCTTCTGGAAGATAACATTTATTTTATGAAATCCTACCCAAACAGCCATGCAAGAACGCTATCTATTCCCCCATCTCTATTGCTCAGAACCTCTGTAAATATTCTGCAAAAATATTCTAAGAAAGCCCCCTCTATTTAAAATCTAAAACACGAATCCAGAGAGCTCTCTCTTCACAGAATTTGCTGGCTGTTTCCTTTCCTACTCTGAACAAGCACTGCAGTTGAGAGAATCTTGGTTCCCTCATCCTGCCACTCACTAACACCCCAGATTGAAGGCTCCTGAATCCCCATTCTGACTTAAGAGTGTTCATAAGCCCTTATTTAACATCCAGCAACACCTTGAAACCAAGTGCTACCACGCTCACCCTAAGACCGGGCAAAGCATGAAGTGATTACAGACTTTGATATTTTCTAACCACAAGCCCCCTCGAAGTCAAATGTAACTGCAAAAGAAAAGTGACTCTTACCTAATCCACAGTGGATGCAAGATCAATGGAAACCACATCAGAATTGTGCATGGTAAGAAATAAGATTTTCAAAAATATACATTTGGTTTCAGCATGCCTGGAATATGAAATAACTGTAATAAAACCTTGCTTGACCTTTGCATCAGGCCCTTCATAGGATGATTTCAATACCGCAAGTGAAAGAAAGTACTTAGAACTTTGAAACGCTTCTTAAGACCTGCAGACAGCTTAATTGAAGGGGTTTTGTGAACAGTTCGTTGTCAGGGTTTCTAGCAAGTGTTATTTCTTCCTGAATTCCAAGAACCATGTTCTCTGAAGTTTACATTCACACAGGATGAATGAGCCCACCCCAGCTCTGAAAGGGATAAAACACCTAATGTGGTTTCCTTTGAGGGACAAGACTTAACACCCCAGCACACACCCCCAGACCCTGCACCTGGCAGGATGGCAGAGAGGCATGTGGCCTCCCATAGTTACAGCTTACATGGATGGACGTCACTTACAAAACATAAAGTCAGTGCTGGCAACAGGAAAGGTAATTTATGACTGTCAACAAATGGCTCAAAAAAAATCTGTCAGGTGAAAGAAAGCAGTGACAAAAGACAAACATTTGGCAAACTAGTATTTGAGGAAGAGAAAAGATGGACGAAATCATCATGCAGAAGGTTCTTGTGCACATGAAGGGTTCCAAATGACAGAGCTTCTAAGCAATGGGGGTGGGGGATGAAATGACATCATCATCACAACCCTGCTGCAGTTGCCAGATTTTTCAGCTCTTAGAACAGTCAACATAAACCCTCTGGTCTACACCATGTCCCGGCACAGTTTGGGTTTTTTAAGAGGCCTGCCTTTAGCATTAGAAAGAATCCTTCTCTTACTGTGTAAAGTGTACATCAGATTCGAGGACATCCCTCAAAAACAGCTGCTAGTACTACTGGCTAGAAAACAGATATGAAAACATTTTTAAAACATTTGCTGCCCTTATTGATATTGGCTCTGGTATTGGCATTTGTATTGATGTCATTTTTATATATTTTTAAAAATCTGGATTTTTTGTGATTATAAAAAACTTATTCCACACATATCTCATGTTAGTGGAATCATGCAGTGTTTTTCTGTGACATTTATTTCACTTAGCACAATGTTTTTAAGGTTCATCCATGTTGTCACGAATGGCAGAATTTCCTTCTTTTTAAGGTTGTATAGTATTCTGTTGCATGCATACACAATTTCTTCATCTATTCACCTAAGGATATTTAAGTTGTTTCCACATCTTGGCTATTGTGAATAGTATTGATAAATACAAACCAATCAAATTCATAGAGTTGGAGTGGGCTGGGGATTACCAGGGGTTGGGGAATTGGCAAAATGACAGTTATTAGTCAACAGGCATAAAGTTTCAGTTGAGCAAGATGAAGAAAAAAATATCTGCTGTACAACATTGTATCTATGCCCAACAATAATCTATTATACACTAAAAATTGTTAGAGGGTAGATGTCATCTTAAGAATTCTTACTACAATAAAATAACACTCAATGCATTCTATTAACATCTCTCTTCCCTGCTAAACTCTAAGCACAAGGATGAGAATATGCCTACCAGAAGCATCACCATATCCCTAGTACCTACATTCCCATAAAGCCTGTTGCATGCATGTAACTCAATAAGTAATTTTTTGAAAGAATGAGAATGCTGGGAGCTACCACAGTATAATACAGTTTGGAAAAATTAGAGTCCAGTCTCACTTACCTCCCTGGACTCAAAAAATCCTATCCAACGTATGTAACTATTCAACTATAATGTGACAGTTGCATTCCCAATTCATTCAGGCTACTATAACAAAACACCATAGAATGGGTAGCTTATAAAAGACAGAAATTTATTTCTAACAGTTCTGGAAATTTAGAAGACCAAGATTGAGGAGGTAGCAAATTCCATGTCCAGTGAGAGCACATTTGCTGGCTCATGGATAGAACCTTTTCACTTTGGCCCCACATTGGGAAGGGGAACAGGCCAGATAGCTCTCTGCAATCTCTTATATTAAGACCCTAATCCCAATCATTAGGGCTCTGTCTTAAAGAGAGAACCACTTCCATAAGTCCCACTTCCAAATACCATCACTTTGGAGGTTAGGATATCAACATATTCATTTTATGAAGGATACAAGCATTAAGACCTTGCACTAAGAAGCTCTCATATTATTGAGAACTATCTTATAAAAATAAGGAAAATGGGAAGACTCCAAATAAGATAGGTACTTTCCTGCAGAAAGTTTAATAATTTTTAATAGAAAAACTGTGTGCTCTAGTGAACAAATATCCTGAGCAAATCTACCTTTGTATATGTTATGTGTCTCAGTAAAGCCCTTTCCTGTAGCTTCTGGCCCTGTCACTAGTACAGGACTTCTTATACATACTTGCCAACATTATCGTCTTTATCAGACAACTTTTCCTCTTCTCTTGTACTATTTCTAGTTGGCGACTTCAGCTGTCACCCTTGTAGTGTGAGGCTATTGCTTTTGTCTGCCAGCACCTTCTCTGACCCTTTTCTGCTAACAGATTTGCCCCTGAGGTAAAGAGTCCATGGGCTAAACCCAGGAGATTACCCCAGCCCAACCGCAGAGCCTGTTATAGTAATTGGTCCTTGCAGTGAGCACTAATCCAAAATGGGTGTGTCCATCCCCCTAGAGAGAAAGAGTGCAAGTCCCTCATACTTGTTCGTGGGCCCTGGTCTCACTATTCAGCCGTTTCTTCAAATCTACGATGCTCCCAACATCCCTCCAGTTGCCTTTGTTGTGGTTCAAGTTAGCCCAAGTCTTGTTCTGCTACTTTATAGCATCAGGAAGATCCTTAATTGTGAACATTTTTTTGTTAAATGATGAATTACAAAGCCATTCAAACAAAACAAGAGCGTTTTTCTTTCTTGCTTTTCTTTCTTCTTCTTTTTTCCTTTTTTCATTTTCCATTGCAGTATTAGCTTCTGATATCAATAGTGCCCTGGGCAGTCACTCTAATGCAAAACATGCTTCCTAAATAATGTATCATGTTGTATCTGGTTTGCCTCAAGAAAACATGCTATAAGAGAAATGCTGGCACTAGAAGAGCAGGATGACTTGTCAGAGATTAAACTTTATTTTGGTTTCTTTCTGTCTCCTTTTCCAAATAAGAGCCAGAGGACATACTTAGTCTTGCTTGAAAAATAAATTTCTTCTAAGGCAAGAAATGGTTTAGGAAAGCTGGAAAAATAGGCATATTGTAAGTCTTTGGGTTATACAGAGCTAATCTCTACTGTGTGATAAAGTTCTATTGTATCAGAGAGGGGAGAATTATCAGGTGTTTCTGTCACAAAAAGTAGTATGTCCAGTTATCTGGGGGTTCCCAAAGACAATTCTGGTAGCAACTCTCGGTTCTGACCTTCTTTTATTCTCTCTCCTTGGAAGTGATGGCATCCAATGCTTCATCTGTGGCATGTTAAATGGGAAGGTATCTTTCTCTCTATTCTTTAGTAGCACCACTGGACGGAATGCTGCCTCAACTTCTCAACAAAGGTTTCTCAAAAACTGATTGGAATCTATTATGGTTTGGATCTGAGGTGTCCCCCAAAAGCTCACATGTGAGATGATGCAAGAAGGTTCCAAGGAGAAATGACTGGGTTGTAATAGTCTTAACCCAATCACTGATTTAATCCTCTGATCGGGATTAACTGAGTGGTAATTGAAGTGGTAGGGTATGGCTGAAGGAGGTGGGAATTAGGACGTGGCTTTGGGTATATATTTGTATCTGTCAAGCAGAGTCTATCTCAGCTTCCTGATCACTGTGATGTGATCTGCTTCCCTCTGCCACCCTCTCCTGCCATGAAGTTCAGCCTCACCTCGAGCCCTGAGGAATGGAGCCAGTCTTCTATGGACTAAGATCTCTGAAACCATGAGCTCTCAAATAAACTCTTCCTCCTCTATAATTAAGCTGGTCAGGTCCTTTATTCACAGCAGTGAAAAAGCTAACTAAAACAGAAACATTACATGTTCCATTTGTTGTTAATAATACTTCTCAGAAAGCTATACAAATATCCCAATGCCTTCATTGAGATATTAAAAGTTTTAAGGTTAGGGTTAGGGTTAGCATTAGATACATGGCTCATGGCTCTTATATTAAGACCCTAATCCCAATCATTAAGGCTCTATCCTAATGACTGAACCACTCCCATAAGTCCCACCTCCAAATACCATCACTTTGGGGGTTAGGATGTCAACATATTCTGTTTATGGAGGATACAAGCATTCAGACCATTGCTCTAAGAAGTGCTCATATTATTGAGAACCATCTTATAAAAATAATTGCTTCTCACTTTTCTTCAAGGAAGAGATAGGAAAAAATAATTAATATGTCTTAAGTTCATGGAGACTTCAAGCATAAAATGGTAATCTTGGAGAAAGTTCTCTTGACAGATTCTAAAAAACTGGTTAAGTCTAAATGAAATGTGCTCGTTTGGGGCTTGTTTGTGCCTGAAGAGCATCTGGTCAGCCTAAGAGTTACCAGAATGGGTTCTGCAAACAGACTTCTGGCTTTGGCGTCTAGCTTTCCCTCTTTCTATTTTGTGATCTGGGGTGAGTTACTTACCTTGTCTGTATATCGGTTTTCTCGTCTGTAAAATTGGAATAACAATATAGTAGGCACCATGGGGAAAAAAGAAAAAAGAAATGTGCTCACCAGAAGTCAAAAAAAAAAAAAATTCAAGTAGTTCCAAATCGAAACAACACAATGGCCATCACCCACAGAATAAATAAATAAATTTGCCATATTTACATAATAGTATATAATGAGAATGAAAAAATCTGTAATGTACATGCAACATTCGTCAAACGCATAAGGTTAAGTCAAAAAAGTCAGAAATAGAAATTGCCAACTTCATGATTCCAATTATATAAAATTTAAAAACTGGTCTAACTGAATTGTTATAAGTCAGTTTAGAAGTTGCCCTTGAAGAGGATGAGTAACCGTTAGAAAGAGGTTATATGGAGGGGAGTGGCATGTTTTATTCAGCTTTTTTCACTGCTGTGACTAAAAGACCTGACAAGAACTATTTTAGAGGAAGAAAAGTTTATTTGGGGGCTCACAGTTTCAGAGGGCTCAGTCCATTGAGCTCCATTCCTTGGGGCTCAAGGTGAGGCAGAAACTCATAGAGGAAAAGTACAGTTGAGCAAAGCAGCTCACATGATGATCAGAAAGCAGAGAGAACTCCACTTGCCAGATACAAAATAGGCACAGCTCTAATGACCCACCCCCTTTAGCCACACCCTACCTACCTTCAGTTACCACTCAATTAATCTCCATTAGGGAATTAATTCACTAATTGGATTAAGGCTCTTATAAATAATCATTTCACCTCTGAATGTTCTTGCATTGTCAAACACATGAGATTTGGGGGGACCCCTAATATCTAAATCACAACATGGTGTTTCCAGAATCCTGGTGACATTCGACATCTTACACTGGTGCTGCTTACAGATGTGTTCACTCTGTATAATTCATTGAGCTGCAATCCTATTATGAGTGCTCTGCTCTGCATGTTTGCAACTCTTTGATAGAAAATTTTTTCAATCGATAGGAAAATTTAGGAAGAAGAATAAGCTAGTGCTGGGGTGTGGGTCTTCTAGGTCCATAGGTCCCATTTTTTTTAATGACATACTAAGTTCATGCAAAACTTTAATTAACTTGAGGTAAACAAAGTCACTGGTCAAAGCCTGAAACTGGAGGTCATACCCAACCGTCCTGAGAACTGAGAGAATCATCTTCCCAGTACCCTCTCTTCATTATCAGAACACTGCCTATGTTCTTCCCTTCTAGTTAGAGGGATCTGAATGCACAGCCAGGAAGGACTGAAAGATACCAGTTTCAGATTCATAGACTGACAGAATTACAATGGACTCTCTCCAGCTGTGGCTTCCAAACCCAACATGGCCAGTTTTGGCCACCGCACAAGCGTTAGAGAGCTCATTTGTCTTAACAGTGCTGCCCAGGTCTCTCACCACACTACTGCTTTCCAGATTGCTCTCTCCTGGGAAATATCTGTTTCAAATTATTGCTTCCCAGATGTTTTGGCTTCCCTTTCTCCAATTTGAATCACATCTGGCTATTTCCTGCCTATATTCCTGATCTCGATTTGCTTTTGTGTTGCTTTTCTATCTTCACTGGAAATTTCAACACCTCCCACTTTTGCATTCCCCACACATTTTGTTAAGTCAATTATATCCCTTTTCCAATGAGCTCAAAGGAAACAGGCAGCTAGACATTAGAAGCCTCAGGTTTATTTCCTATGTTGCTCTAGACAAGCTATATTACCTTCTCTGTGTATGATCTTTGGATTAGGGTAAACATTTCCTAGCTACTACAGAGGACTGCCACAGGAAGGAGGAGGCATACCACATAACCAGACATGAGATCCCAAAGGTTTACAGGCGGAAATTAATAGCATAAAAAGGTACTGCAAGCCACTGCCATGAGAACCTAGATCTCCAAATCCATCCACTCATTTGTGACAACCAACATCAAAATATCTATGAATTCTGTTTCAGATTTATCCACTTGGCAATTGTGGCTTTGATTTGATCCCTGATAAAAGAACCCTTGTTATGTCTCTGGTCTGTAATTAGACATTGCTACACTAATCTACACTCCTCAAGATTTCTAAATGCCCCATCAACCACTATGACTCCATCAGATAAATTTCTACCACCACAAAATTACTGTGTGTGTATGCGCATGCACACGCACATGTGCACGCACATGCATGGACAGCATTGAAAACCATCCCAGAAGAGTTTATACTTCAAATATGTAACATTGTCAAGACTTTTTAGATTAATGGATTTTGTGGATTAGCAGAAAAATAATTATGATAGAGATAAACTATCATAGTAATCTCTCTGGAGTTCTAACATCCTATGAAGTTGTAATGCTGGATGTGGCAAAGTAACTTACTCAATTTCATATAGCATTGGTCCAAGAAAAGAGGCCCATATCTTTTAGTGCCCAGCTGTGCAGTATAACAGACTACCACAAATTTAGTATCTTTAATCAATACCCACATCTATTGTCTCACAATTTCTTTGGTCAGAAGTCCAGGCACAGTTTAGTTAGACTGTCCACCCAAGTCTCATCAGACTCATCAGGCATCAGCTAGGGCTTCAGTCTCATTAGAGACTCAGAATCATTTGGAACCAGATGAGAACAGTTGTGTGTACAAGGAGACCCCAATGATGAAGTGCTAATGACTTAATATTCTCTCTCTCTCTCTCTCTCTCTCTCTCTCTCTCCCCCCCCCTCCCTCCCTCCCTCCCTCCCTCCCTCCTCTCTCTCGTGTATGAATGGTGGGGTGGCTGGGGATCAAACACAGGGCCTTGTATAAGACAGGCAAGCATTCCACCACTGAGCTCTTAATTCTCTTTAACAAAATGAGGAAGAGTTAGTGAATTGAGAAAGGAAAAGTATTAATGAAAGATATGATCTCTGCCATTGCATATAAGGATGGGAGAAATAGGGAGAGACATGAATTTTGATCCCTAGTTTTGAGTTACTCAGAGGAGCTGGGTACCCCAAGATCATTTTCATTAGTGAGTGGTTTTAGAGAGACACGTGTGGCAGAGGACATGGAGAAGGCTGTGTGGACTTGCTAGTGAAGTAAATTGAGAGCAAGATTCCCAAATCAGGTGGGTGCCCCCAGGACACGGTGGATTTTCACTGAGGAATGGCAAGCACACACTGGAAGCCTGAAGAGAGATTTGTTCCCTGCGTCAGTGTTGGAGTTGGATACTGACTCTAAGAGAAAAAAAAGAGTGAGGTTTTGGGTAAGTCACCTGGGGTTGGGAGAAGCTTGGCTTGGTTCTTTTCAAACTTCTCTGACATTGCTTCCTTGAAGATAGTCCAGCGTTGGAGATTTTAATATAACATCCTGAGCTGGTGGATTTGGGCATTCTAGCCAACACATTGACTGTGCCAAGGTCCCCCTAACTGGCAAGCTGAGTTTATGTTCTTAATAGTGCCTTCATTCGTAGATTTTTAAACATCTAGTAAATCAATATTTGTTTTTGATATTGATCAATATTGATCAATGACCCTTGGCACAGGACAGCTGCCAAGAACACTTGTATTTCCTGTTCCTGCATTAGTGTGGTCCTCAGACACTGGCACATTAGACAGCCCAGATGATGAAATACTGAATGCACAAGACTTAAAATTAGTAGACTTGCTCCTGGTAGTGCCACAAATAGCTGTGTGACCTTTGACAACTAACTGCATGATTTCTCTCCATCTCAACTATAGAACTGGAATTCATATAAAAGTTCTAATTAAGAGTTCTTTGTGTATCTGAAAGTATACCAGACCCTGGTGGGGCAGGGATAGGGGATTAGTTTAAAAATTATGGCTTGATTCTATTTTTAAAGGATCCATCTTACCTATCTCACAGAGTTGAAAAAAATCAAATAAATTATACACACACACATATATATACACATACACACACATATATACATACATATATATGCACACACATATGTATACACTTTGAAAAAGTATACCATTCTATATAAATACAAGTTATTTTTTCTTTTATGAAGAAAGGATACTTGTCCTTATAGTTAAAAATTATTTTCTTTTCTATAATGTGATGCTTGCAGGTATTCCTCACTAAATCAGTATCCCAAGAAAACACATGGCTCTTAAGGACAATGATAGCATTTGAAAACATCATCACCTTGAAAAAAAATGGGAGTCATTCTTTCCTTCATTGTCATTTTATTTCCAAGACTGCCTACCTCTGCTCTCTCTTAAAGTGAGTATGGTGGAAAAGTAATCCATTTGTTTCACCACCAGCTTTGATGCACCCCCATGCTGACTCCAAACAGCTCATGTTCACTAAAACTTAGCTTTCCTCTTATTCTCACATATTCAATCAGAGCTCCATATGGGTAAGCAGGAGATCCCAGATGGCCTGACCACTTCCTGGATCATAAAGCTTCTAAGTATATAAAATAGAAATCTCTTTGATGATCCATGTATTTGTCAGGATTTGTTACACAACACATGTCCCCAGGAAAGTCTCCTGTGATTTCCAGCACCTCTATCATAAGCCCAAAAAGGCAGTTGGTTGGTTGGTTGGTTTATTTAGTCTTTCTTTGGGAGGTTGGTTGCAAAGTTTCCTATTTCTTTTTCTTCTGTATGCCTCACCATCTCCTAACTTAGAATGCAGTCGCAATGCCCTTACTTTTAAAACATGCATGCTAAGATCCAGGATGAGATGCTGATTTTCTGAAATCACATCAGACTCTTAATTATTTTAATTCTCATCATTTGAGTTCCCCAACTCTCACCTATTTAAATGAAAAATATCTAATCTGAACAACTTTAAACTCAAAAGGAAATGCTAGAGATTGAAATCTAAAAGAGAAGTTCATTCATCTTTCTTCAATCTATGCATTCATTTAAAAAAATGTATTGAATTCTTATTGTATATGATGTCATTCTAGGTGCTGAACACAGAGTAAACAAAATAGACAAAAAAGTTGATTCTTATCAGTACCCTTATCTTTATTTCCCAGTGTTTATAGACTGATGAAAATGAAAGTGAAGGTAGTCAGAATCAGAAAAAAATAATTTTTTAAAAAAGATTTCACAATAATTATGATAAGTACCTTGGAGAAAATGGGGAGAATAAAGATGATACAGAGAATTGAGGATGGGAGCGCAGTTTTGAAATTTAAATGCTAATAGTGGAATGTAGGGGAGGGTGGATATAGAAAGATGACCATGGCTTAGATAGTGTGACAGTGGTGAGGGTGATGAGTGGTCATTTCCAGACTCAGCAGGATGGTTGATGGGTTGAATCTGAGAGAAAAGAGAAAGTTACCAGGAGAGAAGCTAATTTGGAGTAGAAAATGACAAGACTTGTTTGGAACAGTAAGGACAGAAGAGCTGTTAGATATTCAAAGAAAGAGGAAAATATATGAAATAGCAATTTAGCAAAAAAAAAAAACAAAAGAATAAAAAGAAAGGTTTGAACCCATAATAAATAATTTCTCAAAAAAGATATAAGTACTCAGACTGAAGGTGTACACCAAGTTTTGATGAGAATACATGAAACTCAACCCACATCATATGTATTGAATTCCCATCATAATTAACTTGCGGAACACAGAAGAAAATAAAAGACTTTTAAAGTTCTCAGTAGACTTCTCCTTAGCTATATCCAATACTAAAAAAAAAAAAAAAAAAAAAAAAAACAGAATAATATCTTTGGTATTACACAAAATAAGCACCAACCTATAATTTTTGCTCAATCTTTCATTTGTATAGACTCAAAACCAATAAACCATAAGCGAGGTCAAAATTAAACAAGGGCAATTTTATTTGGGTTACAGAATAGATTTGCAATTAGAGAGACACAGGCTCCACTAGACAGAACCTGAATTCCACCCAAAAAATGGTAGCCTTGGACTTGATAAAAGTTAGATTCCAGAAAACCCCTCCCTCTAGTGAATTCAGATATTGAAATGATGCTTATGTGGCAATCTTCCTTCTATCAGTAAATCTCTAAGGCTCGGGAAAAGATTTTGTTCTTTCTCTTTCTTTCTCACTTTTCAACCCTCTGCAGCCACCTTGACTTCATTTTATCAAGACAAAGTGAAGGTATTTCTCACCTGTTTATCACCCACAGACCCTCAAAAGGAACTATTAAATTATTTACCTTAATCATAAGAAAAGTGAACCCAGAAGGAAGAAATTTAAAAAATGAATACCAAAAAAAAGAAAAAAAATAGATATTTCAAATTTTTAAAGATACAACAAGTCCTCTAAATGAAATAGAAAGATGAAAGTGGGAGCATTGTTCATTTTTTAGAAAAAGCAGGCTAAGATCTTGTTATGCTTGGCAGGAAGAGAGAAATATTAAATAGCTAAATGTTTATAGAAAAATGTACAGTTAAGTGTTTTGTTAAACATTTTAGAGTGACAGCTAAAATGGTAGGAAAACAGTCTAGCTTTTAAAACAGCAGAAGGGAGAAAAGAATTTAGAAACCCTATTTGTTCACTAGGGGAGTCAAAGAAAATAAGCAACACTAAAGGAGGTAAATGGAAAACCTAAGATAAAAGGATAGAAATAAGCTAAAATATATCAGAAAACTCAATTAATGTGTTTAAACTTACACAATAAAAAGAAAAGCTTGGGTCTGAGTGTCTTTTGCAAGCTATTTAAAACTTGATTTTATTTTTGTATCCCATTTGGTAATCTCCCTTTCAGAGAATAAAGGAAGCAGGAATATTTCTAGCTCGTTTTATGTCAATGTTTGTATGACTTTGATTCTAAACTAGATAGGGACTGTAAAAGAAAAGGATATGTTTGAAGAAAGATGCAAAACCCCAAATAAAATATTAACAAATTATTTAGCAATGTACAAAACCCAACGAGGGTTCATTTCAGGAATGTAGCAATGGTTCAATATAAGAAAATCCATATCATACACTTACATACAGATTGGAGAAGCAAATAATTATCTTCAATGTTAAACAAAAATCATTTCACAAAATGTAATATTAAGTTTTTAAAAAATCTCTACAAACTAAGATTATAAATTAAAAGGGAACTTCCTTAACACCATAAACCTACAGTAGCATTAACGTAGCAAAATATTCCATCCACCATGAGTGCCTCACTTCAGTATTATAATGAAAGCTCTGATAAAATAAGAGAAAGAAATAAGAAGCATAAAACTTGGAGAGCAATCAGCGAATCTCTCCTTATTAGAAAGTGGTATTATTGGGGAAAATAAAAGAGAGTCTACAAAAAGAATTAATATGCAGGTTCAGGAAAATTTATGTACAACAATCAGCAGTATTCCTACTGATTGTGGATTGGCAATAACCACATAAAAGATGTAATGGAAAAAAAATAGACCATTCAAATATCAATAAACTGTAAAAGACATTGAGAAACAAACTGAAGAAAAGATATGCTTTAACTTGATGGAGAAAATACTGAAGAATATAAAAGACCTAAATCAATGAACATAAATTCCATAGTCATGGATGGGCAGATTTACTACCATAAAGATAATCACCTTCTTGAGTTGCATATAAATTTAATTCCAATAAATTCCAGAAATTTTCATGGAATTAAAAAAGTTGATCCTAAAATGCTTATGAAATTAAGAAGGATAGAAATTTTTAAAGAACAAAATGAGAAATTTGTCCTATCCAATATGATTTCCCATAAAGGTATAGCAATAATAATTAGGGTATATTATTGGTACCTGGGAATAGACAAATAGATCAATGCAATGGGAGTTCTAAAAACAGAACTGTATATATAGGAGGAATTAATGTATGATGGGGCTGGCTTACAAATTAGGGAGGACAAGATGATTTATTCAATAAATGGTATTGAGATAATTGGTCATTTAGGTGGAAAATAAAACAAAAGTACATCCCTATGCTATACAAAAATAAATAAAAACCTTATACGAATAAAGCTTTAAATGTGAAAAAAGAAGTTTAAAATGTTTCAAAAAATTGAACAGAATGTTTTCCTATCTCCAAGTTAGAGAAAAATGTCTTAATTTCACCCCAAAAGCTTAAGGCATAAAGGAAAATATAGATAAGTTTGGCTTTATTAAACTTTAAAACCTCTATTCATCAAAAGACACCACAAAGTAAAAGGTCACACATAGGAAGAGGGTATTTAAAACAATTTAACCAAAATAAGACAAAAAATACACTTCAAATATATAAATAACTCCTAGAAATTTTTTTAAAAAAATAGGAAGGGTAGCAGAATACAATAGACACTAGTATGGCACTATGTATAAACATGGCTGTATAACCAATGTGATCCTGCAATCTGTACACGTGGAAAAATAAGATTACGTACCCCATTTGAATCAAATGTATGATATGCCAAGATTATTGTAATTTTTTGAGCAACTAATAAAAAATTTAAAAAATACACCTCCAAACTGAATGAACACAAATGGTCAAGTTACAGAAGGAAAACCTTACTGAATCATAAACATTAGGAGTTGTTCAGTTTGAGTAACAATCAGAAATCTGACTTATAGCAGGAATGATATACCCATTTACACCCTTAAGCTTGGTACAAATTCAAGTCTGAAAACACTGACAAGTATTAACATGGAAGTGACAACATCAGAACTTTTAGCAGAAAAGTTAATTGATTAAAATGCTTTGAAGAGCCATTTGGAAGTATCTGCCAATGTGGATGATGTTCCCATTTCAGCAATTCCCCTTCTCCGTATATCCTAAAATGCAGGTTAAGGTACAGTAACAGATAATAAAAATCAATTTAGTAGGGAAGGGAAGGACAGCAGTATAGGGAAAAAGGATCCGAATATATCCCAGAGTAGAAGGTGGAGTGGATAGCTATTGATGTTCTAGCCAGACTCCCATTCTGAGGCTAGCACACTCACCCCATCTGCTGCCTAGCTGCCAGTCATTCACAGTTACTCTCTTCCTCTTGCCCTTGACTGATGGAAGCCACTTCAACTAGAAATGGCTGGGAAGTTACACCCCTCCCTCCAACCCCCATCAACTGGCTTAAGTCAATGGCTGACAGGTAAGAGGTGTAAAAGCCTTGGGATACCCTTTCTTCAGGTGAGACAAACCTGTGGTGCCATTCAGAGTCTATAACACCCTAAGGGATCAGGTTGAGGCTACATCAAGGAACTTTGCTTAGTTTATTCCCCTAGCTTGTCCTGCTTTCCTTCATTTTCTGCATAAGAAAGTCTGTCTCAGGTGTTTGCTGCTAGGAAACCTGATATTAAGAAAGAGGAGCACATATTTTTACATGTTTGCATACGTGTAATAGGTTATAGTGTCAAATGCATTTATAGATGATTAAACACTTGGGCTCTAGGAAGAATTTCGTCTATTGCAGTTAAAAAACCACAAATATCTATTAATGAAATCATGGATAAATTGTATATGGAAATAATAAATCCTATATTGATAATTACCTTTGGATAGTAGGGAGGAGGAATTGAAAGCCAATAGAAGTATGCATGAATTTTCAATAATATTGAAACAATGACTTTATAATATCTGGAAGAAATATGGAGAAGTATTAGGTTTTATTAAAGCTGGGAAATTAATGAATATACTGGGTATTTGTGATATTTTTTATACTTAGCTATACATTCGAAGTAGTTCATGAAAAACAAAAAAAGAAACATGAAGGCCATAAATCCACACTCAAACCCACTGTCCTCTGATACACTTCCACAGAATCCATACATAGGTGGAAGTCATTCCTTTCCTCCATTGTTATAATAAAAATTATGTAGGTTCTATTTTCTTCTTTTGATCTTCAAGGACCTCAGAGGGTAACTATGTCACCTGGAGGCTCAGTAGTAATAAGTTAGTCTGGTCTTGATCAGTTTGTGCTCTCAGTTGACATGGTGCTGAGGTTATGGTTTGATGGCATTTGTTCCTCTTATTTACTGTCCCAAATCCCTTATGAATTAAAATAATAATAAGTATGAACATAGGAAGAAAGAAATAAGAGAGGATGAGAGAGGGTGAGAGAGAACAAAAGGAAAGTGAAAATACAGAAAAAAAGAAACAGAATCATAGAGTTTTTCTATGAAAATTCTTCAACTATGAAGATTTCCATTTCCTTTCTGTGCCCAAGGATGAGAAAAAATTCCAGCAGCCCATTAGATTTAACTGCAAGTTTTATTTTTCTTTCTGCTTGCTTTGTGACTATATTAGGAAAGTAAGGAAAAGTTACTGTTCCTCTATTACCACTTTATCTTCCCATACCATCCTTCCATAAGACACAAAAGCTTCCCATTCTTCTATCAGAAGTTCCCAATATTGCATATTTTCTTCCAGCTCATTTTGAAGTAAGATGAAGCATATGGAAAATTTACAGTAGATCAAGTCCATCATTCAGGCATCAATCTGTAATGATTTGTGGCCATGTACATATAAAGAGACCATAGTTGTCCACGAACCGCATACATATGGCATCTGGGAATGTAAACTCAGTCTTTGCCTTCAAAACCACATGCTGCCCAGGGAAGTAAAATTGTGGTTCACAACATGTGGGTTGTGACCCTGAATAGTCTGCCAACATTTGGCAGGTGGGCTGTTAGAAATGAATTGTGTGCCAACTGCAATTTCCTTTCTTGGGGTTCCCTTGTGTATATGTGCACACATATTCTCTGGGCCATAACATGTACCTGATGTGGCGCTGAAGCAGCACCTGATGAGGACCCAGAACAATGCACATTCATGTTACTGTCTTGTTATCTAGTGGGCACATTTTTACATCTGTCTTTATTTAAATTCATTACAGATATATGTTTATGTATTGCATGGGCCTATGCAACTTTCATAATCTCTATCAACCATGTGTGTCTTAGAGCCCCTATGGGCAAACCTGACCATTTACAAATAGGCACATCCAACCAGCAAGGTGGGCTCTGACTCACATCAGGGAAATGACTGGGGATTAAAGTATTTGTTCTCATTTGAGCTAACCTATAGAAACCTCGTGGTAAGGTGCTACTTGAATAGCTGTCTTCCTTGACCTCATATCAAAGCAAAATCCCCAATTAATCCTTTCTAATGGATTAACTGCATTAATCACTGTATAAACCCAAACATCAGTGGTAACTTCTTCTCAGCATTGTTAATAAGCCCCTATTAGACTGTTTATAATCTAGTTGGTTCTGAACAGCCTTGAAATGTTGTCTTTTTGCAAATAGCCAGATTTTCCTATATGCCATGACACATGGAGTGAATTGTTTTAAAATATAAAGATGATTTGTTGACTATACTGCTGGATTCAATTAAATATTTTAAGTATGCTGTGCCAATGAAAATCTTTGGTTTATTTATGGTTTCCGTGGTATGTGATGGTGTGTAATCCCACTTTTCTTCAGGGTCCTGTGTTATACTAACCTGGCAAGTGGTCCAGGTAAGTAGTCCATACCTATTTGCATCATCTTCCTGGTATTTGGATGCCAAGCATCCTCAAGAATGTTTAAAGACAGCTCAGCCCTTTGAACTAAGGTCTCAGTGAGAACTGAAAGCATATTCTAATACAAGCCCACGTTGTCCAAAGGAAAGTCTACACAGAAGAACTGAAGATGACTGGTGCTAGGAAGCAACTACAGTTTTGTAATGTACAAAAATAATAACTCTTACACCTTCCCTGCTCCACTATCTGCACCACTTTTGAGCATTCCAGAACAGCCCAGGCATCAATTATGTCCAGTGACTCCCTGAACTTATGCTTAACCATACTGCCTAAAGTTTTCCTGCATCTATTGGAATAACTGTCCCAACAAGATCTCACACACAACCAACAGTTAATAATAATATTCAGGAACTGTGTGGTATAAAATACACATTTTTCTCCCCAAAGGAAATGTAGTCAGGGAAATTCCACTCCCTTCATTATGAAAAAAAAAAAAAAAAACTGTTCCAGTTTAGCTTCGTGGAGGCCAAGACTGACCTTCTGCCTTTCAAAATAGTCTTCACTTCTTGGCAAATCAAAATGCCCAGTAAGGCCAGTCTTCTATAAAAAAAAACAGATTACATTTCCCCCAAAATAGCCACCTCTTCTACCACAAAGAAACACTAGAAACTTTGAAATTATGAAAATTCTTTGCTTGCATATACTTAATCATTTTCAAACATTATTTTTTAAAAAGCTTTTTCATTGTTGTTGTTGTTGTCACTGAACTTGACAACAAATGGAATTTGGAATCACTTGGACCTAATATCCCCTTACCTAGAAGAGAGTTTAGACAATGTTTTCCAAGGATAAAACTTCAGAGCTCAGGGTCAAAATCACTGGACTTTCTTTTCTTCCCAACTTCAAGGCCTGAGCTCTGCTATAGTCTTTGCTCTGTAGTATAGAGAACTGGTCTGAATAGGGAGGTCATAGACCTCTCAGTTCCTTCCACAGGAAACCCAGTAGAACTGACATATACAACCAGAGAAAGAAAATTGGTAACTGAGCATGAATTCCCAAGTAAGGGAGTTGGCACCCAAAAGTTAGAATTAAAAGGGCAAAGGGAAAGAAATAGAAGGACACGGGGATTAAGGTGACTCCAGGTGGAAGGGAGTGGTCTGGTGGCTGAAGGGAGGACATCTGCAGAGGAAATTCCCCAGGAAGCTCTGGTATTGCCCTGAGAAAGGAAGAGGAGGGACATCCCATTGTCCCTGCATAGGACAGGACTAGAAGAAATGCATAGATTGTGATGACCTTAAGATGGCTACAATCCAGGTTGGCATCTAGACCCCCACCTGTCATGTTCCTCTTCTCCATGTGGGGCTCAAAAAATGTGGAAGGTAGAAGAGAAAAAAAAAAACAGGAAGGCCAGAGCCCCCAACAGAAAAAGGAGAGATGGTGATGATGCCAAGGCTCCACTCCAGAAAAGCAGCATGCAAAGAGGTACCCAAGGCAAAGTACAGTGGTTCCAGCATGTGGGTTCTCCCAGAAGCCCCAAAGGCCAGCAACCAAGACCAGTCACCCCTGGCAACAGGAGCCTCTGCAGAGTCATAAAGGAAGAAAGGGATGCAGTAATGCTGCAGATCCTGGGTCAAGTGACGGGATGGGTCGCATTGTTCCTCTTGGGCTCTCTTGTGATCCAAGAGAGCTAATCCCTGGGGAAATACATGCTCTCCATTTTCTATCTTTGATGAGGGCCACAACCAAGTTAAGATGGCGCCTGGCAGTTTGCTAGGAGGAGTGGTTTCTGAGCCAACGCCAGCGAGCCATTAAGATGATAAGGATTCCTTAATGACTGATTGCTGTATCTAGTTTATGTTAATTAAGTTAAGCTGTGTGTAATTAGTTGGGTATATGTACCTCTGCAGTCCGGCAGAGAGGCAGTGCCTGCTACCTAGGGTACCCGCTACTTTGAGTTCCCGCTCAGTTCCCGCTGAGTTCACTCACAATAAAGTAGTTCCCGCTTCAACCTTCAAGTTGCTTGTCATCTCCCAGTTATTTCACCCAGCCGGACAATGGCATATCTTCACTTGTTTCTTCCATCACCACAGCTCATCACATCCCTACAGGCCAACATGAGAAGCAGTGGAGGTTAGTAGTTGAAGACTAAAGTACTGAAGTCTAATGGCCAAGGTTCAAAGCCAGATTCAACCATATAGTATCTGTGTGAGCATGATCAAGAACTTTAATCTCTTTGTGCCTTGATTTTTCTTATGGATATAATGAAGGCAAAGTACTGTACCAATACCTTCCTCATAGGCTTTTTGAGGGAGGATTAAATATACTTATTTACCCAAAGAACTGAGGACAGTCTCTGGTCCACACTAGTCAGTCAATAAACAGGATGTGTAAGCTTTTATTTATTTAAATTAGAAACTCTTAAGCAAAAAGGGATTCATAAAAGATGATTTCATTTACATAATAGACTGACAGTGTGCCCATTACTATGCAAGGGTCTGGGGACACTAAAACAATAGCAGTATCCAGTCAATCTTTTGCTGACATCCCTTTTGAGCAGCTCATGATCTTAGGTCCTTAGTCACGTGACTTCATTTTACACTTATTTCTGCATAAAAACATTTATTATGGTATATTAACTTATATTTTGTGTGATTTTTAAAAAATTAATGTTTGTGTTGGAACTGGGATATAGCTCATTTGGTAGAGTGCTTGCCTCGCATGGGTTCAATCCCCAGCACCACAAAAAAAATTTTATTTATTTATTAATTAATGTTTGTGTCAAGCCCAACTATAAGCCTTTGGAGGGTAGAGACTGGGATTTGTATCCCGTTATGTCCTCATTGTCTGACTTAGCATCACCTGTTAGATACTCAATGAACATGTGTTAAGTAAATGAATGATCCAAGAGAAATAAAAAGGTATCACTTTCACCGGAACCTAGCACACTGAAGGAGAGAGTGGTAAATACTAAATAAATACCTATCCCCAACAGTCAAGATGCACTTCCTTAGGGTAAACCACATATTTCTCCAAGATAAATAAAGCATTTTTCTAAAAGAGAACATAGAATCTCTGATACACCACCCTTAGGTTGCTGTCTTATCTGAGACAAGAAGACACAGTACCTGGCAGGTAGCCTACCGTCAATTTTAAATATTCAAGAGGGATACATATATATATATATATATATATATATATATATATATATATATACACTATTCGAGAGGGCCACAGAGGAGGGGAATCTATCTAAAATAAATATGTCTTTCATTATATATAAATTGTTAGTTATCAATTTCCAAACATCTTTCTGAGATTGTTGATTTGAAAGGGAAGGGTTCATCATGAAAGTAAGTACTTCCTTTATACTGGCTAGAAGCTGTGAATCAAACATTTGCCGAGATAAATTTTCCTCTGTACTTGATTCTCTGCCAAAGGGATGTCCATTTATCTTGTCCATATTCACTGTCACGTTTGACAGACACACAGAGCAGGTTGGATCTAAACCAATCAAGCCCAAGCTTTAGGATGAGCAAATGCTGAATCTACAATCATGTACTCAGAAACCCCTGAATGATTGAACTAAAAAAAAAAAAAAAAAAAAAAAAAGACTCTACTATTCTGAATAATTAAAAGGCTTCTGCTGCACAAAGCAGGCTTCCCCAGCCCTGAAAAGTGGAATTATTTTCACCTGCGGCGGGTATAACTGTTTGCATAGTGGATTGCAGCAGCAAGCTTGTCAGAACACTGGTACCAGACGTGGGGTGATTATGCCATCTGAAAGGTATGTGCCTGGGATTTCTTAATTATTGCTGCCTACTTGTTTGGTCCTGCAGGTAATCAGGAATGGTTATAGCTGAATGTGACCCCAATCAACAAAGGATGGAGGAAGTTGGAACAGACAAACACAGTGAGCAAGCAGAAGCCAGGTGTGTCTCATATTTTTGGGCCAAACTCAAGACCAAATTGCAAACACCAGAGCCTTAAAGGAGTCCTCCAAGATGGGGGCTTAGGGCAAGGGGGAATCACCCATGTGACTCTTTTGGTTGTCTCCTGCTTTTGTGAAACTGTAAAGTTTGCAATAGGAACTTATCAAAAAAAACTATTCCATTTATTTATTCATTTTTGCTTTATTAGAGAACTTGCCATTTATGTTTTATTGAGCATAAAGCATAATCATATATATGTATATATACACATATACAGCATCATTTTCGGTAATAGCCTATAATAATAATTTAGTGAGCACCTTGTAGGGAACAGACACTGTACTAAGTGAAAGTAGGTGATAAAAATTTGCTATGGCAAGAGAAACTGAGGCCCAGCAATATTCAATCACTTGGCCATGATTACACAGCCGAAAGGCTACAGAGCTGGGATAGGGAGCCAGGTCTTTATCACAACAAAGGTCATGTTCTCTGCTTCACAATATGCCCCTCCCTCCTGAAGTTGTTCCTGAGTATTGCTAGCAAATGATTAGTAGTGAATTTATTGGGAGGGAGGAAGAGAAGAAGAGGGTGGAGAAAGGCAATTGGAAGGATGCTGTGGACACAGACTCCAGGAAGTGAAGGAACTCTGAACACAGTGTGTGCTACCAGTCAGAACTTACAAATAATATCCATATCTCCTTTCATATTTTGCTATTTGTGCTCCCCCTCCAAAAAAAGAGCATTCACCTGACATTAGAAAGCAGATCAGTTTTTGTCAGTCTTTAATGATGCTTAGGTGGACCTGATCTTAGCAGTCTTCGTAAAGTATGTCGGGAGATCTTTAAATCTCTGTTCTGATATGTGTTTTAGCTGTTTTAGCATGACCTTGGTGGGCAAAGTGTCCTTGTCCCTAGACTGCAGGAATCCAGTAGTTCCTATGGATCAAAATAATTCCGTGTTTTCAAACCAAGAGCCAGATGATTCTGAAAAGCCATGCCTTTGAGTTCCCTTACAAAATATTCCAGAAGCCTTAGATGGAGGTGACAATCCTGCTACATGACTTAAGAGCCCCAAACTCTGGAATCTTGAGGACCCAAGGGCCTTGGGCTAGAAGTGGACTTGAGGTGGCCCAGCAGAGACTGAACAGAAGCAGCCCGGGGTCTGTTTCTGCCTCTCCGGGCTCAACAGCATTTCTGATGCTTGACACCTGCCAAGTACTTTGGTACTTTCCCCTTCACACCCACTCCAACAGGCTGGAGTGGTAGAGTGCTTGCCTAGCACGTGAGAGGCACTGGGTTTGATTCTCAGCACCACAAGAAAAATTAAAGATATTGTGTCCATCTATAACTAAAAATATTTTTAAAAAATTTTTGGTTAGAAAATAAAGCCATCCATGGGGCCTGTGGAATTGATGCACCTATGAGGTTTCCTCTAAGCCTCCCTGGTCTTTCCCTTGGGTGCCCTTATTCTAGCTTTGGGAGAGGCCTTGTTTGAATCCCTTTGGATCCCCGGGTGTGCATACCTGAGTTTTGTGTACATCTGTTAGCAATTGAATGTTTCTGTTCCTCCCAAATTCCTATGTTCAAATTCAAACCCCTGTTGTAACTGTATTTGGAGATAGGAATTTTAGGAGGTAATGAAGGTTAACCAAAGTCTTAAGGATAGGATATAGTTTCATAGAACTGGTAGCCTTATAAGAAGAGAAACAGAGAGCCACAGCTCACCTGATACTCCTCCCCTGCCCCTCCCAAGTAAGCTCAAAGAAAAATAAACTGTGACAACATAGCAAGAAGACAGCCACCCTACTACAAGCCAGGGAGACATCCCTCTCCAGAAACCAAAACTGCCAACATCTTGATCTTGAACTTCTAGCCTCCAGAACTCTGAGAAAATGAATTGTTTAAGCCATCCAGTCTGTGGTATTTTTGCTATGGCAACCTGAGGTGACTAATACATGCAACATCCTACCCAAACCACTGAGAAGAAACCTACCAGATCCTGGAGTTTTATAGTTAGGGTTACCAGAAAAGATACAGAATTGCCAGTCAAGTTTGAATTTCAGATATATAAAGAAAAAATTTCAGTATTAAATATGTCCTAAATATTGCATGGGACATACTTATACTATTTATCTGAAAATCAAATTTAACTGGCATCCTGTATTTTTATTTGGCTAATTATGGCAACTCCAACTAGGGTCCTCTGGTCAGGGAATTTCAGGGTCCTAGATGTTCAGAGTATAGTCTAAAATGCAGGTTGAGGGGAAAATTGGTCCTGGGTATGCACAGCAAGCCTCCTTACCTCATCAGGAGGGTCCCTTTGAAGGTTAGCACCCAGCACAAGGATCCCTCTTGCTCAGGCCTAAGAGCAATGCTCGTAGCAGGTGACTTAGAAAGTGGCACATGAGAACAACAGAGCTTGAATTTAGGACTAAAGAGAACCAGGCTTCACCATGTGCCTTGAGCAAGTCACTCAATCTCTCTGAGCCTCAATTACCTGGACTGCATGTAACACGGAGGGTTGTGTGGAACAATTGTGAGAAGCCTTGCCCCCTGCTCAACACAAAGCAGGGCCCCATACCAGTAGCTTTCATGGTCACCTTAAAAAAGAGAGGGTTATGTTATGACAGCGCTTGGCATTTTTCATTTTCCTGCTTGTTTTTGTTGTTGTTTTGTTTTTGTTTTCGCCATTGACTTAATTCAATTCTCCAGCCAAACCAGAAGAGGATGTTGTGTTTCGGTTGCCCACCAGGATTAACAAAGGGACACCATATTCACTGGTGGCTTCCATGGAAGCTCAGAGGGAGAGAAGAAGGTCAGCATTCCAGGAGAGGCAAGGCCTTGACACCCCTTCTGGCCAAGAAATTGACATCTCCTTTTCTCCCCTACAGTTAGTGACACCTGTCTTGGGGCCTGGTAGGTAGGAGGTAGAGAAGAAGAGGTGGAACAAGAGACAGTGGAGCAGCCACCCTACCTGGCCAGGAGATGTCATGAGGTAGTCATAATTCATACATTTGTTCTTATCTCTTGGGAGGAGCCTATTTAGATGAGAGCTAATATAAATCAGGGCTATGAGGACACATACAAAGGAAGTCCATGCAAGGGACAGGGTGCAGACAGAAATCTGTTGGTCCATGTTCCCCTAATGCTCCTACCAGCTCCTTCTGCAACTATAAAGGGCTATAACAACCAAGTGCAGAGTCTCCGCCCTGAAGCAGTACTGCATGAATAGGCTTTCTGCCACACACTGGTGGTTAGAGGTATGGATTGAATTTGGTAATGTCTACTGAGGGTCCATTAGGGAAGCAGGCTATGTAAATATCAAGTACCTGGGCTCTGAATCACCACTTCTGTCTGCATCCCAACTCCACCACCTACCAGTTGTACTACCTTGTGATGGTGATTTTACTTCCTCTGAGCTTCCTCCTAACAGAGACTATGAGAGAGTACTACTTCATCAGGCTGTTGTGACAATTAACTGAAGGAATAAATATGAAGTGCTATATGTTGGATCATGAATGTTCCCCCAAGTCCATGTGTTAAAGGGTTGGTCACCAGGTTGTGGAATTACTGGAGATGGTAGAACCTTTAAGAGGTGAGGCCTAGTGAGAGGAGGTTAGGTTACTGAGGGGCACACCCTTGAAGGAGATACTGGGACCCTGGACCTTACCCCTCTCTCTTTATCTCCCAGCTGCCATGAAGCGAGAAGTTTCCTCTGCCACATGCTTCTACCATATAGTGCCTTGCCACAGGGCAAAAGCAAAGGAGCTGACTACCCATGGACTGCAACTTCTGACACTGTGAACCAAATTAAATGTTTCTTCTTTATAAGTTGATCAGCTCAGGCATTTTGTCACAATAATAGAAATCTAACATAGCAAGCATCCACCATAGTACCTGGCACAAAATAATTATTTAATAAATTGGTTGTGGGATACGAAGATGATTATATGGTCTTTAACCTCAAGAAAATTACATTCTTAAGAAAAAAGAAATTAAACCAAATTGCCATTTGTCCTTGGAGAGAGACACACCATGGTGCTAAGGCAGCCATAAACCATTGGATAGAGAGGGATGGGAAGAGGTTAGGAGGCCAAGTCAAGCTTTGAAAGGTTATTAAGCTGGAATTAATCAGGTTGAAGGAACAGGAGGAACAGAGATGCAAGACAGTATTATGGCTGCTTTTGAAAAGCATCTCCTGCCTTGAGCATCATCTCCATCACCCCCACTCTACAGACTAAAACAGCCAGCAGGCTCAGACCAGCACCCTGGCAGCTACCAGCAGAGCTGCTGTAGCCATGGCATCCTTCATTCTGGTTCCCACAATTCCATCATTAGCCTGACTCAACCACACTTTTGCCATCTGCCAGTACATAGTACATAGTACATTCTGGCCATTTAGATAAAAGGAAACTTGTAAATTGCAAAGGGCTATGGAGTCCTGAAAGGGCTGAAGAAATGCTACTTAAAATATGTAACTAAAGAGAAAAGACATCCTACTCAATATTGGTGGATTGGTTGAAATGTTTTCTACCGATCAACTGGAAGCAAGGATGTTGGCTAGAAGTTGGGCTCGGATAATGTGTTTCACATGCTCAGAATTATCCTCCAAATCAACAACCAGCTGAAACAGATCCAGCGGAAGATGCCAGCTGAACCCACAACAGGACCACAACCTCTAAGACCATGAGTGAAAGGAAAGGAAGAAGCAGAAGGAGAGGAGACCCTGGAGAGGAGGTGCTGGGCTTCCCTCCTCAGGCCAGATCTGACTTTGGAATGCCACACCTGACGCTGGAAAGAGCCTCCTCCTAAGTGACTTCCACCAAAACATCCTGATGCTAATTAAAAGCAGGGGGCTTAGCTAAAGGAGAAGGATGCATTGCTCAATGACTGGCTGTGTCATTTGCTTCAAACTTCTTTCTTTGCTGCCTTCCTTGGATTAATTAGCTTCCGTTATTCATCTGCTGCTGTCAACTAGGCTGTACATGCAAGCCACATCTCTAACTCCAGGCTGTCCCTTCCTTCAGCTTCTGAAAAACTGGTGGAAGCAGGGTGGGTAACCCATCTACAGGCCACTTCCAAACCAAAGTTTCATTTCCCCCTAGAGAGGTGCCAAGGTCTTTCTTCAATAAGCCAGCGGGGGTTTTATTTCTCAGCTGGGAGACTTTCAAATTAGTAGAAACTTCCGTTGTTTCTTACAGACCTCCTCAGCTACAGAGGAAAGGACTCTCCCTGCCCCCCATATTGTGAAGGCTTTTACCACTTCTTTGATTGCTAAGCTTGCATTTATTTATTTATTTTACTTTTTTGCAGTTTTTAAAATATTATAAATGAGTACCTTCATTCCCTCATGGTTGGCATCTGGTGCATTTCAAGTGAGAATGCATTAAAAATCTCCTTTCATAATCAGAAAAGCACAGAAGCAGAATGTGGACACACTGGTTCCTTCAATCTGCTTTTGTGGTTATATTTATGATATATTTGATCCATGCAACATGAAACTATAAAATTTTATAGCACATAGTATATAATATTGTTTGTGGACACATGTAGGGAGTAACATTATCTTCAGTAACTGAGGAGACCTTCAAGCTAGAATAATTTTATTCACCAGGTTGTAAACTTGCTTACACATACAGACACACATACACACACATTTACATGTGACATGCACACTCTCAATTTTGTTATATATATGAACAAACATTCTAGAGTTCTCATTACTAGCTAAACCCAAGTCTTTTCATTTCTCCTTTAAGAAAAAAGGAAGGTCAAGCAAACGAGTGTGTCAGTGGTGGGGAGTAGGTGGTGACCTGGTTTTGGGGGATCTTTGACTGCCTTCCAGTAGCTCCCCTCCTAGGTCATTTCTGAGGCTGGCTCAGGCTTGGCTTCAGGCCAGTGTGACAATCAAGGCCTGAGAAGTCTCTTGTTTCAGAGATTATTCCTCAGGTTTCTTTGTTTTATTGGTGGACAAGAGGAGGGACAGCAAGAGGAAGGGAGGAGTGGGGAGGAGGGGCCCAGGCAGCGATTTCTAACTCAAACAGGATGTCCTGCTGCTGTCCCAGCCTGAAGCAGCCCTGGTGCTGGCCAGGCAGCCTTGTAGGAGAGCTTATGTTAATCCAGGCAGTCTGGGAGGCCTTGGGCTGATTTTAGAGCCTCTGAGACTCTGAGGAACACGCCTGGCTCTGGCAGCCAAGGTAGTGTTGAAAAACAATGAACTCAAGGAAAAAAAGGAAAGAAAAAATAAACCATCAGGTTAAAACATGTGCCTTTAAACAGCTATGGACCAGACTCCAGAATGAGTCTCTGTAAGCTTCCAACGAGACAATCAAGGGAAGTGGGAACAAGTGACAAATCAGATGATCATTTCAGCACTGGAAACAGCAGAAAGGAGAGAGCCCTTAAGCCAGCCATGAGGGATAAAGAAGACCAGATGGCCCTCACCCCCGGGCCAGGCAGAGGGCCCGCCCAGCCCTGCTCCCTGCCCCTGTGAAATGCATGCAGACAGCCCTCAGATCCTGCCAGATTTATACTCTGCCTTTATGAGACAGAGAGGGGGCACCAGTGCTGAACATCTTTGAAATTCTGCGTGAGTTCCGAGTGAAAAATCATTCTGCCTTCAAAGCTAAATGGAAGTTTGGTGGAAGCATTTGCTTTCCCCTTAGGTTCAAAAGAGAAATTAATATCCCACCATCTCTTTGTGCATTTGTATTTTCCTTTCTCAAATGAAAGGAGAAATTATGATGGGGAGGCATCTATAAAAACAGAAGGTATTGCAGAATAACAACATTGCTTCTCTAATGGAATCCAGTTTTTAAGGCGGAAACATGACTTGCTTTTAAGTCCCACCAACCTAGTTCGAGTTTATTTCTCTTTATTATAAAATTGTGTTTTTGAGCACATCATTATTTACTCCCATTCCATTTAAAAACATTTGAATGTGTTAATATTTACATGGCAAATGTCTAAAATGATGCATATAAACCTCTAGAGCAGTTAACACCAGATGCAGAGATTACAGGGGACTTTTATATCCCAAATCATGTATTCCTATTGCAATATTTTGGGTCATAAGACGATTTTATAATAGGAAAAACAGAAAAATAATGTATCGAGTTACCATTATATATTAAGCCCTAGTAACACAAAAATAGATCTCACAATCTCTGGTTCCTGCCCACAAGGAACTAATAATGTCTAATGGGGAAGGTGGGGGGCAGGTAAAGCAATAACAGTAATATCACAGGTGCTGTTCTCTATGTAGGCATCACTTTCTGGGGGATACACATGAAGGAGCAATTATTTCTGTAGGACTATGACTGTAACAGGGAAAACTCCGCTCCAATGGTATTGGTGAGACAGGAAGAGTAAAGGAATCCCAGAGAGAAGGAACAAAGGCCAAGGACAGTGGGATCCAGTATGGATAGAGTATGGAGACCGGGAGGATCCAGGAATGGCTAAAGATGAGCAGAAACATGGGTCTAGAGTCAGAAGCAGTTCATCAAAGGCATGGATTGCTACGTGAAGGAAGGTGGACTCCCATGCCACAAGGAGGAGCATCCTGGTCTTCAGAAGCTGTGTCGGAAAGACAAAGGAATCAAGACCTTGCACTCTGGCAGTCTTAGGTGAACAAAAACAGGAAGAGATGAAGTCAGATTGGATCTGGGCAGAAGATGAAGAAGGTAAATTCGACAACAAGGACTTTAACTTCACCAACCAGGTGCTTGAATAAAAGAGGGAAGACTAATAGTGAACATTTTCTCTGTGGAGTCATGTGCCAGATCCTTGTTGACCATTCTTAATTTAATCCTCACAACAACCAGGCAAGGAAGGTACTATCACAAGGAAAATGAGGCAAGGAAAATTTCATAAGCATCCTAAGGTCGCAGATTAGTATAAGGGAGCCAGGATTCAAACACAGGCTATCCCTCTCCCTGGACACCGGGGACACACTATTTAAGGGGCAGAAATAAGAAATGTGTATATAAGTTTTGTGGTTGCTGCAGGACCTCAAGGCAGAGATGTTTAATGACTAGCTGGGAAAATAAGTCTGGCCCTCAAAGAAAGATTCATCCATTCATGAAACATTAATTCTCCATCACTATTATGTGCCTAACACTGTACCACATCTGGACTTGTGACATCATCCCAATATTTCTGAACAACTACAATGTGAAGTCTATCTCTGTGAAATTTTAGCAAAGCCAAATTTCCATTACATAGTGAAACACTCCTTAAAATAACTTGGAGATGGCTCCTTCTGTAAAACAAATGATTTATCCCTTAAGCACCTGTTTTTGTAATTTTGGAATTACCCATATTGGCTTTTCTTAAAGCGAAGCACCCTATAAACATGTAAACAATCAGTCAGAAGAAAGAGTTCATTTTAATTTTATGAACCACTCAGCATATGTGTTGGGCTCAGGAAACAATAAAATAAATACATCTCAGTGAGTTGCATTGATAGAATTTCACAGGAAGCTTGTAGTCAAGAAGGGTTATCCACAGCAGATCTCCCTCAGCTGAAAACAAAAAAGAAAGTGGAAAAAGAAAAAATTCAATCATGAGGTTCAAGAATATTGGGAGGAAGAGAGCAGTTCCCAACAATGGGGGACTCGGTGGTAGAGAGCTTGCCTAGCATGCTTGAAGCCCTGGGTTCTATACCCAAGCACTGAAGTAAGAGAGAAAGAGGTGGGGAGGGATGAAGACAATACTATTAATATTAAGACCACATGGATTCAAGTATTTGAATTTGGGCCTGTGGGCCGAGAGATCCTTCGGCAATTTCCGGTGTCACTTGTTCTGTGGGTCTGCACAGCCAGGTACCCCATTCATAAACACACCCCACGCTTTGTGGCCAGGCTGGCGAGCCCAGGAGTGTTCCTCCACTTGCAACAGTTTCAACTGAAGCTGCTACAGACACCCGCAGACCAAGCATAACTCCCAAGGGACACGTCAAACTCAGCTGTGTCAAGCACCAGGACCTCTGTTTCCAGAGGACACGGTTTTTTCGCACAATTTATGTCCTGAACTTAAATAGCACCTTCTAAGTATTTCAACTTTCAGATATTAACTCATTAAATCTTCACAGATCTCTACAATGAAAATATTTTTCAGTCATGGCATAAAAATCAAGGCATTTCTATTTATGTATACCCCCACTGAGAACATTTACTAACATCTCCACCCACTGCCGAATCAACAGATCAATTTCTTTTCAGGGAAATCCCATGGTAGTATCATCCTCACTTCAGCATCAGCAGACCTGCATCAGGAGCCCTAAGCTCACATAGTCCAGTCCTGCCTCTCCCGCTGCTGTGGTCAGAATGTTTATGGCTCCGCAATACAGATGATCTGCAATTTATAATCGTTTGCCTTGCTATAGTTCAACTTGTGATTTTTTTTTCACTCCATAATAGTGCAGAAGTGATATGTATTCAGTCTAAACCATACTTCAAGTTTCGAATTTTGATATTTCCCCATGCTAGCAATATTCTGTGTGATATTCCTTCATGGTGCTGGACAGCAGGAGAGAACCACAGCTTCCAGTCAGCCCCATGATCACAAGGATGAACAACCCAAATTTCAGCACACTGTGTGGCTAAGCTGTGATGTTCTCTAGGTTAGATGTATTGTTTATGGTATCTTCAACTCATATGGATTTATCAGGATATAGCTCATTATAAGTTAAGGAGCATGTGTATTTGTATATTGAAATCCTCACCCCAAGATGATGGTATTGAGAGGTGGGGGACTTTTAGAGGTGATGAAATTGTAGGGACAGAGACTTCAAAAGAATGAGATTTCCTTTCTTTAGAAAAGAGGTTTGAAAGAGACCCCCCCCCCATCACCACCCCTTCCAACTTGTGAAGTTAGACACCAAATCTGACCACACCTTGACCTTGGACTTTC
Organism: Spermophilus citellus; assembly: GCF_964194105.1. NCBI lineage: Eukaryota > Metazoa > Chordata > Mammalia > Rodentia > Sciuridae > Spermophilus > Spermophilus citellus. Next base: position 51,703,450 of record NC_138183.1, on the reverse strand, counting down.
CATTCTTTAGACCTGTGAGAAATAAATCTCTGTTGTTCACAAGCCATCCAGTTTTGGTATTTGATTTGTTGCTGTTTTGTTGTTGTTGTTTGTAAGGTGCTGGGGATCAAACTCGGGGCCCCACATATGCTAGGCAAGCACTCTACCACAGAGCCACACCCCTGCCCAGTCGTGGTATGTTGTTATAGCAGCCCCAAAAGATGAAGACACTCCTACCTGGAATTGTTTTTCAGAATCAGAGCCTTTTTAGGAGACCATCACAGAGAGCCAAGGGGCCACACAGCATATCCATTAAGAGCATGAGCTTAAAGTTGAACTTATTTACTATACAAACTTGAAAAAGTTTTCTAACCTCTATGAACCTTAGTTTCTTCATTCATAATGTGGGAATAATAATTACACTTCCCAATATGCTTATGAGAATTGAGTTATTATATACAACATTCTTGGAGAGAAGATGGTAAATACTCAATGATTATTTCTTCATTTGTTCCACCTGTCTAGTAAGTGGACATCAGAAAATCTAGATTCTAGTCTCAGCTTTCACACCAACCAGCTGTGTGTTCTTGGTAAACTCTACCTCTCTGAGACTCAGTTTCTAATTCCTGAGATGAGATGGATTATTCTAAGCAGTTGCTCTTTGGATGACAATGGGATCTTCTACCAGATCCACAATGTAGATCATACAAACCAAGGATATTTCTTCCTCACTTAGGGGCTATAAAATGTGTTGAAGAAAAATCCCCTGCCCCAAAGGAAGAGCTTATCTTACTGAGTTTGGGCTAATATAATAAATATACCACAGACAGGCTGACTTAAACAACAGAACTTTATTCTCGTTATCTGGAGGTAGGAATGTCAAACATCAAGGTGCCTGCAGATCCAGTGTCTGGTGAGGATGCTCTTCCTAGTTTGCAGAAGGCCATCTTCCTGCTGTATCTACTGGCAGAGAGCAGAGCAATAAAACAAAGAAACTGTCTTGTGTCACTTCTTAAAGGGCACTAATGCCATTTGCAAGGGCTCCACCCTTCTGACTTAATTACCTTCCAAAAGCCCCATCTCCAAATGCCATTACCTTGGGGATTTAGGCTCCACCATATGAGTTTAGAGAGATACAATCATTCAGTCCATAGTGAAGCATTTCTCCAGCTCCCTGTCTCAAATAGAATTCTGAGAATTCAGTGCCATTGCAAATCTTGACTATGTGTGACTGCCTTGCTGGTATTTATTTCTTGAAGGCACCCACGTGGTGGAGCTCCTTTAGGGCTCTATGGACAAGAGATTCTCTAAACTATCATTTCCTCCAGAGATGTACTCATGGCTCTCTCTGCTCCTGGTCTCCTTTCTCCCCCTGGAAGATACAACCATAGGCCAGAGAGCACAGTGGACCAAACATAGACTCAGGCTCCTAGTCCTGAGCTCAAGATAAAGATGACAAAGTAAATTGGACCCTGAAGTCATCCCACCTGCCTGACTCAGGCAAGCTGCATGACCTTGGGCAGTTGATTAACCTTTCTGGGCCTCAGTTTTTTCATAGGATAAAAACATGAGTAATCAAGTCTCTACCTAACTGGCTACCTTTAAGACCAAATGAGATCCTTCATGTCAAAACAGTATCTATCACAAAGTGAGCGATCAATAAACATCAGTTGTGATCATAATTATCACAGCTCTGCAACTTTATAGCTGTGGACTATGAACAAGTGACTTAATTCCCTGAGCCTCCTTCCATTATCTGTAATCTAAGGGACAGTAAATTTATGAGTTTGTCATAGGATTAAATGAGAGAATTCTTCTGACCTGTCACAGAGAAAGCACCAAATAAATGATATCTGCCATTATTATAAGTATTGCTATAATTATCATTATTATATCCAATAGGAGTGGATCCCAGTCAGAACTCTTAGAGCAAGAAATAAGCCCCACAAAAACTCATCTCTATAGTTTCCTCTTCCTAGCTCTAGATTCAGATGAAAGAACATATGCAGCTTTGCAACTCCAAAGCTAAAACAAAGAAAAGTTACATCTCTAAATTGTCTTGGGTAGAGGCCAATTTCCTAAATAATGAGCTCCTAAATAATAAGCATGTCTCAAGAAGGATTTTAAACTAAACCAATACAAGAGAACAATGATAGCAAAACTTGTTATGTTATCCCAGCTGTTCTATGCACAGTATCATATTTAATTTCCACAGCAACCCTGTGATGTAGATAGAAACTGGATAATCCTACCATTTTGCAGGTGAGGAGACTGGGAACTAGAAGAACTGATTATCCTGCTCATGGGAAATAGTGGAAGAATTAGAATTAGAACTCAGTGGCCTCTCCCTCTGTTTCTCCTGTACCATTCTGGAAGTCCTCTAAAGGTCTTTTCAAAATATTTAGTGGTTGATCTTTCAGACTATAGATGACAATGAGTCCCCATCTGGTGCCCATGGGCAGACATCACCAATCAATAAGGGTCTTTTCTAATGAACCCCAGAAGCTTTTTCAACACAGCCCTTCAGGAACCATTACCACTTGATCAAATCTGGCAAGTGAAATGAAACCTCTCTGTCACCAGGGCACTGGACCTTGAATAATGAAAACTCTAATCTCTACAGCAGGAGCCAGGCTGATCATAGAAATAAGTGAAATAGTAGGACTGTCAATACTTAGCTGACCTCATGTGAGTGTGCTAAACACAAGAGCATATGTCCTGGATGAAGGGGCAGCCAGTTCCCCTCCACTAATGTCTTACAATATTGAAGTGCAAGAGAAACATTGCTGCATCCTCATATTTGAAAAAAGAAAGAAAGAAAGAAAGAAAGACAAAGCTGAAATCTAGGTATGTATCTAAAAATCTCCCGATTTTCTTAATACCATAGAGCCTAAACCACACACCGTGGTATGTGTGGGTCACACACAGTTCTCAGGTCATCAGCTTAACCTCAAGCTCAAATGAAGTCTTGCAATCTTTGTCTGAATTCTAAGCATCTGTGTTAGCTTCACAGCCTGATTCCTGGAAGCACAGCTCTCACCTCAATTAATTAGATCATTGAGATATATCTGGATGAGCTGCTCAAAATACAAAAGGCGCCAGAGGGCTGCGGTATTTGTCTTCTCCAAACAGAGGGGTCAGGGTGAGCCTCCATTGGGTTTAGCCCACAGGGAAGGAAGCAATGGGAAAACAAAGTTGCACTTTCCTTTATAGGCAAGGAAAACCAGCAAAAAAGGCATGGCCCCAGTGGAAAACCTTGAAGGCTAATAAATTTCTCTCTGCTTCTCTGTCCTTCCAAACCTCTTATACTCATTGCTATTTCCTCCCAAGAATTCCCCAGATCTGCACTCATCCTTACCCCTTCTTCCATATACCGTCCAGGATAGGAGCCACAAATTCCACTGTGAGCCTCATCCTCATCTCTCCAAACATACCAAACAAGTAAAATCACCCTAAATCCAACACCAAGGAAAACTGACCCCAACGTTAGCTGTGACTTCCGCTAGGTAGGGAGGCAATGAACGAAGTGCACTTTCTTCATTAAATGTTTTGAGACATGGCAGATACACTATCTTTAACAATCATCAAACTTTCTAACAGGGAGAATGGGAGCTATATAACAAAAACAAAAACGTTAATAAGAAAAAGTAAGCATCAAGAATTACAGGACCAGCCAGGCACAGTGGAGCACACCTGTAATCCCAGCAGCACAAATGGAAAGAGGGGGGCCAGGTGGGGTGAGTCAGGAGGATTATGAGTTCAAAGCCAGCCTCAGAAACTTAGAGAGGCCCTAAGCAACTCAGTGAGAACCTGTCTCTAAATAAAATACAAAATAGGGTTGGAGATGTGGCTCAGTGGTTGAATGCCCCTGAGTTCAATCTCTGGTACCCAAAAGTAAAAAATTACATGACCAATAGGTCAAATTACCAGGTGTATCAGTTAAAACACCTTTGTTCTAGCAATTTTAATAGCTCAAGTGGGCTTTAATTTTTTTTTTTTAAGAAGTGGTTTAAAAGTAGAATGGCTTCAGAGGTGATTGATTCAAACTCTATAACTCAGAGGGGTCTTGGGCTCTTCCTGAGACTTCCCAGAGCTATACACAGTGCAACTTTCCTCTGGGACTCAAGATGCTGGGGCAGCTCCAGGTGATACAGCCATGCACCACAGCATCCAGGTAGAATGGGATCATCCTGCATCTGTCTCCTTGTTGAGAACATCTTTCCCAGAAGCCCTTTGCTGACTTCACTACATGCTTCCTTTACCACGGCTGGGGCCACCTGCTCATTCCTAGACCAATCATTGACAAAGAGCATGAGATTTTCATAAACAACTTAGGCAAAATATTTGGAATAAAAGCCAGCCTAGAGGACTGTTAAGACAACACGTCATTACAAAAGGAGACTGCTACGAATGGTGAGACCGTTATGAAGGTCCTTTCAAAAGGCTCAACAAACACTACAAATATTCCATCCAAAGGATGTGTCTAGAAAGGCAGGTGAGCCTGATATTTATATAGCAATTCATAGCTTGCTTTGCACTTTCCCACAGGCTTTCCCAATGCTTCCACTGATTATTATCCCATTTTACAAAAAAGGGAGCAGTTAAGCAATTTGTCTGGTGTCTTGTGACTAGCAAGAGAAGGAGGTAGGACAGGATGCCAGACCCTTCGTCCATTCATCTTTCCAATACTATGCTCTTTCAAATGCTACTCTCTCAATAAAAATGCCTAACAAGAGCAAAGCACCCCAAATTTCCATATATAATCTCATGTGATTCCCAGTACAACATTAGGATATATCTGGAGAAGGTGGAAATGTTTTCATTTTACAGAGAGGGGTATCGAGGTTCAGGCAGGATGATGGCAGGAAACTTAGGTTTGGGTGAAACTAACCAGTTATATTTGTTTTGCTTTTTTACTCACGGTTGCTAGTCATTTCCTTCTTCTATACCCCTAGCTACTTCACATCACCTGGTCTGAAATCAATAGGCACGTTTACAAAAAACATGGGACCCCTGCTCCAAATCTTCACAGTCAATAGGCCCCTCCTGGCTCCAGGCGCCATCAGCTTCTGTGATGCCTGAGTGAGCAGCTGGTGCTTCCCAGCCAGCTCCTGACAGCTCCCCTTTCACTGTTGCCTCGGGGCTCTCTGACCTTCCAAAACGATCATTAGCTAATCTCATCAACTAATTTGCTAAAGAAAGACTCCAGGCTCTTCCCTTCTAGGAAGCATCACAAAAGCCTGTGAGGGACAAGGCACCCAGTTTTGTAGTCTACACCAAGCCAATTATCCCTGTGGTGGGAATTTTAGGACAGGCTGGAGGGAGGTCTCCCCTCAGACTTAGAGCCTCTTGTAATTATTGCAAGCTGGTGTGATGCAATAGAAAGGGCCCGGCTCAGAGAAGACATAACTGTTCCATGATCCTAGTATCTAAGCTTCCATTTACAAAACTCCAGTCCCTGTCAATCCCTAGAGTTTTGGCAAGACTACGATCATTCATGAATGCATTTTGGGTTAAACATTTGTGTGGTCAATTTTATTAAACAGTTGTACCTACGTGAGTAGCTGTCATGTGTTTGGCATTACTTAGTAATTGCTTGTACTACCTCGCTTCAAATACAACAGGTAGACAGAAGAAAGACAAGAGATCTTGCCGCTATTTATCCAAGACCAAGAATCTAGGGCAGGGTTCTCAACTTTGGCTCTATATTAGAATCATCTAGGGAATTTTATAGAATATGATGTCCAGGCTCTACCATGAACCTATTCATTCAGAATCCAATCTTGGAGTGGTGAGGGGGCGGAGCAGGCATCCTTACTTTTTTAAAAGCTCCCCAGGTGATTCTTTGTGTAGCCAGGGTTGAAAAGTGCTGCACTGGGGTGATCTGGCAGCAAAGAGATTAATTGGATTATTTTTCTTTCAATCATGCAGCCACACTTGGAGGACGAAGTGACACGGTCAATTCACAGGAGGTCAGAGCATCCTTGCTTCTCTTTCTTGACACTGGGTCAGGTGGCAGTGTGTCATGACCCGTTCTGGGCACTGCAATTACTTCTCAGAACCACTGGATGTTTCATACGGAAGGTTTTAAAAATGTGGCTCAGGACTGGAAGAGGGGGACCAATGAAGAAAAATGGTGCGGGAGAAAGGGAATATGAGGTTGAAAGAAAGAGATAAAAGCAGAAAGAGACAAATACAGGCAGGGGGTGGGGTGCAGAGAAGCAGCAGCAGAAAATAAAACTGCTGATAGAGGCTTTCAGAATTCAGACCTGCTTTCAAACCATATGGCAGAGATATTAGCTTGCCTGTAATTACTACAACATTCTCCACTGCAAAATTACTTTCACTAAAACCCATGGATCCAGGCACTTGGAATTTGTGAATAGTTCTTGCTTTGAGCTCTGCTCTGCTATGCTTGTTTGGAGTTGATATTTTCAAGGGAGGGGGAGATTCCACTTGTTCATCAATCTACTATTTGGGATATAATACCATCAAAATCAATTTCATGAAAATTTGTTCAGCACCCACCATACACCAGGCTAGAAACTGGGTAGTAGGAATAGATGAGAAAGCCTAACCTCATTGCTTGGCCACATCCATTCAACAAGTATGTTCAGCAGCAATGCATGCCTGGCATTGGGTGGGGGTGCCAATGGGGTAGAACATCCCTAACAGATTGACAAGAGTATAGGCAATTGCTTATAGTAGGGTCACTTAGATATGACTAGTCACACATCCATTAAGCTGTTTCAGATGGTAGAGGCATAACCCTTGACTTGAGAGACACCTACACTAGTCAGTAGTGATCACCATTTAGTGAACCACACACACACACACACACACACACACACACACACAAACAACACCCAGAGATGGCAGTTTCTAGTTTCCTAATACAATCAAATTTCAAGCAGATTCCCAGATGATGGATGTCACCAGCGTTAGTTTTCTGTTATTACTTCATTGCTTTGGGCAAAGCAGAAAACACTCTGACTTGATGGGCAAGAAGCAAAAAAAGAGAGAAAGATTCCAGAATCCCACATCCCTTTCAAGGACACCCCAAAGACCTAAAAACCTCCCACTAGGTCCCAACTTTTAAAGTTTCCACTACCTCCCAATAATACCAAGCTGGGGGCCAAGCCTTTCCCACATGACCTTTGGGAGACACTTCAATCCCAACTAAGGTAAATTCCTACCTCTCTAAAATGGAACATAACAAAAAGAGCTGCCAGGTTTGGAGTTTAGCATGTCTAATACGTATGCGATCCTCCTTAATCATTCACCACTCAGTGTAGAGATAGCAAATGGCTTCATTTCACATGTCATCTCTGATCTACTGACAATGACTGACGACTAAAGTACTGTTGATAAGTTTTCTGGGTTCTGTTTGGCAAAATGTTTGATGACTGAATATTAATGTTTGCTATGGTGGCATTAAAGAACATAGCTTCTGTGCATGCCTCTGTGTGGGGGGGTGTGCCTAGTGAGTATACTAGAGTTTTGTTTTGTTTTTTTCTTTTTCTTTTTTCCTTCCGTTGGGGGTCATTTCATGCTCTATGCGCACAATAGGAGCAAAAGAAAAATGAAAAGAGCCACAAGCTTGTTTGGGATTAATTAACCCTGGAGGTTGCTTCTACTACCTATAAAATGGATGAATCATCCTGAGGGTCACCACAAATCCCTAACTGAATTCTCAGCTCTAGAAAATCTGAGCCTGATCTTGCCTCTGCACCCAAGAGCTGCATGACTAGGTTTGGAAAACCACAGCATTAGAATATTTGACAGCATAACTACACAATTAACTCTAAGTGGCTTAAAGCAATAGTCTTTTATCTTTCTGATAAATCTGTAAATTGGGCAAAGCTCAGAGGAGATAGCTCATGTGTGATACACATGGCATCAGCTGGGTCAGTGCATCTCATGCTGGATGACCCACTTTCCAGATGATATACTCTCACTGTCTCAGAGCTCAGGTGTAGCTATCATAGCCAGGGACCTCAGTTCTTTCCAGATGAGCTTCGTTAAGGGGCTGCTTGAGCTTCCTCTCAGCATGGTGGTTGGATCCCAGGAAACAGCAAGTGGAAGCTACTCGCATCTTAAGAGCTAGTGCTAGCAACTGGCCTAGTATCACTTTCATCATCACTTTTGCCATTGGTTGAAACAGTCATAGAACTCACTGCAGTTAGATAGAATATCAAAGAAATTGTGGCCACTTTAATTCTGCATATTCTTTTTCTATTTTGTGAAGCAAATCAAATCCAAGCTTCCGTTCTTGCTGAGTCCTTAATGAAAGGGGATGGGAAGCTCTAGACCAATGGCTTGGGGAGAAATGGCTCAGATTGTGAGATTTATGGCTGTAATCAACTCTGCTCTGGCTGTCTTTCCTGCTTGACCTCTGCTGTCCTCGGCTTACTCAGGAGTTCTACAGGCTACACTTTGAAGGCAGAGGATACTGCCAAGTTTTTGCCAGTAATTTCAGGAGGAGGGGTATCTGTGCCGGTTATTTATAACTGTTTGTTTTGTTCCCCATCAGTTTTTAACTGGGGCTTTCATTTCCCATGTTGCATCTTCTGCCCAGCCCTCCCTTCCTGATTCTCCCAACTGTTCTCTCTTCCCCTTTCCCACCCTCACAGGCTTTGCTGTCAAGCATTAAAAAGCTATGGTTTCCCCAAACACAATCATACGGTTCTTGGATATAGAGGTAAGATCAGGCTCAGATTTTCTAGAGATGATTATTCATTGAGAGCTTTGTGATGGCCCTGGTGATTATTCATCTACTTTTACCCAGGTAGTTAGAAGCAACCTCCAGGGTTAATGAATCTCAAACAAGCTTGCAGCACTTTTCATTTTTTATTTTTTCCTGCCATACACATTGGACATGAAATGACCCCCAAGGGAAAGAAGAAACTGAAAAGAAAAAAATAATAAAACCCCAGTATGTATGTGCACACACACACACACACACACACACACACATACACAGTTCCTTAAGGGAAATGAGTGTACACAGAGTATGACTGTTCTCTTTACACACACAAAAAAAGATTCTTCTGTTTTCCTTTGGTTACCAGAAGCTTAATCATTTCAGAGAACAGGAGGTTTTAGCACTCTCGGTTAATGTGAATTAGTGGTATTATCAATCTGTTTTAGTTTGATTTTTGAGTTCTATGAGGTATATTATTTCATTTTATACACAATGCCTACAAATTCTCCCAAGACACTTGGTTTGCAGTGTAACCAGTCAGACTGATTTGGTCCTGATAGCAATTATAGGCAAATACATGGTAATATTTTTAAAAATTTAGACTCAGCTATTTAGAAACAAGCAGATTCCCCCCCCCCACACACACACACACAAAGAGAAACACTTTTAAAAACTTTTAGATCCTGAGTTAGACTCTACCTTTCATAGCTGTCAGGAAAACTGAAGAACCCAGCACCCTTCTTTTTCTTTTTTTTTTAATTTATTGAATTTTTAAAAATAAAAGACAGTGGAATGCATTACAATTGTTATTACACACATAGAGCACAATTTTTCATATTTCTGGTTGTATATAAAGTATGTTCACACCAATTCTTGTCTTCATACATCTACTTTTTTTTTCTACCTTTCCTATCCTCTACTATCCCCCCTCCCCTCCCTCCCATCTTCTCTCTCTACCCCATCTACTGTAATTTATTACTCTCATTGTTTATTTTCCCATTCCCCTCACAACCTCTTATATGTAATTTTGTATAGCAATGAGGGTCTCCCTTCATATCCATGCAATTTCCCTTTTCTCTCCCTTTCCTTCCCATCTCATGTCTCTGTTTAATGTTAATCTTTTCTTCCTGCTCTTCCTCCCTGCTCTGTTCTTAGTTGCTCTCATTATATCAAAGAAGACATTTGGTATTTGTTTTTTAGGGATTATCTAGCTTCACTAAGCATAATCTGCTTTAGTGCCATCCATTTCCCTGCAAATTCCACGATTTTGTCATTTTTTAGTGCTGCGTAATACTCCATGGTATATAAATGCCACATTTTTTAATCCATTCATCTATTGAAGGGCATCTGGCTTGGTTCCACAGTCTAGCTGTTGTGAATTGTGCTGCTATGAACATCGATGTGGCAGTATCCCTGTAGTACGCTCTTTTAAGGTCTTCAGGGAATAGTCCGAGAAGGGCAATAGCTGGGTCAAATGGTGGTTCCATTCCCAGCTTTCCCAGGAATCTCCATACTGCTTTCCAAATTGGCCACACCAGTTTGCAGTCCCACCAGCAATGTACAAGAGTACCCTTTTCCCCACATCCTCGCCAGCACTTGTTGTTGTTTGACTTCATAATGGCTGCCAATCTTACTGGAGTGAGATGGTATCTTAGGGTGGTTTGGATTTGCATTTCTCTGACTGCTAGAGATGGTGAGCATTTTTTCATGTACTTGTTGATTGATTGTATGTCCTCCTCTGAGAAGTGTCTGTTCAGGTCCTTGGCCCATTTGTTGATTGGGTTATTTGTTATCTTATTGTCTAATTTTTTGAGTTCTTTGTATACTCTGGATATTAGGGCTCTATCTGAAGTGTGAGGAGTAAAAATTTGTTCCCGTGATGTGGGCTCCCTATTTACCTCTCTTATTGTTTCTCTTGCTGAGAAAAAAACTTTTTAGTTTAAGTAGGTCCCATTTGTTGATTCTTGTTATTAATTCTTGAGCTATGGGTGTCCTATTAAGGAATTTGGAGCCTGACCCCACAATATGTAGATCGGAGCCAACTTTTTCTTCTATCAGACGCAGAGTCTCTGATTTGATATCAAGCTCCTTGATCCATTTTGAGTTAACTTTTGTGCATGGAGAGAGGAGGGGATTCAGTTTCATTTTGTTGCATATGGATTTCCAGTTTTCCCAACACCATTTGTTGAAGATGCTATCCTTCCTCCATTGCATGCTTTTAGCCCCTTTATCAAATATAAGATAGTTGTAACTTTGTGGATTAGTCTCTGTGTCCTCTATTCTGTAGCATTGGTCCACCCGCCTGTTTTGGTACCAGTACCATGCTGTTTTTGTCACTATTGCTCTATAATATAGTTTGAAATCTGGTATCACTATACCACCTGATCCACACTTCCTGCTTAGAATTGCTTTTGCTATTCTGGGTCTTTTATTTTTCCATATGAATTTCATGATTGCTTTATCTATTTCTACAAGAAATGCCATTGGGATTTTGATTGGCATTGCATTAAACCTATAGAGAACTTTTGGTAATATCACCATTTTGATGATGTTAGTTCTGCCTATCCATGAACAGGGTATATTTTTCCATCTTCTAAGATCTTCTTCAATTTCTCTCTTTAGGGTTCTGTAGTTTTCATTGTATAAGTCTTTCACCTCTTTTGTTAGGTTGATTCCCAAGTATTTTATTATTTTTTGAGGATATTGTGAATGGAGTGGTTGACCTCATTTCCGTTTCAGAAGATTTGTCGCTGATATACAGAAATGCCTTTGATTTATGCGTGTTGATTTTATATCCTGCCACTTTGCTGAATTCATTTATTAGTTCTAGTAGTTTCTTTGTAGACCCTTTTGGGTTTTCTAGGTATAGAATCATGTCATCTGCAAATAGTGATAATTTAAGTTCTTCTTTTCCAATTTTTATGCCTTTAATTTCTTTTGTCTGTCTAATTGCTCTGGCCAGTGTTTCGAGAACTATATTTTTTTTTATTATCTCTTTTTTTTTTTAATTATTTTATTGTTGGTTGTTCATAACATTACATAGTTCTTAACATACCATATTTCACAGATTGATTCAAGTGGGTTATGAACTCCCATTTTTACCCCGTATACAGATTGCTGTGTCACATCAGTTACATTTCCATTGATTTACAAATTGCCTTTCTAGTGACTGATGTATTCTGCTGTCTATCCCATTCTCCACTGTCCCCTCACCCCTCCCCTCCCCTCCCCTCCCCTACTCTCTCTCCATCCCCTCTACTATAAATCGTTTCTTCCACTTATATAATTTTCCTCCTACTCCTCCTTTCCTCTTATATGTAATTGTGTATAACCCTGAGGCTCACCTTCCAGTTCCATGCAATTTCCCTTAACTCTCACTTTCCCTCCCGCCTATCATCCCTGTTTAATGTTAATCTTCCTCAAGCTCTTCGTCTCTACCCTGTCCTTGGTTACTCCCCTTATATCAAAGAAGACATTTGACATTTGTTTTTTAAGGATTGGCTAGCTTCACTTAGCATAATCTGCTCTAATGCCATCCATTTCCCTCCAAATTCTATGATTTTGTCATTTCTTATTGCAGAGTAATACTCCATTGTGTATAAATGCCACATTTTTTTAATCCATTCATCTATTGAAGGGCTTCTAGGTTGGTTCTACAGTCTTGCTATCATGAATTGTGCTGCTATGAACATCGATATAGCAGTGTCCCTGTAGCATGCTCTTGTTAGGTCTTTAGGGAATAGACCGAGGAGGGGAATAGCTGGGTCAAATGGTGGTTCCATTCCCAACTTTCCAAGAAATCTCCATACTGCTTTCCAAATTGGCTGCACCATTTTGCAGTCCCACCAACAATGAACAAGTGTACCCATTTCCCCACATCCTCGCCAGCACTTGTTGTTGTTGGATTTTTTAATGGCTGCCAATCTTACTGGAGTGAGATGGTATCTTAGGGTGGTTTTGATTTGCATTTCTCTGACTGCTAGCGATGTTGAGCATTTTTTCATGTACTTGTTGATTGATTGTATGTCCTCCTCTGAGAAGTGTCTGTTCAGGTCCTTGGCCCATTTGTTGATTGGGTTATTTGTTATCTTATTATCTAATTTTTTGAGTTCTTTGTATACTCTGGATATTAGGGCTCTATCTGAAGTGTGTGGGGTAAAGATTTGTTCCCAGGATGTAGGCTCCCTGTTTATCTCTCTTATTGTTTCTTTTGTTGAGAGAAAACTTCTTAGTTTGAGTAAGTCCCATTTGTTGATTCTGGTTGTTAACTCTTGCACTATGGGTGTCCTATTGAGGAATTTGGGGCCTGACCCCACAGTATGTAGATCATAGCCGACTTTTTCTTCTATCAGACGCCGTGTCTCTGATTTAATATCGAGCTCCTTGATCCATTTTGAGTTAACTTTTGTGCATGGCGAGAGAAAGGGATTCAGTTTCATTTTGATGCAAATGGATTTCCAGTTTTCCCAGCACCATTTGTTGAAGATGCTATCCTTCCTCCATTGCATGCTTTTAGCCCCTTTATCAAATATAAGATAGTTGTAGTTTTGCGGATTGGTTACTGTGTCTTCTATTCTGTACCATTGGTCCACCCGCCTGTTTTGGTACCAGTACCATGCTGTTTTTGTTACTATTGCTCTGTAGTATAGTTTGAAGTCTGGTATCGCTATACCGCCTGATTCACACTTCCTGCTTAGCATTGTTTTTGCTATTCTGGGTCTTTTATTATTCCATATGAATTTCCTGATTGTTTTATCTATTTCTACAAGAAATGCTGTTGGGATTTTGATTGGGATAGCATTGAACTTATAGAGAACTTTTGGTAATATCGCCATTTTGATGATGTTAGTTCTGCCTATCCATGAGCAGGGTATATTTTTCCATCTTCTGAGGTCTTCTTCTATGTCTCTTTTTAGGGTTCTGTAGTTTTCATTGTATAGGTCTTTCACCTCTTTTGTTAGATTGATTCCCAGGTATTTTATTTTTTGGGGGGATATTGTGAATGGAGTAGTTGTCCTCATTTCTGTTTCAGAGGATTTGTCGCTGATATACAGGAATGCATTTGATTTATGCGTGTTGATTTTATATCCCGCCACTTTGCTGAATTCATTTATTAACTCTAATAGTTTCTTTGTAGACCCTTTTGGGTCTGTTAGGTATAGAATCATATCGTCTGCAAATAGTGATAATTTAAGTTCTTCTTTTCCTATTTTTATGCCTTTAATTTCTTTCGTCTGTCTAATTGCTCTGGCCAGTGTTTCGAGGACTATGTTGAACAGAAGTGGTGAGAGAGGGCATCCCTGTCTTGTACCAGATCTTAGAGGGAATGCCTTCAATTTTTCTCCATTTAGGATGATGCTGGCCTGTGGCTTATCATAGATTGCTTTAACAATGTTGAGGAATGATCCTGTTATCCCTAATTTTTCTAGAGTTTTGAACATAAAGGGATGCTGTACTTTGTCGAATGCCTTTTCTGCATCTATTGAGATGATCATATGGTTCTTATTTTTAAGTCTATTGATGTGGTGAATAACATTTATTGATTTCCGTATATTGAACCAGCCTTGCATCCCAGGGATGAATCCTACTTGATCATGGTGTATAATTTTTTTGATATGTTTTTGAATCCGATTCGCCAGAATTTTATTGAGGATTTTTGCATCTAGGTTCATTAGAGATATTGGTCTTTAGTTTTCTTTCTTTGAAGTGTCTTTGTCTGGTTTAGGAATCAGGGTGATGTTGGCCTCATAGAATGTATTTGGAAGTTCTCCCTCTTTTTCTATTTCCTGAAATAACTTGAAAAGTATTGGTGTTAGTTCCTCTTTAAAGGTTTTGTAAAATTCTGCTGTATACCCATCCGGTCCTGGGCTTTTCTTAGTTGGTAGTCTTTTGATGGTTTCTTCTATTTCCTCTATTGTTATTGGTCTGTTTAGGTTGTCTATATCTTCCTGACTCAATCTGGGCAGATCATATGACTTAAGAAATTTCGAGAACTATATTGAATAGAAGTGGTGATAGAGGGCATCCCTGTCTTGTTCCAGATTTTAGAGGGAATGCCTTCAATTTTTCTCTATCCAGAATGATGCTAGTCTGAGGCTTAACATAGATTGCTTTTACAATGTTGAGGTAAGTTCCTGTTATCCCTAGTTTTTCTAATTCATACATCTACTTTGGATAATGAAGTTCATCACATTCCACCATCCTTGCTAATCCCCTCCTCTCTCCCTTCCCCTCCCACCCCTCTGTCCTATCTAGAAGTCATCTTTTCCTCCCAAGCTCCCCCTCCCTACCCCTCTATGAGTCAGTCACCTTATACCAGAGAAAACATTCAGCATTTGTTTTGGGGGGGAGTTACTCCACACCAGTGATCCTATACCAGATACATTAGCACAGCAGACACAAAAAAGCACTGATGTTAGGATGAAGTTTTGCATTGACTTGTGGCACAGTCTTTGGGAGACAGACAGTATGCACATAAGTAGGGAAAGAGCTGATTTTCAATCAGACTAAATGGAGTTTGAATCCCAACTCTGTCACTTACTTTTTTAAAAACTGATCAGTTTATTTAACATCTCTGGCTTTCTTTTTTTTTTTCATCTGTAAAATGAGGGCAAAAGTACCTAATTTATCAGTTGAATTAAGACTGTTGAATAAAATTATGTGTGGAAATAACAAAGCACAAAGCGAAACTTCAATGAATGCTGATTTCCTTCCCAGGACTTCTGCTTTTCCTAAAATGAGTGGGCCTATTGGACCCACTCATCACCTCAGAAAAATAATCAATGTTCTCTGGAACCCTGGCATGGGCCTCAGCTCCTGGAGTCTGCGTGTGAATTATAAAGAAGGGGGTCATCCAAAAAGAACCTCAAGACCTACCTAGGAAGAGCAAGCTGAGTGCTGAGAGCAAGTCAATAGTTTGTTTACCTTAAAATGTCTTGCATTATAATTCCCTCTCCATAACCACATTCCCACCCACATACATACCCAGTGTGGTGGGGAGAACAGTGACCCCACAAAGATGACCATGTCCTAGCCTCCAGAACCTGTGATGATACCTTACATGACAAAAGGAACTTTTTAAGTTATTAAGTTAAAACCTTGGGAAGGAGAGATGATGCTGGATCATCTGGGAAGCTCCCAGGTCATCACAAGGGCCCTTAAAAGTAGATGACAGAGAGGCTGGGAATATAGCTCAGTTGGTAGAGGGCTTGCCTTGCATGCACAAGGCCCTAGGTTTGATCCTCAGCACCAAAAATAAATAATTTTAAAAAAAGTGGATGAGGGAGACAGAAATAAGGAACCAGACAGAGATGTGACCATGGGAGCACAGTGAGAGAGATGCTTTATTGCTGGCTTTAAAGATGGAGGAAGACACTGAGCAAAGGACAGCAGGTGGCCTCTAGGAACTAGAAAAGGCAAGAAAGCAGATGATCCTCTGCTAGTGTCTCCAGGGGGGGAAAAAAAAAATGAAGCCCTAATTTTAGCCTGGTGATAGCCACTTTGGATTTCTGACCTTCAGAATTGTTGTATTGCTTTGAGACCCTAAATTTGTGGTAATTTGTTATAGCAGCAATAGAAAACTAATACACTGAGATATTTACTGTAACTATTTTGATGAAATAACATCCCCCCATCCCAGAGAAGATTCTTTTTAATACCACAACCATATGGTAAGATTAAATTTTTTAACCAGCAATTTTTCAGAAATAAAAATTTGTTTTCAATATGTTCATAATACCCCTAATCCTGCCTGGTGATACAATGTGAGGAGGTGTTAAAGAAAAACCCTTGAAAACTACCCCAAAAATGAGTGGGTCACATTCCCACTGTGTGGGATATAGTTGGAGACTTTAATTGTATCTTAATCATCTCAAGTAATTACATCATCCCGAAGAGTCCCCTGTTAGCTCAAAGAAAATTTTCTCATTAGCAGAGTTAAAGGGAAGTAGTAACTTTTAAAGATGGGGTTAGGACAAACCTTTTGTTGTACTAGAGATCTTGGCTTCTGGGTAGCTGAATACAATTATAGATCAATTCTTGGCATCGTTTAGAAATCTATAAGATGTAGGTTGGATTCAAATATTATCACAATGATATTTTCTTTTTCAAGTAAAGTTTACAATGTTCTATTAGTGAAGTAAAACCTGGATATTTTGCAAACTATGAAAAACACCAAATTATTTAAAAATGACCCCAAAAACGGAAGACAGAGTATTGTTCATGTTACATTTCCTCCATGCAGATAGAAAAGAAAAGCTTCAAGGGAGAAATAATCCTGTAGTACCTTTATTCTCAACCCTAGCTTGCTCCCAGCTTACTCAGAATTTTACTTATAATGAAATAAAACAATATGTAAATCTTGAAAAGTGGTTATTTTCCATTTACAAAGCCCTATCACAAGCATTCTCTTGCTTCATAATTGGACAACAGCCTGTATAGTAAAGGGAACCATCGAGCTAGATTCGCACAGAATCCACCATCCGGATGCTTCGCCCTGACTTTCTTTAACAGACTCCCCTACTGGAATGTTCTTTCTTCCCCATGTCATGCCCTCCCAGGTGTCTGTGCTGGAGATTGTATATTTTCCTTCTGTCACATATGTCTTTCTATTCTACAGGGTTGGTTCTAATTGTTTCCTAATCTTGAGGACAGAAACCAAAGTCTTTTTATCCTCATTCCCAATGCTTGGCATAATGACACTTAATAAATGTAAATAAATCTCCACCGAGGGAATAAATGATTCAGAGTGGAATAGATAAATGTGTAATTGGAATGGGTAAACTGATGAATTGCTCTGTATCAATTGCCATCTGCACATGAGTTATCACTAGGTGTTCCCCTAGCCCAGGCCTGACCCATTCTCCAATTTAAGAACAATCCCAAATTCACCTGCACTTTCCCCTTTCTTCATACTGGTTTATTCTGAAGTCAACCAGAGGAGATACTCAACAATAAGAATAATCAAAGCCTTGGTGGGGGAGTCTAAGGGAGAAGAATTCTTTGTGGCTCAGGTCACATACCTTCCAGCAAAAAAGAAAGTTTGTAAAATTCCAGTTTCACCTTCACAGCATATTCCAGGTGCATGGCAGCCCCTGCACCATCATGACCTTCAGTTTTACATGAACTATGTCCTACAGGTAGTATACTGCCCAGGACTGGTTCTATCCCATGAGAGGTTCCCTTTAGGAGGATTTTTTCCCAATGTTCCTTGGTGCTGCTGAGACAAAGTCAACCCTGAACTCTTCCACTGTTGTAGGGAGTAAATCTACTTCTCCTCTCCTTTTGTTCTTCCTGGATATCCCCCTTCCAGGTGGTAACACAATGAAGGCTCTGAGTAAATGTCACATCTGGCTGAGAGATACAGATCTCCCCTCTTGCCCCAGGCTCCTGATGGCCTCCCTTCCTGCTTTACACCTCTGAGCTGGGCCAGGTGTCTAGAATGACTAGCTCTTGACAAGAGAGCCGGATGCCACTTCCTCCTGCCAATCTGACTTCTATCACTGTCAGCCTGAGGGGGTCCCATTTTCAGCAACACAGGCAAACTGTCAGGGCTCAATAAATAATACAAAAGACCAGGAAAAGCTGAGCTTTAAGACAGGCAGTGAAGAGCAGGGCCCTGAAGCAAAGATACCTCCTTTCAGATCTGACTGACATGGCCACTCTGAGCCTCAGTTTCCACACCCTACAAAGCCTTACAAAGTTAAGGCTTTATCACAGCATCATTGAAAAGGCTCAGTGAGTTCCTACTCATAAAGACTTTTCTCAGATAACTCAGTTCATCTCATGCACAGTTGTCAGGACCAAAAAAAAAAGCCACAGATCAGAATGGTTAACCCAGGTTGTGCCATTCCTCAAAGATTTCTTAAGAAAATACCAAGTGGAGAAACTTTAAAACAAATCTTTCCTTCATGTATGGTGGAGGAAAAAAAGTTGAAACAGAAGTATCAAGGATGGTTAATGTTTGTAATGGTTTAGATGTAAAATGTCCCCCAAAAGCTCTTGCATGAGACACTGCAAGAATTTGCAGAGGTGAAATGATTGTATTATAAGAGCTGTAACCTTAGTGGACTAAACCTCAATATGGATGAACTGGGCAGTAACTGTAGGACGGTAAGTATAGCTTGAGGAGGTAGGTCAGCAGGGGTGTGTCCCTTTGAACTTCACCCTTTTTCCCTGATGAGTAGAATGCTCTGCTTTCTGGTTTTCCTGTCCTGAGCTGTTTTCCTTCACCACACCCTTCTGCCGTGATGTTCTGTCTCACCTCAGACTTAGAGCTCCATATGGAGTCAGCCAACCATGGACAGACCCTCTGAAACAATAAGCCAAAATCAACTTTTCCTTCCCTATATTGTTCTTTTCAAGTCTTTTGGTCACAATGACAAAAAGAAGACTAAAACAATGTCCAACTCTGTTTCCATCACTTACTAGCTCACTAACTGTGGAAATGTGGGCAAGACGCAATCTCAGTTTTGAGCTCCTCCTTTGGAAGATGGGATCAATCAAAAATGTCTACACAACATGTCCTTGGAAATACTAAATGAGACAGTATGAAAACAACCAGTGGAAAAATGCAGAAGTTCCATATTAGTGTTTCTTTCTCTGGACCCTAATTTTTATTTTATAGAAAACTGAGACTTAAAGAGGTTGGCAAGTCCCCTAAGCTCTATAAACTAACACAACTGTAAAACAGAGAGTTTGATGTCGATGTCAGTTTTGAAATATGTACTTGTGGAATCCCCACTGTTAGAGCCTCACATTGACGGGCATGTGCTCCCCTTTGGCCACTCCAGCAGCCAGCACAGAGATCCATTGAGACTCAGCCCAGGCTCCAACCAGGCTTCCAGTGGGTCCATTGGCCTGGGAGAGACAAGTTCACCACCTGAGATACCCAGGCCAGCTGGTAGAGCAGCACCTTGCCAAATTTCTGGGGATACATCCCTGCTCTTGCAGCAGTCTATCTGCCTGAACCACGGAGGTCTTTCTCAGTTACTTGAGGATTTGAGGGGAAGAATACATATGGCTTCTGGGAGATCAGTGGGTTGTGAGATGGACAGGCACTGCTTTCCATTGTGTGGATCCCTAGTAAAGGCAGGGAATCAACTGTCCTGGACCACTACTGTGCAAATGCTAAAAGAAGTCACCCAGCCCCTGCTTTCCCTGGTTCCATCAAGACCCAGGCCATCTTGTTCTGCACATATGTGAGGCACCTGATACATGTTTCTTTCCACAACATTTCAGGGGACATGTTCATTCATTATAAACACTGGTATCCCCCAACTTGCTGAAATACCAGAGTTACACACACCAGAGTTCACAACCTATATTCTTCTGAACATCAGAGGCTCATCAAATTTAATAGATCTTATACAAGCAGGCTTGAGAATCCCCACATTTTTGGAGACATGCACCCCCACACAGTCAAGGCACTGAGAGTCCTACAGTTAAAAGAAAGCAAGTTTGATTTCATTTAACTGATAGATCAAAAGACTAACATAAAACATAAAATACCTTTGAATTTTTTCTGTGTGAACACAAGTGTTTTTCAAACCTAGTTTGCAAAACGCTAACCTATAGTACTTTTAAATGGAGATTAAATTAAATGATTTTTTTAACTACAAAGATATTTAATTATGTGGTAAATCTAGTTAGGGGGCCTAGAATGAGTGGTCAGGGGACGCTCCAGGTGAGGTGTTAGGTGTCTACCTTCCCATGATACCCTCTGAGCAATCATTCCCCAAGCCTCACACTGTGCCCGCCATGTTGTAGGTGACCAATAAATGAATGAATTGCATGTGGTACCTTGCAGGACAATATTCAATTTGGGGGAAAACCTTTTCCTTCTCAACTGTGAAGTCTTCAGTGAAAATATAATTTCTTTCAACTTGTGTGCTGGCTATGGCTGACTTGGTTCATACACTTAACAGTGAATGAGTAAATTGAACTAGTAATTGGTAAATGACTTTGTGCCTCCTCATTGAACTTTCCTTCTTGGTGCCAAGAAATGGGAATAGAGCCCCCAACCCCCTGAAGGTGACCTCTAAGCTCCCATTCTGCTGCCTGCGCCTGGCTTCTGGTTTCTCCCTCTTAGCCAGATTCTCTGCTACTTGATTCCTCCAGAGGGAGGTAATGGGAAATGAGTGGCCTGAGGTGCAAGCCAACTACTTTAGCCACGTTTTCTTGAGAAGATTAACACTGATGTGGGGAGCAGGGCTTGGGGATTAGCTCCCTCACACACAGGTGAGAATTTTTGAAGCTGCATTGCCAGAAGCCACACTTGAAAGCTGAACATCCAGGAGGAGTTGAGGAGAGAGCTGTCGGCAAGCCCACAGCCACAGCCTTGGGCCTTCCTCCTCTACTTCAGGCCTCAGGTTCCCTCTTCTCTAAGGGATCAGGCATTTTTTCAGGGCCTGTTTGAAGTCATCCAGTTAAGATATTTTCCATATGTCTTTTACTCACTGACCCAAAAAAGGTATAGTGGTATATGAGGAAGATAATAGAGGACTCTCAAGGTGGTATCATTCTGGGGCATCGGCTCCAACAGTTAATGGACAAGAGTGGTACCCACCATGGATGATTTGCAGCTAGGGATTTTGTTGCTGTTCCTAAGAAATATGTTTTAGGTATAATTTAGGCAATACAGCTTTGATATTTGCTGCTCCAATAATTTGCAAGTGATCCCCTAACGATCTGTTAGGGGAGGGAGGTCACTTGGTTTTGTCCTGAGTCATGAATTCCAATACTCACATATCTGGGCTGATGTGCAGAAGGGGGTCTTAGCAGGAAGTAGCCCCAGACCTCACCGAAATTGCAGCAATGTTAGAGTTCTAACAGAAATATATGTGAGCCTTTCAACCACCCTGGAGGGCAGGTACTTTTGTCCTGTTGTACAAATAAGGAAATAAGAAGCACCTGTGATTTGGAGAACTGGAGATATGCCTAGAATATCTCATGGTCTTGGATCCAAATCTCTGGCTCCCTATTCCATAGCTCATCTCCTCCCACTGCCAACCTCCTGCACCTCTCTCTCACCTCCATCTTTCTTACTTCCATCCTCAGCAATTAAAAGCTCCAAAGGGAAATAGGGTATAATGAGAAAGGAGACAAGCGGAGGAAGCAGAGTTCTGGGTGTCTCTTTTCATCCCAAAAGCTATGTTGTCTGCTTTCTATGTATCTCTGAAAGCAACTGCCCACCGATATCCAGACCATTCTATAACCAGGGAGAAGAATAAGCTCCCCCAAGATTTGCTTGACTTCTTTGAAGCTGATGTTCTTTCCCTGGTAATCTTGACCCCTTTCCTCTTGACACCCTTCCCAAGCACACACATAAGGAAGATGCCTGGGAGGTGTTTTCATTGGAGAATTGGGGATCATGGTAAGAGTCCCCTACAGTGCCCCACAGCTTCTAATTTAAGAGTACAAGTACAGATAATGATTGTTCATAAAAAGTCCTGTTCTCATCCTCTCCATCCTTCTCCCTCCCGTCTTTGTTACCTACCTCCCACTTTCACCTTCAAATTCAAGTTTATTCCTTAAAGTCTTCAGTTGTCTCTTGGTGGGCTCCTCCACCCTAACTCATCCCAGGTGACTTATCAAGGTATTTCCCCCAAAATAAGGTTCTTTCCCTAAGAAAGTGTATTATTTACTGGAAGGGTAATGCTCTTTCTTAGCCCAGCTACCTACAATCATTCATTCAACAAATATTAATTGAACACCAGGCTCTGGGAACATGAGAGAGAGAATGATAGGACAAAATCCTCTACCCTCCTGGAGCTTACATTCTAGTGAATCACTGCACAAATTTCACTTGGAAAACAGGAAATATTTCAACACAGTAAAAGTTTGACAGCATCAGCATCATCTTAGACTATATTTAAGAAAGCATTTAGAGTTGACTACAACACTTTGCTACTTTTCCTGCCTATTTCCTCTTAAATAAGTATGAGAAAGAGAGGGAGAGGGGAACATGCTTCTGTTCTTTGAAATCTAGTTTCCTTTTTTTAAATTTTTGTCTCTTTAAAAGGACCATTTCCTCTTTGGTTCCCTAAGCAGTGCTAGCCTCCTCCTGTCTTCTGCTTAATCCTCCCTGAAATACGCACAGCAGCGCTACCCACTTTACTCCACCCCTCCCCTGTGTTCAAGGTTATTGCCTCCAAGTTGTCCCTCCTGGAGAGCCCTTTCCTCATTCTCCCATCTCGACACTCTCTCCTCCCACCTAAATTAATTCTCTTGCCCTATTTCAAAGATGTTATCTGAGCTGGCTGGATGTGCTGCTTTGTAGATCATTAAACCGTCCCCCATATAATTTACAGATCCCTCCAACGATGCATGTCTGACTGTAGATGTCACCAACAGATGTCTGGGGAGTTACATCCTAACCAGAATATGTTCTCCTGCGGTTTCGAGAGTTAGGCTGTGTGTCTTTATTCTCCCTCTCCTTCCGGGCTAGTGGGTTTCAACAGATAGATGCTGCTGTTTCTTTCTTTAATAGGATTTGCTTTTTTATTTCTCTTGTATATACCCAACAGATCATCTCTGAAGAGTCACTTTAAGACTGAGATTATCAGCATGCAGACGGCCTCTCTCACAGCACTGCTGGGTGCAACAGACAAATGACATCAGATGTGTTTCTACAACTGAATTTATTCTCAAAGCATTTTAAGAAAGTACAGCTCAAGCAAGAGAGTGGCACAGATGTTGCGTATAAAAGAAAAGCATCTACAAACAGCATATACTATTCAAATAACTTTATGCTATTTTATTTGTATACTTGGACTCCATTTTGTTAGAAATAAAAAAGATCTGGAGAGTCTTGCAAATTGCAAATAATATGGAAAAAGGAGCAAAAAGGTAAAGAAATTAAACTGAAAGAAAATTAAAATATCTTTTTGTAAGAATGGTACAATATTTGCCTGCTGTGTGATCCTGTGTAGTTCTTGAAGGCACTTAATCAGATGTAATTCTGAGCTTCCTAAGAGCCAAAGCAAAGAGGAAGACATGGTCATTTCCAGATGCCACCCAGCTGGAGGAGAGAAGGGGAATTATAAGAACACATTCATTTTTTTCACTATGACTTAGGACTGCTTCTTGTATTTTGTGGGTGGGGATCATGAAAGATAAATGCCCCTTTGTTTAAGTCAGCATTTTTATCACTGTGACCAAGATCTGACAAGAACAACAAAGAGCAGGAAACATTTATTTTGGTTCATGTTTTCAGAGGTTTAGGCCAACTCTATTGCTCTGGGCCCAAGGCAAGGCAGAACATCATGGTGGAAGGATATGGCAATGGAAAGCAGCTTGGGCCATGACAGTAGGAAGTAGACAAAGAGTTCCACCAGAGACAAAATATAAACCACAAAGGCATGCCTCAAGTGACCTATTTCTTTTAGTCACTCCTCACCTACCTAGAGTCACCACTCAGTTAATCCATATCAGTGGACTAATGCATTGATTAGGTAAAGGCTTTCATAACCCAATCATTTCATCCATCAATTTTCTTGCATTGACTCACACATGAGCTTTGGAAGACAACTCATCTCTACATCATAACACCTTAAATACATAAAATACTCCTGCACAGAATTGTCCTGTTCAAAGTGCCAACATACACATTTGAGGATAGTTGACTTGCATAATTCATAGAGTTCAAAAGTAAAGGACTCAAGAATAAACCAGTAATTCAGGAAAAGCACTGGCACTGAGACCAGAAAATAAAGTCCTTTCTTACTCAATGTTGTAACAGACAACAGCACCACCTCTGACAATGTAGGAAGAAGATTCCCAAGATCATGTCTAACATCATCCAGAGAGAATTGCTATCGAGGAGTCTCCTAGTTTATTCTCCCCTAATGGGGAAGTTGGGTTTGACAAGTGTCTATCTCTGGCCCCCTAGTTTTTATTTCAAGTCCACAAATGTGAGCTGATTACTAGGTAATGTTCTAGGCCCTACCCTGATATAACCTGAGGTTTTAAAGTTAGACAAGATCCATTTTCTCTTTCAAGGAACCGATCCCATAAGGCCACAATCCCCTTTAAACCAAGCCAAGAAAATTATAAATTAAAATTCTATTCCCTCTAGTAGATCTTTAATATAAAATAAAATTATAAATTAAAATTCTATTACCTCTAGTAGATCTTTGAAATAAACCAAAGACTGATTAGTCAACTCAAAACAAAGAATGAAGAACAACATGGCTGCTGCCTCTGAGGAACCCAAATTGGTGACATCTATTGCTCTAGTCAGGCTCTTGGTTGCAATCTCTAGAAATATATTATGTCTTTCTTCAGGAAAGAAGCCTATCAGATCATCAGAGACCCACAGATTGCAAGAGAAGCTGGAGTCTACAGGAACATCCATGGAAACCTGGCCATGGAGCCCAGCAATGCTGCCCTGAGCACGTGGCAGCTACAGCAGGTGAAGATTACGATCTCTCAGTGTTTGCTTCACTGGATCCTAAGCCCAAGCTCAGATCTGGTGGGTCAGACCTGGCTTTCAAAAGGAAAGAAGAAAAGGACCCTCCATCAGTGTCTCCTACTGTGGGAGGCAAACTGTGTGTCCAACCAATACCATACAATGGGGCATATGAACAGCCCACAAAATGACACTTATCCCTGATGAAGTACAGCACATGCTACTCAAAATATGGCACATTGGAAGCTGAGAAAATAGTAGAAACAGAAAGGTCATTCTCTGACCCTGGGATGGTAGATCATGGCTTCTTCATCCTCCCAGATCTTTCTATGTGAGAAAAGAACTCTCTTTCTTCTTCTGGAAATAGGCCATAAGATCCTCATGGGACAGGAGCCCTGCCTATATCTGGAGGAAAGCAATGAAGACACAGAGATGCTGAGAAGAACCGGAACCATCAGACCTCGCCAATTTCCCCTGTTTCCTTCTATCCAGTCACACTCCCTTTCATCCAGTCGTACCCCTTCATGATTTCTACTTTTCATCAAACCTAAGAATAAAACTGTACAGTTTTCGTTTTTTTCAAGTCATTTATTTTTGTCCCACATTTTTGTTGGTGCATTATAATTGTACATATTGATGGGATTTGTTGTTACATATTGGTGCATGCACAGATCTTCATTTCTGAGGTCTCCTTATCATGTAAAACTTAAATAAATTTGCTATGCTTTTCTCTTATTAATCCTTTTCATATTATGGGATGTCAGGCTTGAACCTCATGATGGGGAAAGAAAAGATTTTACCTTTTCTCCCCTGCATTCCCAATACCTACTGATTCACATTTTCACATTCAATCAGCCGCTGTGGGGTAGACACTGTTCTGAGCCCAGAGGACAGGAGTAAATAAGCCTGGGCTCCTGCTCTCCTGAAGTGTATATCCTAACGTATGTGGAAGGCAGCAAATAGCTGAAGAGAACAGTTGTGGCTGCAAGGGCTGTGGACATAACCAGAACAGGAGACAGGAGTTCTTCTATATAGAGTGGTTGACAGCAAAGGTCATGTGGTGTCTGGAGGAAGACATGAGGGGACAGAATCATAAAAGATGCTCTAAGTCATCTGAAGGACTTTGACTTTAAATAAGGTAAGAAGCCTTTAGAGAGTTTTCATCAAGAGTAATTTGATCCAACTAGTACTCTAGTACAGTCATTCTGGATTCTGGGTGAAAAATCAAATTTTGAGGTTAAAGAAGGGAGAGGAGATACTTACCTGGTCTCTTACCTGACACTATACTACAGTTGTGGAGTTCAAAAACACACAAGTAAAAGGGACTCAGGAAAGGGGCTAGTCAAACTCCAGTGATGAGGCTTGGAGATATGAAGGGTCTACTGCATTTTACTGGTGGGATTGAGGAATGAACCAGACCTCTTGCTTAGGCCTGGACGGTTTTAAGTCACAATGATGCCAGAGGAGCTTTTATCCCTCTTTGTTTCCCAGGGATGGTGGATCATGGCTCTTCATCCTACCAGATATCATGGGAATGAAGGAACTCTGGCCTTTTGAGGCTCCTCTCCCACACCACAGGATAAGCATCCCACAGTGCTATCACTAAACCTATCAGTCACTGCACCTGCCCCAGCCACCATCCATTTGGAAAGGCAGCCCTTGAGCAGCTATCATTTGTGACAAGTGACTTTCTCTGTCAATCCCCACCACAAATAGGACCTGGGGAGTCTGCCCAATCCACACCAATGCATCTGAAGGCTGGCACACAAAAATGAGCATAGCTAATAGCATTTCTTTCCTAGAAGCTGAATTGAAAAAAAAAAAACAACAGAAAGAAGTCCTCAGCAGTGGAATCTAAAGCTCAAAGAAAATGTAGACATTTATTTCTGTTAGAAGTTTGACAAACTAGTGATGAAGGAAGAGAAAAGCAAAGACCATAAATATCTGGATACTCACAAGAGACACTGGAAGTCGCTGGTTGCATTGGTGCCAGCAGACTTGCAGGGAGAACTACAAACTCCTTTTGCTCAAATTCCCGGAACCACTTGCTAAGTCCTGATGGTTCTGCTTTTTGTGAAAAAAAAAAAAAGTGTATGGATACAGTGCTTCGTGTATGCAGTGGCATCTGCTCCTAGATGCTAGACGTTGGGGTTTCCATCCCTGCTCTGCTGGTTTGGACTCCAGGCCACCGATTAGAATATCACACATTCATCTTCTTGGGGCACCACTCACTTACCAGCTCTGATTATGGATCCTCAAAGCATTTTCCTAATGCTTGTATGCAGACCAAGTTTATATTCTTGTTTTACTCCAAGAATATGTCTGTAGTGATATGTGTATCTTTAAGAATTTGTGCATACTGTTTATTTAAAATGAAGGCTATCTTTAAAAGAGCTGATGTTGATGATTTTGTAGGTCCATCAGCAATTCATTGATTTACTCCTAACCAAGATGTCTGGACAACACTCCTGCCAGACTAATAGCTCACTTGGCTCATAGAATTAAATGTCAAGGGCTTCTTTATTCTTACTGCCTTGTATAAAGCATAATTAGGAAGCTAAGATCACATTTTAAAGGGAAGAAAAATCTTTCCTTGGATTTAATGAACTGAAAATTGCATCCCCACCATTAGAACAAGTGTTCTTTCCAATGGCTTGTGTAGATGGTCAAAAGCAGGGCTCCAGGTCTCAGGAACTCAGTTTCATTGACTTAGGTGATATGTATTTTCTAAGATATTCACAAAGTTTGTCAGTAAAACCTTGGGGGTCAGGACTTTAGGATTAAACTCACTGAATGGTCGCATCCTTGAAATCCTCATACATGGAAGTTGTCACATAAACAAAGGGCCCTAAGCAGCAAGGTTGGACAGGAAAGATAGGGTGTTGCCAACAGAGGTAATGTCTTAGATTCCTAAGGTACAGAGAATGAAATGGGCATTTTTGAAAATGTAGTTTTTTGGGAAAGCAGGCTCAAGAGAAAGTGAGCATCGCAGAGTGCAGAGGGACATTAAACGGGTTATAACTCAGGTGACTTCAATATGGTTCCACAGGGAGTGTCTGGGATACAAATTGCATCAATTTTGGTCCTATCTTCAGGAAATGACCCACCAGTTGCACCTCCTGTCTGACCTTGTCTTCTGACAGGAGGTGAGAGATGCATAACCTCCAGATTGAGGCAGCTTCCATCAACCCAAAAGCAATTCTCTGAGGAAGAGGGACACTTCCGGGACATTCTCTTTCTTCACTGGAATCTGGCATATCTTAGAAATATGTCCTGAATGACTGTAAAAGAACCAATGGTTTTCTCTGATATATACCACAGTTTCTTTATGCATTCATCTGTTTAGAGCATCTAGGTTGGTTCCATAGTTTAGCTATTGTGAATTGAGTTGCTATAAACATTGATGTGGCTGCGTCCCTATAGTGTGCTGATTTTAAGTCTTTTGGGTATAAATCTAGGAGTAGGTTTATATCATCAAATGGTGGTTCCATTCCAAGTTTTCTTAGGAATCTCCATACTGCTTTCAATAGTGGTTGCAGCAATTTGTAGTTCCACCAGCAATGTATAAGTGCACATTTTCCGCCACATCCTCACCAACACATTATGCTTGTATTCTTGATAATTGCCATTCTGATGGGAGAGAGATGGATTCTTAGTTTTGATTTGCACTTCTCTAATTTGCTAGAGATATTGAAGATTTTTTCCACATATTTGTTGATCAATTGTATTTCTTCTTCTGTGAAGTGTCTGTTCAGTTCCTTTGCACATTCGTTGATTGGTTTATTTTTCTTTTTTTTTGTTTGTTTGTTTTGTTTTAGTTCTTTATATGTCCTTTAGATTAATGCTCTGAGGTCCATGTGGTAAAGATATTTTCCCCATTCTATAGGCTCTCTCTTCACATTATTGTTTCCTTTGCTGTGAAGAAGCTTTTTAGTTTGATTCCATCCCATTTATTGATTATTGATCAGTCTTCTTGCACTTTAGTAATCTTGTTAAGGAAGTCAGTTTGTAGGCCGACATGGTGGAGATTTGGGTCTACTTTTTCTTCTATTAGGTGCAGGGTCTCTGTTCTAGTGCCTAAGTCTTTGATCCATTTCGAGTTGAGTTTTATGCAGGGTGAGAGAGAGGGGTTTAATTTCATTTTGCTACATATGGATTTCCAGTTTTCCCAGCACCACTTGTTGAAGAGGCTATCTTGTCTCCAATGTATGTTTTTGGTACCTTTGTCTAATATGAGATAACTGTATTTATATGGATTTGTCTCTGTGTCTTCTATTCTGTACCATTGGTCTGCATGTCTATTTTTGTTACTATAGCTCTAGAGTATAGTTTAAGGTCTGGTATTGTGGTGTCTCCTGCTTCATTTTTCTTGCTAAGGATTCCTTTGGCTCTTCTGGGTCTCTTATGAAATTATGACATTTGCTAGTAAATGGATGGAACTGGAGAATAATATGCTAGGTGAAATAAGCCAATCCCACAAAACCAAAGGCTGAATATTTTCTCTGATATGGATGTTAATTTACAAAGTGGGGGAGAATAGAGATATTTTGGACTAGACAGAGGTGAGTGAAAGGAGGGAAAGTGGTATGGGGGTAGGAATTATAGAATGAATCAGTCATGTGCATATGTGATTACATGACCCATATAACTCTACATCATGTACAACCAGATGAATGAGTAGTTGTACTCCATTTATGTACGATGTGTCAAAATGTATTCTGTCATGTATAACTAATTAGAACAAATTTAAAAAAAAATTTTTTAAAGAATCAATGATGACTACTATTATTGAAGAAAAGAAATATCTAGTATTATAGCTTCATCAGATATAAGATATATAGTTTGAATTTTGTCTTTGTTTTCCATTTACAGATCTGAGCCCCTATATTGTAATCTCCCAAAAAATATAGATATGGGTATGTTTATATCCTAAAACCCCAAACTGTGAAGGTCACCTTATTTGGGAAAAAGGTCATTTCTAACTTTTAATTGATGTGTCAGATATTTTCAGGAATAAACATCGTTAGGATAGAGTTTGGTGAATTTTACAAACTGAACTCAACTCAACCATGTTACCAGCACCCAGACCAAAAACAGAGCACAATCAGCACCAGAAACTTCCTACCCACTAATTCCTCCACAATACTACTTCTAATGACACAGATGAATTTTGCCTGCTTCTGAACTTGATATAAACGGAATGATAAAGTATATATCCTTTTATGTGTGTCTTTGTTGCCACATAAAATTGATTAGATTTAGCCATATTGTTTCATGTAATAATAGATGGTTTTTTATCATTGGTGTATAGCATTCCATTCTAGAATAAATCACAATTTACTTACTGTTCTACTAATGGTGGACATTTAGGTTATTGTCAATTTGGGGCTCTTGGAAATAGTGCTACGATAAGCATTCTAGTTTATAGAATACATACAAGCTAATCACATACCTACATGTAGATTAATCAGGGGGAAAATTGACATCTCTTTAGTATTAAATCTTCAAAGCATTACAGGGCATATCCTTCCATTTATTTAGCTATTTTTAAAAATTTCTCTCGGTAATGTACTGTAGTTTTCTTAGCTAAAGTCTGACACATCTTTTATTAAATTTATTCCTTGGTGTTTTATATTTTTGATACAATTGTAAATGGTATTGGTATTCTGTGGGATTTTAAGGAGATGGAAACTTTAATAGTCTGAGCTTTATTGCCTCTCTAGACAAAAATCAGAAGATTTTCATTTATTAAAATTGTAAGAGGAAGAAAAATATTTAAATATTCCTAACTGTTAAAACTGACTAAAGGGAAAACAAATAAGACCAGGGGCTGCAATTAGTCAATTAGGATGCCAACTACAAATTCCAGTTTTCACTCCTACTAGTATCTAACATGCCATAAAAAAGCCTTTCCCAGAAAAGGATCCAACATAAACAACTTGAGGGGCTGGGGATATAGCTCAGCTGGTAGATTGCTTGCCTCACATGCACGAGGCCCTGGGTTCAATACCCAGCACCAAAAAAAACAAAAAAAAATTTGAAATTCCATGGTTTGCATAAAAGCAGTGAATTCCTTCTCATTGATCTTTGGCCAGAGTGTTCATTATCTTTCTCATTTCAAAAATATATAAAGGAAGAGAGACAAAAATCTGACATTCATAGGTTCTTACTATGTGTCAAGTGCATTTACATAATTATCTCTTTTAATTCTCATGACAAACCCATATGCTGTTAGCATTTACTCAATTTTACAGTTGAAGAATCTGAAACGCAGGGATTAATGCCCCAAATCACACACCATCAGTGATAGAAATGCAAATCCAGCCTGACAGATGCCAAAGGTAATCCCCCCTTTTAAAATTAACTTTAATTAGTATCTTTCCAACTATTAAAATTGAAGATATGTTCATCATAGAGATTTTGAGAAAACATAGAAAAGTATGAAGAAATAATTTTTGTAGATATTTATTTTTCATTTAATATCACTTCATAACTTGTTATGACTTCACGCATTCTCCTATAACATGATTCTAATGTTTGCATAATATTTCAGCTAAATCACCATAACTTTTTAACCAAATACTTTTCCTATTGGATACTTAAACTATTCTAGTTTTTATATAGTAAATAATCCTGCAATGAATAATCCTGCATCTGTATCATCCCCCAAGTACGCTCTAGAGTTAAGGGCATGGAACATGTAAAGCTCTTAATACACAGTTAAATCCTGCCCCCAGCCCCATTCACCCCCCAGGAAAGACGTGGTTCCATCCTACTCTATTAAGCAAGAGAGTATCCACCTGCTGTCTTTACCTGTGCTGGGTATAGTCGTTTAGAGAAATATTTGCCAATAAATAGGTTTAAAACATCATGCTAGTTGCATTTACATGTCTTTATAAATACCAGCGGTTTTGAGCATCTACTTGTTGGCCATGTTTATTTCTCTGCTTGGAAGTCAGAGTTTCTCAAAGAACAGCCTCTTCATCACCTGCATTAGATGCCAAGGTACATATTAAATATGAAGACTCTTGAGTTCCAGCCCAGACTGCTTAATGAGACCCAGATAGGGAACCTGGAGGTGAAGTGGGGTCTGATTTTATTAGAGTTCTGCTGGCAATTCATATGCACTCTCAGCCCTCCTCCTGCCTGCCTCTGCCCATTCCACACCTAGAAGCAGCAAACAAGTTTAAATGGCCAAGAACTTGGTTCCTTTACAAGTCAAAATCAGCAGTAATCCCCACACGAAGCTTTTGTTTATCTATGAGGCTTCAAATGTGCTTTCAGGTACATTATTTTAATAACTGCAGAGACCTGTTGAGATGTGATGATTCAAACTAGCCATGTGAATAAGCTTAAAACACATTTTGTGTGGCATAGTTGAGCCAACCACTGCAGATTCAGCATCTGAGCCCAGCAGGATACTAAGTACATGGGCAAAAGAAGAGATTTTAAAAGCAACAATAACATTTTTCTTTGGAAGAGTTCAAAAAATTCTTCGAGTGCCACAACACTAAAGATACAACTAGAGAAGGAAGCAAAATATGCTCTAGGTGCGGGCCTTCAAAGAGCCAGATGAAAAGCACTGCAAGGTTGAGTGCCCATCTCCTCTCCTCTCTTACTTCCCTCCACTGATTTGACCCCCTCAAGTTGAAACAAAAGGATTGTTTTCCTGAGGACAGCATGTGCTTGTTTACAGGCATTTGGCTTCTGTTTTTAAGGCCTTACAGGGGGTTTTAGGGACATAAAAACTACAGTGGTATTATTTAAGAATCAGCTTTTTTCCTTATGCTTTTCCAATTCAAAGAAACAAAACTTCATCAGGTCAGCAGTATAAATTGTGTAGTATAAGGAATGCCTAAGGTTATTTACTACCAACAGGCTAAAAATGACCAAAACAATAGGCCAGAACTAGTCAGGTAAGCAGAAGATGACTTACCATGCTCAAGTGTCAGACCATAATCTCAAGGAAACAGATAGGAGTATCCCTGTTGTAGACTGAATCATGGCACCCAGAACTCTTATATTGAACTGTGAACCCCCATTGTGACTATATTTGGAATAGGATCACATATTAAGATTCTCCAGAGAAACAAAGCCAGTAGAACATATGTAGCTTTAGCTGTAGTTAAGGAATTGACTCGCATGACTTTGGAGGCTGGCAAGTCCCACGATATGCAAGGTGACTTGGCAAGTTGGAGATGGGGAAAGCTGATGGTTTAGTTCCAATCCAAGTCTGAAGGCCTGAGAATCAATGTTTTAGTTAAGTCTGTGATCAGGAAAAAAGTTGATGTCCAAATTCAAAGAACATCAGGGAGGAAGAATTTCCTTCTGCTTTGGGAAGGGTTATATTTTTTTTTTCCATTTCAGACCTTTGACTGATTGGAAGAGTGCTCCCCACATTAGGGAGTGCAAAACGCTTTGTTCATTCTATGGATTTAAATATTAAGTTCACTCCCAAGACACCCTCATAAATGTACTTAATGTTTGACCAAGTATCTGGGCACTTTGTGGCTGAGTCATGTTGACATAAAATTAATCATCACAGGACTTTAAAGAAGTAATTTTTAAATATTAAGGTCATAAAGTTGAATCCCTAATCCAATAGGACTAGTGTCTTTGTAAGAAGAGTTTAGGATACATCAGGAAGCACCAGGCAAGTACACCCAGAGGACATAGTGAGAAGGCTCAGGAGAAACCATGCTGACCCCCTGATCTTGGACTTCTAGCCTCCAGAACTGTTATTTAGAACATGTATTTAGCACCTTATATGTGCACTGTGCTATGTGGTTGCCATTCTCAATCTAACTGATCCTGATGACACCATCCAGAAGAGGGTGCACATGCCATTGCATCCATTTAGAACAGATTTGATAGCAGTTAGTAGAAAACCCAAGTTACCATGGCTTGACAAAATAAAGGGTTATTTTTTTCATATGCAGGAAGTGTAAAAGAAAGCAATCAGAATGATGTGGCAGCTCAGCTAAATCAGGTGGCAGCCATCAGATCTAGGGTCTGTCCAGCTCCTATTTAGTCATCCTGATGTTAATTGGCTTATGTTAACAAGAAGATGACTCCACCTCTAGCGTTTTGGTAGGAGAGGAGGATGCATGATGGGCAAAGGACATGTGATAGCTTAGTTTGTGTATTGAAGGTTTTGCAGAAAAAGTAGAACTCCTGCTATATAGCTCATTAGAGTGTCACGCTTCAAGGGAGGTTAGACTCTCTCTCATTTTAGCAAAATACAATTGGGAGAGAAGAGAATCACTACTGGTAGGCAACTATCAGTATTTGCCACTATTCCCTTTTATAGACAAAAATAAATAAATGATATGCATCAGTTACTATTTAAATTATGATACTTGAGGAGGGAGGGTGCTAGTGATAATAATGCCAGGACAGCAGGAATAAAACACAACTCTCCTGAATAAAATTCTATGGATGAAGTTTACAAAGGACCATCAACTTGTTCAAGGTCACACAGTGAGTATCCAAATCCAGCTTGCTCTCATTCCAACACTTAAACTCCGTAACAACTGTGCTGCTATGTTCTGACGATCAGATTGTACACTGGGGACTATTTGCTTCAGAAACTCTAAAGTGCCTTGCTAAAAATGCTGATTCCACCTCAGAGTTTTGGATTCATTAGGCCCAAAGGCCAGTTTCCTAAGTAAACATGCCAGGGCAAATCCAGTACAGGTGACTGATATATTTGAGGTCACATAGCTTTACCAAGACAGGTATAAATAAGCAAAAGTCCTCTTTATTATACTACAGCTGGATGAAGAATGACTTTTGCTCAACTCCTGTGACTGAGTAGTTTCAAAGGACAATGGGATACTTCCTGTGGGTCCTGGGTCCTCCAGGTGAGCCATGCCACCCTCTTACTTGGGGAAGTTTTGAGTCAGACAAACAAACAGCTTTGGAGGATAACAGAGGCAAGCAGACCCATAGAGGCTGGGGGAGGGTAACAGCAGCCCAGGCCCAGGGATTCAAGCTCACTGCTGCAGTGCTGAGCCCAGGAACTCCCTCAGGGTGAGCAGGAGTGATTGTGGGAAATTAGTCTCATTCTAATAACTGTAAAACAGGAGAAATTAGTGGATTCCAGAAATGTCCAACAGGAGGGATCACAGACTTTTCACTCATTCAAC
This sequence comes from Spermophilus citellus, assembly GCF_964194105.1. NCBI lineage: Eukaryota > Metazoa > Chordata > Mammalia > Rodentia > Sciuridae > Spermophilus > Spermophilus citellus. The sequence goes on along the minus strand of NC_138183.1, from coordinate 51,668,211 downwards.
AAATGGTTTTTAAATGCCTACTTTGTAGCCATGACTTAGTGATAGGAAAATATTTGATGAGAAAATACTTTAAGATACCTGTACCACAGAGCTTTCAGTTGAATGGGGACATGAGGGGGAAATCCTCTTGTTGGTACTTTTCTGTATTTCTTTTGTTTTCTTTTCTTTTGAGACAGGCTCTCACTGTGTCACCCAGGCTGGCTTCAAAATTGTGGGCTCAAGTGATCTCTGGCCTCAGCCTGCTGAATTGCTGAACTTCAGGCTGGTGCCACCACCCCAGCTGAGAAAGGAAATTCTTAATCAAGAAACCACAGTGGTGAACGCATGTGTCACTCCTACCCTCCAGGATTTTGCAGAGTTCCAAAGTTGCCTCTCCACCTCTTCCAGTTAATTCTCTCAATCTCAGTTCATTACTCTTTTGGTCTATCAAACTACCTGAGAATGGCTGGCTACTCAGATATCTTTTGAATACACACATCAAGAAATGAGTGTTCGAAGCACATGTTTTTCCCAAATATTCTCAATTTTTACACACAATTGACTGTAAGACATACAAGCAAAACTGATAACAGTCAGTCCGTCTGTCTGTCTCTTTCTTTGGGAGGAAATAAATTACACATTAGAATTCCCAGACTGAAAAAGTAGGTGTCCCAGTCCTCACCCATAACCACTGTTATGCATCTGATCTACAGAAGTCTGAAAATGCTGATGAAATTGGTTTTAGAAACAAGAAATTGCAGAACTTAGTGCTTTCCAACCAACAATGGCCCATTCCTGTGTGAGCGACAATGTACATGGTATATCGGTACCGTAGGCATTGATCTTGTAGGAACCTCCAGGCCAAGGAAGGTCAGATGGGTAGGGTGCATGTGATAGTTTGCATTTTCCAAAGCACCTCATTCCAAAGCATGCTCTTCTTATAATATGATTTCCACACTCCTCCCACCAAGAAGCATGGAACTGTGCCTTCTCCCTGAATCTGAAGTGGGAGAAGGTTAGAATACACTTCTGCCTAGCAATTTCTGGCTCCCTCTCCCTCTCTATGGATTCTCCTCCTTAATACAGATCAGCCACCATGTTGGGAAGAAGCAAATGCCACCTAAAGAGGCCATGTGTGCATGTTCCAGTGACAGCACTGGGAAATGTCTCAATTGACAACAGCCTCAACCACCAGATAATGAGTGAGTGAGCCTTCAGATAACTTCTGCCATCAGCTTTCAAGTCTCTCCAGCTGACATCAAATGGAACAGACAATCTGTCCCTAGAGAGCCCTGCAAAATTTGTAGATGTGTGAGTAAAGCATGTGTTGTCATTATTTCAAACCACCAAGTCTCAGGGGCTAATTTGTTACCCAGCCATAGTAACTGAGACAGCATTTGCATGCTTGTGTCTGTCTCAATAACCACAGAACATGGTAACAACTAAGTTTTCAGTTTTCTATCTTGCTTTGGAGTGTCCCAAGTGCCCACTTCACCTTTTCATTTCATCAAGAAACAACTGCCATCACTTCCACTTTACAAGTGAGGAAACTAAGGCACAGAAAAGCAAAGCAGGTTGTCCACAGTCACACCATCTTCTCCACAAGATGAGGTTTAGTGGAATTAGTATGAGACATTAAAGGAGCATACATTTTGAATGCTGACTGACTCCTCTCCCTTTGGCTGCCTGCCCTGGGATAAGTTACTAACCTTTGTCTCACAATTCTAATTTGTGAGATACAGATTAAATGAAATCAGCATACTACAGTGACACAGCCACATCAATGTTTATAGCAGCTCAATTCACAGGTAAATGGATGGGGTTGGAGAATATCATGCTAAGTGAAGTAAGCCAATCTCTCCAAAACCCAAAGCCCAAATGTTTTCTCTGATTAGTGGATGCTGATCCATAATTTGGGGGTGGTGGGGGCAAGGGAAGAATGGAGGAATTTTGGCTTGGGCAGAGGGAAATTAGAGGAGGGGAGGGTGTATGTCGGGGGAGATTGTGGAATGAGATGGACATTATTATCCTATGTACATGCATTATTGCATAAATGGTGTGACTCTGCATTGTGTATAGAGAAATGAAAAGTTGTGTTTCCATTTGTGTACAATGAGTCAAAATGCATTCTGCTGTCACATATAACTAATTAGAACAAATAAAATCTTCACCAAACACCTTACTACATACACAGCACTAAGAACAAAGTCAGGTCCTCATGGCTCTTCAGCCTGGCATCCAGCAGCTTGGTGTCTTTGACAGAAGTGGCCCTCCAGGAGCATATCCTGGAAGAATAAATGAACAAATGAATTGAGCTCCCATCTATTTACCCCCAACCCCCCTTCCTATTATATCACACTACCTCTTCCAGGGCTGGTAGCTATCTGATTTTTCTTGTCAAAGGTGGAACAGAAACTGCTTGCTGGCTTAGATCAGAATGGAAATTTTCTCAATGAGAGAAGCACCCAAAACTTCAGAATTTAGACACATAATCACATTCACAGACACTCAGGTGGACGCCACTGTACAGTGGTTATGGGTGAGGACGGGGCACCCACTCTTTGCCGACTCCTGTCCCAGCTTCATTTGAGCTCTCACTCAGGGCCCAGGGCTGACGGTTTACAGAGCCCCTTCACTCTGCACAAACCCAGCATGACCCTGCTGCTCCCCTAGCCCAGCCGACCTCTCCACTGAAAACAAGGGACAGAAATCACTCTCTTTCCAGCCCTGCTGAGAGCAGCAAGCAGGCAAGGCCCAGCTCTGTCAAATAACAATGTCTATAACCCGAATTAATACTGAGATGGACCCAATTCTCTGACAGGCGTGTTAAATGTGATTAAAGCCGCATAGCATTCCCCGCATACCCATCTGCTGCGTTGAGGAGCCCACAGCTGTTCTGATTTCCAACCTACAGTTTCTTGTCAGTTGTTTCAAATGCATCTCATCTTGCTCGTAATCAGGCCCGCCCTCCACCGCCCCTCGTGGGGGCAGCTTGGGCCAGCTTCTCTGAACAGTCACTGATATCCACATGGCTCTGACCGCAGTTCTGTGGAGGCATGTGTGAGCTCTGGTTGGTATGATCACAGGGAAAACTCAGCGCTTTAGTGACTGGGATAAATCTCCAGGATCCTAAGCTGTTTTGACGCCATCACCTGCGGCGGCTACAGGCTTTTGCTGTGGGGTGAGGGCAAAGAACTGGGACAAATCATTTTTGATGCTACAGAGAGCTGTCCCCGAGATGCCTACCAGCTACCTTAGTGAGAGCTACCATAGAAATGCATTCTGAAAGCTCCAGAAGGATTGTGCAGGCACTGCTAAGGGATTCTGGGAAAACGCAGACACAGGGACCAAGATGGGGCTTTGCTAGGCAAGACAATGGAATCCATAGAGGTCATTGCAACTTTGAGGGGACATCTGAAAACACCTGACTTCAGGAGAACCAGGTTGGGCTGCACTGACACATATGTCTTCATGAGAATTTTTAAAAAGCAGCTTCCTGAGGGGCTGTGACCCTGCCCCAGGGTACCAAGCCTAGCAAGTTGAACATGGACTGGATTTCAGCCCCACTCATTCCTTTGACCAGGGTTCCTTATATAGCAAACAACATGTACAACTATACACATCAACCCTGACTAGAGGAAGAGTTCAAAGTAGCATAGGGAGGTCACCATCAGAAGAAGGGAGAAGAAACAGGAAAAAAAAAATAACACACAGAAAAACCTGCCCTTAAGCAACTAAGAAGGATCAAGGTTAATGTATGGTTGTGGAAAACCCGAGGGAGCATACAAGAAGAGCCAGGAGAGAAAGGTGCAATTAGAGCATCCATTGTGCTCACAGAGGAGAGAGTGTTTCTGGTTGTAGAGAGTCAGAAAGGCCTGCAAGAGAAATGACACTGGAGATGAAGAGGAAGAAGGGCCACAAAGACACTTCAGAAGGAGGAGTATGAACAAAGAAATGCAGTGGGGAGATAAGGGACATGAAATGGGACAGCCCATGGTCCAATTTATAGATGTAAAGAGATGAGGCTAAAGTCATCTGGGGACGTTTTATGGTGAATTGAGAATGACAATTATGGAGGATCTTGAATACTAAAAGGTGGGTTCTATAGCTGATTTGGTGATCAAGAAGAGCCACTGGCCATTTCTTTTGTTTGTTTTTAATAAATTAATTAATTTTAATTAGGTATATATGACAGCAGAATGCATTTTGATTCATTGTACACAATTGCAGCACAACTTTTTATTTCTCTGGTTGTACACAATGTGTCGCATCACATGTGCAGTCATACATGTACCTAGGGTATAATAATGTCCATTGCATTCCACCCTCTTTCCTGCCCCCATACCCTCTCCTTTTCCCTCCCCCACTTTTTCCAATCAAAGTTCCTCCATTCCACTGACATGATCTGTGATCAAAGTGACATAATCAGAGTATGCCTAGGAAAATCAGGGACTGGAAGATGGATTGAAGAGGAACTAGGTTGGACCACACAGGAGACAGATGTTGTGCTCCAGGTGAGGAAACTGGAGTAGCTGACAGAAGCAGTTGCTCTGGGAAGGAAAGGTCTAATTTTAAAAACAATAGAGATCAGGAAGGGTGTCAGGTGGCAAGAGTCCTTGAATTCTGTTAGACTGAAGTCCTGACAGCCTGTTATTGGGCTCTTGAAGGCAAAGCTGGGATGTTGTGCTTCTATACACACAGCTTCAATATAGCAGAGAGTGCTGCCACCACAGTAGAGCCACAAAATCAAAATGTGACCCACTTGCGAAGGGCAAACTGACTTTTGTGCATCTTACTTGATGATAACTTCCTGGGCTATTAGACCTCACTCTCAAGGAACTAACCAGGATCTCACAAGAACTACTTATTTCCCTCCAAGAACAATGTATCTGATGATCCAATCACCTTGCACTAGGTGCCCCTCACATCTTATAAAGGTTCCATCACTCACAACATTATCACACTGGGGTCCAAGCTACCAGCACTGAATCCTTGAAGACACACTAGAACCATACCTATACCATAACATCTCCTGTTTAGTTTGCTAAGGCTGATACAACAGGATACCACAAACTCTGGCTTCAAACAACATAAATTAATTGTCTTGCAGTTTTAGAGGCCAGTTTTTCTTAGGGAGACAGATGGATCAGTATTTCATACCACACAGTAAGTCCACTGAGCAATCCAGCATTCTTTACAAGGTGTCCACGGGGTCATGCTCTCTCAAAGCTGCAAGAGAGTCCTCCCTTACCTCTCCATGGTTTCTGTTGATGTGCTGGCGACTTGGACAATGCTTGACTTGCAGGTACTTAACACTGATCTCAGCCTTAGTCATCACGTGGCAGTCTCCTGAGTGTCTAACTTTTCTCATGAGAGGACATCAGTCATATTAGATTAGGTATCTACCCTATTTTTTTTTTTTGAGGGAATGAGATTCAATCTAAACACTACCATGTTTCCCTGTTCATCTCCCAGAAAGGTAGGCTTGGCTACCAAAGAGGGCTTCACCCAAGAGATTCTTTCCCTGGCCTCTCTCATCTCTTCATACCAGTTTCTTCCCTAGGAGTTTCTTAGGGAGACAGATGGATTTGGTGTCAGTGTAGGAAATCCCAGTGACTGGACCCCGGGTTAAACTGTGACTACAAGATGAGTCAGAGGGAAGATCAGTTGACCTTCACAGCCTAAGGACTCATCCTGGACACTTGCCTACCTGAAGGTAGTAACAAGTTCGCACTCAGGTGGAAGGGAATGGGAGAACCTCCTAAGTCCTCAGGCTTCTATATGGACATACTCTTCATGGGGTGGGGTCTGCACACAAAAATATAAATATTGTCCTTTGCTTATCTCCCGTGGTCTATGATACTTACCAAGAACTTCTGGAGGTCATCAACAATTCTCTCCCTACCCCACCCTAATTGTTATCGTCAATTTACTTTTCTGCAAGTGGCCTTCCTAGACATATCTGAAGACACTTAGTATAACTTCCATCCCTGGCCCCTGGCCATTTCTTCAGTAGGAATCAGTATTTCATACCACACAGTAAGTCCACTGAGCAATCCAGCATTCTTTACCAGAAGGATGCTGCACAGACACCCCAAGCTTAGAGAATTAGCTCCTGGCCTGCCTCCAATGGCTCATTCCCCACCATGCATCTCTGTCCAGATCACCTTTACCCTGAAGGCAAATTCTACTTCTTGTGCATTTAGCTCAGCATGGTCACTATGGTGCCATTTTTCCCCCTCTTGGGTCATCACCTTGGTTGGCATCCTGGAGGTTGAAGTGTACCTTTCCCTCAGATTGGCATATCAGCAGCCTCCATCCCAGGCCCAGACATCACTTATTTTCTTAAAGAAAAACATTTTGATTTAAAAAGAAGTTGGTCATTATACAAGAGCTATAGTTTAACTCAATAAACATCTGCTAGATAAATATTAGTTTTCTTTTTTTAATATCTTCATTTATTTATTTTTATGTGGTGCTAAGGATCGAACCTAGTGCCTCACATGTGGGAGGCAAGCACTCTACCCCTGAGCTACAGCCCCAGCCTCCAAATATTAGTTTTCAAATGCAAAGGGGCAAGAAAATAGGGCACACCCCCAAGCTCCTGCATGCCATCACTGAGAGGAGCACAACATGTATGATCACTAGAAATCAGGGTACAACCTGAGAGGTCATGTTCCTTCAAACCTGAGTTCTCCCTTCTCCCAAGCCTTAGATTGCATTTGTACCACCTGTTTAGATACCTTCAAAATCCCAGTTTATGCAAGTTACCAACTTTGGCCAGGTATAAACAAACCAACCAACCACAAAATGTATCTATGTGTGTAAATATACAAGCATACGTATATACATAAATATATAATGTGTATCCATGGGCATGAAAAATAGCCAAGTGGACATCAGAAATAATGCCCACCTCACCACAGCCAGTCTCATCTCAAAAGCCAACTTCTGATTTGAACTTGGGCCCTGAAAGTTCATGTGTAGGAAACTTAATACCCAAATTCATGTGTTGATTCTATTTGGAGGTGGGGCCTTTAGGAATAATAAAGATTAGATGAGATCAGAAGGTGGGGCCCTCCTGATGGCATTAGTTGCCTTCAAAAAAGAGGAAGAGAGACCAAAACTACCACACTTGCTCTGTGATTCCCTTTGCTATATTATCATGCAGAAAGAAGGCACTTCCTAGAAAATGAGCAGATGCTGGTGCCATGCCCTTAGACTTCCCAGCCTCCAGAACCATATGCCAAACAAACTTCAATTCTTTGTAAGTCATTGAGCCTCAGGTATTTTGTTATAGGAACAGAAAATGGACTAAGACACCAACCTAACTCAAGGTCAGTTGAGGATGGGAAATGACCCAAGAATGTTACATTAAGCAAAGAGAGGGATTGTACCTTTAATAATAAAGTTGACTGAACAAAATAGTTACCATTTGGGTACTCACCATGTGCCAAGCATTGTAATTATGTTTTAAATCTTTTTTTTTTTACTCAATTCATGTATTTCAATTACCTCATTTAATCCTTACCTCACTCTCAAAGAAGGTTTAACTTTCTACATTTTACAAGTTATGGTTTATAAAAACAAGGCTCAACAAATGACTGGCTCAAGTTCACATAGCCAATAAATGAAAAATGGCAGAGCAAAGACTCAATCCCAAGTCCATCCTACTCCAAAGACCTTCCTTATAACCAAAAATCAGATTGTCCTGACACTATTGTGGTCCAGGGAAATCTGATGAGTAGGAAGGTATAAGAGTGATCTTCAAAGTTTGGGCTGGGTTCCAAGAGACCCCAACAAATCACCTGTTTCACACACTCTTCCAGAGCAAAACTAGAAACCAGACATAGAGACCAGAGAAATTGAACCACGGGATCAGATTAAGGCTGTAAACAGGAAGCCGGGCTTCGGGTTGGTTCAGAGAGATGAATTTCAAGTTTAAAGCGATGGTAACCAGGGGAGGTTGGGATGAGAGGAGGAGACATATGCTGGCCCTGGGGAAAGGTTTGCCATGTGGACTATGAATGAGGCAAAGATATCAGGGCTCATTCTGATCAGTCACCTAGGAATTTGAATACAAATTTTGGCCTGACAGGCAGCTGGTGCTGCCCTGTTACCCTTCCCTTTGCAGCAAGTAGAGCTACTCATCCAAGGAGCAATAGCCAGCCTGACCAGGCAGCCACCAGGAATCCTTACAGAGACCAGCACTGCTGGTGCCAGGCTGTGACAGCTCCCAGACATAGCACAGGTAGCTCCCTGGGTGCTTCCTTGAGGAGGCTGAGCACAGTCCAAACAACGGACAACAGACTTTGGTGGCCCTCCCAAACAAGCCTTTTTAGGTTGCAGACTGTACTGTTTATAGTCCCAGGGACGGAACATCCTTTGCTCACAACCCCACATCCCACCCCATCCACCATCTCCCCCACTCTGGCAGATGCCTAGACTCTTAGCAATCTGTGCAGACATGTTGTGAGTCACTGTCAGTTCAAGTACATAATATTCCCAGACTTCAGTCCTCATCTGCTTGCCTTGCACACCTCCCACTGCGAGCTCTGATGGATGCAAACTCCAGGGAAAGCAGCAGTCCCTGGTGCTCTGGAACAGTCCATGATGGCAGGCAGGACAGCCATTCAGCAAGGTAGCTGATAACCAGCATGCTCAGTGTGTGACAGAGAGTCCCAGAGACTGTATATCCTCACAGCTCTGCACACGAGTGATTGCTATGTCTGTTTTAAGGATGAGGAAACTGAGGTTAAGAGAAATTAATCTGTATCTACACTAACGTGAGGGAGAGAGCAGAGACTCTAAACCAGAGGTGCTCTTTCTAATATATAATCTTCCATCTCAAATCTTTATGTTCCAATTATCTTTGGTAGCAGTCACGAGAGTATCAGTGCAGCTTGAGGGTTAGACACCAGGCTCAGTGCTTTGTATGCACCTAGTCATTTAATCCTTCCAAAGAGCACTGAAGAAAACCCAACCCTTCCCTTCATTGTAGAGGAGAGTGTGAGGCACAGAGAGCTCAGCAGGCAAGAGAGGATGAGGAGGTGAGCTACCTGCTGCATTCTACATGCCCTTTGCCTCTCTCCTTGCCGGAGGACACTCACCTGGTTAGGGTGGACACAAGCCCATTTGACTTCAAGTTCTTAAAAGCTGAACTACAGACCCCTGCTGAGGCCATAGATTCTGAATGGATGCACGGGCAAGAACAGCCAAGGATGGTTTGAGGTTGGGTGTGAATATAAATTGCTCTCCAAGGAAAGTGGAGAAAGAAAGTGGGGCAAAATAGCATGGCTATCCAGTAAGGTAGGAGGTTTCTGAAGATCACAGGACAGGGACAGGAGCAAGAAGGGCAAGCCCATCTAAAGGACAATAAAAATTGTCCCTTCCATGTGGGCTGCCCTTGGTCTCAGACTACAAAGAAACTTCACAGACACCAATAGATATTTAGAGATTCAAAATTTCCACATATAGGGCAACAGGACATATGGAAAAGAACAGAGTTCTTAAGCAGAGGGGGAAACACAGATACACTGAGCCCCACACAAGGGGCTGGCCATGCCAGGAAGTGGGTTAGTGTGCTCTGGGATGAGTTAAAGGAATTCAGGAAGAAGCCACACAATCATAAGTGATATCCTGCCACACTCCTGATGCTCACTTAAGCGTGGTTACTCCCCTGTGAGGCTCCAACATCTCAGATGGGAATGTCTTCACTTTAGTTGGTCACTTTGGCTGTCATTAACTAGGATGAGCACCCACTGAACTGCTGATTCCTGAGGACCTAGAATGACCCACAGGGACTGGAAGACAACCTCCCTACTTCTCACCTCCTCAAGTAGGCCAGTTCAGCTTTAACTTACACTCACCTAGTACCTGCTAAGCCTAATTCTAGGGTACAATTCTAATTTTGAAGGCAAAGAACTTGCTCAAGGAGGAACTTGCTTAGTGTCACAGAAATCAGTAAATAGCACAGCCTGGACTCAAACATAAAGCTTCTATTTCAAGCGGATTGCTCTTTCACCACATCATGCTGCCTTCTAGAAAACCAGCTAACACTGTGCTCTTAGAGTAAATAGTGCTTAATAACTATGATTACTTTGAGTTCAGAAAAATGCTCATTGATTGAACCAGGATCTACACTTTTAAGTTTATCTTTGTTTCTAGTATTTTCTGAGTAAGGATACAGTATTCTGAAATATAAATAGATGGACTAATGTATGGACGGACATTAAATTGAATTTTGGTGTGAGTTCCTCCGTTAACTTTGTGAACTTGAAAAAATAGTCCCTTAATTGCTTTTTCCCCCTTGTAAAATGGCCTTGTCGAAGCTTCTTTCATAGGATTATTGTGAGAAAACTACCTCTAACAGTGTGTGACATACTCATAGACTCTCATTATTCTCCTCTTTGTGTTAAAAACCATCTTTTAAGAATTGGGTCCAAATTCCACAGCAAGGACCCAACTCAAACATTGCTTAAAACCTTCAAAATGTCTGTTTTTGACATCAAGTTGGCCAAAGGTTTGACAGCCTGGTACCCATAGAGTCCCACCCAAGAACATTTCCTTCAAAAGAGGTTCCTATTACAGAAACAGCCATGGTTTTAAATATACTCCCTCCTCTCATAAAAATGCCCAGCCAGCTAAAGTCATTCTGTTTAAAATATTTAATTAATACCTTCACAGGGGTCTGTTCTTTATTAAAGACTCTTGGGGACCATGTCTTAGGGGCAATGCTTTGTTCTAAGCAGCTCTATGTGTTACAGATAAAATAAAGTGCAGGAATGTGCTTTCTATTAAAAGCAGGGAAGCTTGCCTGCCTGCTGTTGCAAACCCCTTTGTCATTATGGTGACACATTAAGGCATAATCCAAGTACAACATACAAACACAAACAGTGTAAATCCATCCACTTAGTAAAAAGAGTCCCAGGAAACCCACAAGAAAGGTCTGGTAATTAGCCGAGGGGATTAAAAACTGGATGAGCACTTCCTTTACCTCTTCTCCCAACTAAGGAGGCCACAAAACCTTGCTCCATAAGGAAGCAGAAACAAAAACACAAAGCTACTCGCTCTGCTCTACCTCCAGCATCTTCTGGGCTGCTCAGCCTTGGGCAGGTAGGACTGGCAAATGTTCCTCTTCTCATGCGGTTTGGGGACAAAATGTTTTATTATAAAAAATAATATAGGATCAACTTTGAGAACTTTGGAAAACATGAAAACTAATCATAATTATCCCTGCGAAAAGTGACTTTTATACATTTCTCTACTTCTAAATGTAGTTTCCAAAAAAATGTCATTGCCAACAAATTATCCTTTTATTTCATACTTCTTCTCTCCAATACCCAGAGTACTTTCTATGTCAATTTTTCTTTGTTAAAGACTTTTTTTTTTTTTTTTTGGAGTGGTTTTAATTTACTGCAAAATTGAAAGGAAAACAGAGATTTCCCATAAACTCCCTTCTGTCTCTGCTAAGCCTCCTCATCAACATCCCACCAGAGTGGTACATTTGCTACAGCTGATGAACCCACATTGACTTATCATAATCACCCAAAGATCACAGCTTATATCAGGTTCACTCTTGGTGTTATATCTACTATGGATTTGGACAAATATATAATGCCATGTATCCCCCATTATATTATACAGGGTAGTTTCACTAACCTAAGAATCTCTGTGTGATGCCTGTTTCCCTGCTTCTGCACCACCAACCACCCCTGGAAACCACTAATCTTTTTATTGTCTCCACAGTTTTGCCTTCTCCAGAACGTCATACCATTGGAATCATACAGTACGTAGTCTTTTCCCACTGGCTTCTTTCACTTCATAATATGTATTTAAGTTTCCTCCATGTCTTTTCAAGGCTTGAGAGCTCATTTATTTTAGCACTAAAAAATATCCCATTGTCTGGGTATATCAGTGTATCATCCATTCACCTTCTGAAAGGTAACTTGATTGTTTCCAAGCTTTGGCAATCATAAGTAAAGTTGCTATTATCATCTGTGTACAGGCTTTTACATAGATATAAGATTTCAGCTTCTTTGGGTAGATACCATGGAGCTCAATTGCTGGATCATGTGGTAAAATGTTTTTAGTTTTGTAAAAAACTGCCAATCTGTCTTCCAAAGTAGTTATACCATTTTGTGGCACAATAAGAGTTCCTGATTCTCCAATTCTCACTAGCATTTGGTGGTGTTGGTGTTCTGAATTTTGGCTATTCTAATAGGTGTGCAGTGATATCTTGTTTTAAGTTGCATTTTCCTGATGACACATGATTTGGAGCATTTTCATATGCTTATTTTCCATTTGTGTATCTTATGTGGGGAGGTGTCTGTTAAAACTTTTGACCCATTTTTGAATCAGGTTGTTTTCATATGGTTGAATTTTCAGAGTTCTTGTATATTTTGGATAATAGTCCTTTATCAGATGTGTCTTTTGCTAATATTTTCTTCCTGTTGTGGTTTATTTTCTTATTCTCATGACTTTGTCTTTTCACAGAAGAAAATTTTGACATTTTAACAAAGCAGGCTTAGCAATTATCTTTTCCATGGCTAGTATCTTTGGTAGTGTTGTCTTTTATTTTAAACTGCCAAGGAGGAGTCACTGTAGGTCTGGCCCAATATGGTTGTAATCAATAATTTCCTGTATGGCAATTACCGAGGTATTTTTACTTTTTATTTAAAGTTTTTCACTATGTAAACAATGCAATGATCACATCTTGATACATCAGTCTTTGTCTACAATTTTTGGATTATTTCCTTTAGATAGATTCTCCAAAAGAGAATGACTGAATCAAAGATTATGAGTATTTTTAAGGTATTTAATATATTTTGCTAATCTCTCTTAAAAGCCTGTGTCATTTAAGCCCTTGCCTGAATATGAGAATACCTATTTTACCACATTTTAAAATGTTTTTAAGGTATATAGCTTTATCTTATTATTATAATTATTATTTTTAAGTAAAATCCACTCTAAGGCTGCTTACTCCTTTGATGAATCATGGGAACACAGTTGCCATTTCTTTTTTTGAACTCCCATTTACATTTCAAAAAAAAAAAAAAAAAAAAAGGACTAGGAGACAGGGCTTCTGAGGCCCCTAAAGAAAGGATACACCCCTCCTCCCACCTGGGTCAATTAAGAAGGAACACTGAAGGTCTTTTGCAAAATCTAACATGGTTGAAAGCAACACTTTAAACTTTGGCCCCTGTACTGCAGCCAAGATCTTGTAAAAGTTTGTTTATTTTTCTCTACTTTTCCCTTTGATAATCAACAAATTTAATGCATTCATTTAAAATCCCACAAGTCTGTTCCCTTTCCCAGGAGCAGAATGAAGTAATCTAGTTCCCACGTTCTGACAGCATGGTTTGGGGGATATCAAGAATGATAGCCCCCAGCCCATTAGAGTCAGGGGTAGTTCAAATAACTGGAGGTTTGCTAAAACAATCAAAGTCATTTGCACCAGAACCTTGGAGATCTTCCAACACTGAACTGCCCAATTATCCCCTCCTATAAGAATTAAGTCTTTCCTCTACCTGACTGTAGCTATATCTTGAAATTTATTTGAGCTTTGCTATTATCAAAATCAAATTTTCTCTTTGTTGGGGATACCAGAAATGCTTTTCTGCAGTAGGGAGAGCCCAGCTGCATGATCACGCTGCTCCTAGGCTTCACATCCTACCTAAAGCCATTGTGGAGACAGGGAGGTGGACTCTCAGCTCAGGGTGCACTGGGCACCTTATGTTTTGAGGGGTTCATTAAGGTAAGACTTGGGAAGAGACCTTCCTAAGAGCTTTATGGTTCCTGACAGTGATTACAAAACATACACCCAAATTCACTGAGAATCTCAGCTACATTTCATGAGATGGCTATAAACCAGCTCCAAGTATGAATTTGTTAGACTCGGGTTGTGCTGAGTGACTCTGAAATATCTGATTAAAGGGGCTAGCTTCGGTTTCCACTTTGCAAGCCTGTCTTGGATTTATTGCCACCTCATGGGATTGCCTCAAGCAGGGTCCTCCACTTAAGTGGCAGGCAGGTTAACTATTTCATTGCTCTTCCCCAGCTCTCTCCCTAACTGCCCACCTGCCTTCCCTCTCCTAACTCTATCCTGCAGCCCTAGGAGTGTACTCTGCATGGTGCTTTCTGCAAAGGGCTTATTAAGCACAGAGCTGAACAGACCATCAAGCCTGAATAGTTTTTGTGAAGGGAAAAGATATTTAGAAAGGGTTGATTGTAATATATATGCTTTTGAAATTAACTAATTTATTTATGTGTTTATTTATTTTGTGATGTTGGACATTGAACCTAAGACTCTGTATACGGTAAGGAAGCACTCTATCACTGAGCTACAACCCCAGCCCCAAACACAGCCTCACTAGTATTTTAAATAAAACATGTAAGTTTGGAAAGTTTAAATAACTCAGGTACAAGGTTTAAAGTGTAAAAATAATGCAAAGCCTACCTTACTTATCAGAATAAATATAAAATCCACTATGTATTTATTTGTATTGGTGAATTACTATTGATGTAACAATGTACATTTTGACATATGCTAGATCTTCAAAAATACAATCCTTACATAGAATGAGATAGCCCTAAACTCTCTTTATTTTTCTATATTACAGAGGAAGAAACCAAGTGAGAGAAAGAGAAAAAATTAGCTTGTCTAAAGTCTCTGAGGTAATAAGCAACAGTGCAAGGATGTGGTCCCAAGTGTGATCTCAGAGTCACCAGGGCACACGTATGAGCTCCCCTGGGTCACTGCAGTAACTGACCAATATCCAGGTGCCAGTTCTAGCACCTGCCAACTCAGTGTCATGCTGTGCCCCATTCAAATACTCTAAAAGACTTTCCATGTCACACACCATCACTGTGGAGTAGATCTGATATGGAAAACACCAGTTAGCACCAAGTTAGGTACAGACATGCATTTTAAAAAAATGGACTCTACCAAGCAGAGTGATTTTTTTAAGGTGAAATCAGTTTTTAAAGATATTTTTTTAGTTGTAGATGGACATGCTAGGAGCCACAAGCAGATAAATGATGCATGGCACCTTTGCTTGTAAAGTGATGCCAGCTAGCCACTGAGATGATATGATTATGTTAAGATTTACATTCATATGCAAATTGGGCTCCTGCTGTTCACCTTGGCCTGCTACCGGACTCAAGTTACGGGACTCCTGGAGAGTTCCCATTGGTTGGGGAAGGATAATAAGAGGAAATTCCGGGGGAGGTCCGGCCCCCCCCCCCCCCGTTTGGGGGGGGGGAACTCTCGGTTCCGGCAGACGCCTGCGTGGGGAGGACCGGGTTTGGCTTGCCGGCACCTACGGAGTATTGGCGGCTTTTTCAAAAATAAAGTTTTGTTCCTGCTTGAGTGGCTCGTGATTCTGTGCCCAGCCAAGACTGCGGCATGGACACAATATATTTATTTATTTGTTTGTTTATTTTTATGTGGTGCTGAGGATCGAACCCAGTGCCTCACACTTGCAAGGCAAGTGCCCTACCACTGAGCTACAGCCTCAGCCCCACATTTTTAACAGTTAAAAAAAGTCATATATGTGACTACGTATCTCTATTAAGGACTATATGACAACATCAAGTAACATCTTAACAAGATTTAGGTCAGGGTGCTGATTAATAGCTATCACTTTTTGCCTTAAGCCCTTTGACATGGAAGAGGGAAGAAGACTGATCTGAGTAAGTAGATGAAAGTAAGTTGTAGATTATTCAGTATCTACCAGGTACCCAGCACTGCGCTAAGAGCTTTACGTGCATCAGTATCTTTGCACTCATAAATGTGAAGTAGACCCCATAATACCAATACATAGATGAGGAAACTGAGGCTCAGAGATGTCAAGTAAGCAATCCAAGACCATACAATGGTTAAGTGGCTGAATTAGCTTTTTAGGGCTGCAATAATAAAGTACTACAGACTAACTAGTTGGCTCAAACAGAAATTTATTTTCTCTCAGCCCTGGAAGCTAGAAGTCTGAGGAAAACAGGACGGGTTTCTTCTGAGTCTCTCTCCTTGCCTTGTAGATGTCCATCTTCTTATGCCTTCACAAGGTGTTTTCTCTGTGTGCCTATGTCTTAATCTCTCTTTTTTTAATAAGGACACAGGTCTTATTGCATTAGATCCCACCATAATGAGTTCATTTTAAATTAATCATTTCCCTAAAGACCCTATTTCCAAATATAGTCACATTCTAAGATACTGGAGATTAGGATTTCTAAGTATGAATTAGAGAGAACCCAATTTAGCTCATAACATGGCTGAGCCAGTATTCTTGTTTTGTTGTTGTTGTTTTGTTTTGTTTTGTTTTGGTGTGAGGAATTGAACCCAGGGGCGCTTGACAACTGAGCTACATCCCCAACCCTTTTTATTTTTTGAGACAGGGTCTTGCTAAGCTGCTGAGGCTGTCCTCGATGTGATCCTTCTGATCCTTGTGCCTCAGCCCCCCCAAATGCTGGGATTACAAGTGTGCACCATTGTGTCCAGCTGACCCCAATCTGTGATGTTGGAAGCTTGAAAGCTAGCACTGTTTCTACTGTCCCATGCTGCCTTCAAATTCACAAAGATTCCTTAGCTCCTTTGGCCTATTCCAATGTGATTTAGGGGATACCACAAAAATGATAACATCTATTCATAATCATTATAGCTCTTTTAAACACAGTGAACCAAAAACAATCCAAGGCTGGAAGGAAGCACAGCAATTGATTGGTCTCTGCTGTAGACAAATGTAAGATGATGAGCCTTAATATAGCCTTATTGTTCATTTTCCTTCAAGTCTCCACAGAGAAAGGCCCCTGCCAACCCATGGCTGGGCTCCATCTGCTACCCAAGAATCCTCTGGAGGGTTACCAGATCTGAGCCAGCCACGTGGAATATCCACTGATTGGGAAGGTCATGGTCAGAAAGCTATGTCTGCTACCTTTGTTTCTTCCCATGATACATAATCCATGCCCATTTATATTCCTTAAAATGGTATTTTCTGAGTTTGATTCCTTTGTATGCATCACCTTCATCATTTCTACCATATCTGCATTCATAATTTTATTTCTTATTTTTAAATCATCTTACATGTTTTATTTAAACATACATTAAAAGGAAAGGTTCAGACAATCTTAAGTGGAAAACCTGTATCATTTGCCACAGATAGAAGGTAACCACAAAAAAGTACAAGAAAACAAAATATGATTATTAAATTCTAGCTAGTTACTTGCCATTTCTATCTGCTTTAAAAAAAAAAGTAGGAAATGTACAAGTGTTTAAGATATACTAGTGCTAGAGACTTTCTTCTAAATTAATTGGAAGATTAAAGGAAACTTAAAGAGGGAATAACTTTCTTTCCCTAGGATCAATCGTTGCTGTCTGAACACTAGGACTCTATCCTACTGAAAACCAATTCCACATCAGTTTGAGAAATGCTGCTTTCTAGTTTCAAAGTTCTGTAATGACAATCTTCTACTATAAACAGAGCAGATATTTTACACTTGTTTTCTAAATGAAGAAAATTGCAGCAAAATTGTAGTCATTTTTAGAAATTTCTAAACCTTAGTCAGGCCTCCTATTTGGAGTTTAGACTTGGAACAACTACACTTGGGGTCTAGGAATAAAACTCAAACGGGAGGTGAGGAGAGGGCCGGAAACACTGCTGAAGAGATGGCTTTCTACAGTTGGCTCAGCCCCTTTGTTGGTCTTGAGCCAAGTACTACACAACTGGAAACCAAATCCTGGTTGAGAGACACATGCTAGACCCAAGTTTCCGGACTCTGACTGGGTTGCAGAGGGTGACAGGATAACATCCGCCTCTCCTAGGGAAGGAGGGACTGCTGCTGTCTTTGCTCAGCTGTGGCAATTGATTTGACCATAAGATTTACCAGGTCCCTCCTGTCCTGCCTTTGTTTTGCAAACTGCTGACCCATTTCTCAAATCAGAGGACCCTCCCACCCTGGATCTGAAAGTATGGCCACTAGTATCACCTGGGAGCTTATTAGAATTGCAAAATCTCAGCAGCCGCCCACCTCTGTGTCCCATACCAAATGAGTCAGAAACTCCAGATTAACAACATCTCCAGATAATTGGAATGCACACTAAAGTTCAAGAAGCATTACTTTATGGCCAGAAGGCCACCCTGGAACTAATGTCACTTCCTTCAGCAATGTCCTCCTCGCACTGAGCTGGGAGCTGCCACTCCAAATGGAGATAAGTGTAAAACTTTGAGCACCAGTTCTAATCCAGGGTCCCCTATTTCCCAGGATGGGGCAACTTGAGCTGGTCACTTAGCCCCTCTGGGCCTCTGTCAGAGCACCTATGAAATAAGGAGAGCAAAATGTACATCCCAGAGTTGTCTACAGTAGTCCCTGACAAGGCCATAATGCACGTAATGAGTGCTCAGGGTGTTTGCTCAGAAAATATGCACTAAGGAGCTACAGTGTCTAGGTACTGCCATGTTGAGAAGGACAAAGTTAGAAGGAAACAAAGAATTCAGAAATGTCAGTAATGACCTGAAGAAAGCAAAGCTCATGAAAGAATAACAGGAGTAGGGGTAGACACAATTAGCTGGTGGTAAGGGATGGTGTGACTGAGGAAATTAGATTCAAGTGAAGACCCAAATTGGAGCAAGAGGCAACCACATGGAGATCTGGAATAGCACATTCTGGACAGAGGGCAGAGGAACAAAAGCCCAGGTCTGGAACTAGGTCGGTGCAGAAAGGCAAGAAAGTTCAAGCTGGATGGAGTGTTGGTGTTATTGGATGGGACTCGAGAGCCAGGTAGCTTCAGAATTTCTATCACCACCATTACCTCTCCTTCAGCTCTATAATCATCCATGTTCAGACCCTGAATCTGATTAGAAAATCATTTTCTCCCACATGACAGATGGCAGAGAGGCTGGGAGAACAAGGGTAATCCTTGTCTACGTATCCAGCTTCACAGAAATTTACCTGAGTTCCTGTGTGGAATGGAAGCACGTCAGCCCCAATGCCAAGTGCTTTGGAGAAGGAAGTGAGGCTCTGCTCTGCAGAGGGACCGTGCATTCTGGCTGGTGGGAGTTGATGTCTCCCAGCTGGGATGAATTTTCTGCTGATTTTGCAAATAAGCCAACCATGCCGAATCCAAAGGGAAGCATGCCCAAATCAGCCAGCAAGATCAGATTTGAGGTTTTCACCAAAAGTTTAGGTGGTGTTAACTATGAGCCAGACCTGGTGGCTCCAAGGAGGCCCTCGACCATGTCAGCCAAAATTCAAGGAAGTTCGGGGTGAGGGGAAGACTGGTAGCTAGTTAGAGGTTTAAACTTCACCTGGGATATCACACCACACTAGATATCCAAAAAGCAGTTTACAAAGAACTGATATCTGCTCCTGGCTTCAGTCTAACAATCCTGGAGGCATTGTCTCAACATACCTCTTTTGCAAATGAGACCTCCAGTGCTCTGAGAGGCAATAGCCAGCCTGGTGCCATAGAACCAGGACTTGAAAGCGGATCTGGCCCTGACTAGTGGCCTTTCCAGTCGGCCTGCCACTGCCATCAGCAGCATACCTGATCCCCTACAATCTTCTCCTCAAGCACATCATTCTTCCCCCTCCAACCCCCACCACCCCTCCAGCAACCACCACTGCTAACTTTGACTTCTCCTTCTTCGTTACCTTCATTAGTCAAAAGCAAATCTGAGATCCTGTCCCTAATGGAGAGTCAGATGATTGGCAATTTAATTTCATCTACAACCTTGATTCCAGTGTACCACATCGCCTCCCATAGTCTCACTTCCCAGCCACTGGTATGTGGAGGGATATGGACATCTTTGGGGAGCCATTATTCAGTCTCCCACACACAGTCTTTCCTCCAGCAGCCATTTCTTGGCAACAACTTTACACTATGGGAGATTTATTGCCGCACTTGTTAAATCACCACTATCATCACCACCTCCACAAGCTCCAAACACTCAGCCAGGTGTTCCCAGTTTGGAGTGATTTAATCCTTTGGAATCTTTAATTTTTTTAAACTCTATTTGCTCTATTTTTAAAAATCCCTCCTACACTGGAAGAAAAACTCCAAAGTCCCATCTCAGTCCCCCTACACAACACTAAGACTTAGAGACAGCTGAATCCTCTTCAGGTGGAGCCCCAACCTGAAAGGTTCAGTTCCAGAGGATAAAGTTACTGAGCGCCTCTCTGCTGGAGAGAGTGGAGCCATTTCACAGTCTTAATTAGAACATGCCTTCCTTTGACAATTGACCTAGACAATGTTTATAGCTACGCAGTCTCTGTGTAGTGTGTCAGCATCTCACCTCCTCCCAAGTGAGGCCAGGAGCCTGCACAAATGCACTCAGCTCGTTGCTTAACTAATTACATCACACATAGCAGAGTCACTGAGGCTGGCTGAATCTAATTACAGTAAATGCATCTACACGGAGATTTCCAGTACACACTGAGAGATGTTTTAAAGATTTCAAGCCTTAGAAAAAGGCTTGTAATGAAGTCTGGCTGCATTGTTGGGTTGGTCTGGGGTAATGTAAACATGAGGCAGGGCTCTGTGTATCTGATTCTTCCTACTGTAAACTCTTCCAGGGGCCTTAGGGCACAGAGTGTGCTTTCCACATTCAGTGGCTCCCTTCATAGAATTCTGTGCTAAGAGCACAAATACCCCAGCTCTGTGGACACCAAAGAAGAAAATCAAGACTCTCACCTGCCCTTTCATTTTACAAATCTTTACTGAACATCAGCTTTTATTAAGAGTTCTGAGAGATGACATGGGGAAAACAAAGATGAATGAAACAGACTTAGGGCAGGCCAGCATATGGGGGATCCCAAATAGCCTATTATTTGGTGTTCACCTTATACAAAATGATTTAATAATCATATACAGAAGGTATTTCACCTACTTTACCTCTACTGGCTAAAATGAAATATTCAAAACACTTCTATTCATTTCTAGAGTTCTTTTTATTTTCATTTTATTTTTAATTAAAAATAAATTTTCATTTTCATTTTTAATTTTAAAATGTTATTTAATTAATTTATGTATTTATTCACAGTACTGGTAATTGAATTCAGGGGTGCTCTACCACTGAGCTATACTTTAGTCCTTTTTTTTTTTTAATTTTTTTCATTTTGAGACAGGGAGTCTTACTTTGAGCTTGTGCTCCTCCTGCCTCAGCCTCCCACATTGCAGGGATTGTAGACATGAGTTCTTATTTTCTTTCCAGGTTTAAATTGTGGTTTGTTTTTAAGTTAAACCCCTTCTCGGGTATAGGGACATTTTAAGGAGTTTTGCGTTTAGGCAATAAAATAATTCACTCATTGCCAATAAACAGCATGGGTGTTATGTGGTTTCAGAATTATGACTGACTGCTGACCACATTCAGATCACTGTCCTCCGAGACCACTCAGAGTAGTCATTAGTTTACTATGGCCATTAGTTTACTGTGAAAATTATACATGCTTGCCAAAAGGAAAAAAACAACGAAAACTAAAAACACCTCTCAGCAATATTCAATGGACCATGGGAATAGATTTTGTGTTTCCATTCAGGATGCTATCTACTATAACAAGGGAGAAACTCATTCCCACCCACTTTGCCATTCATGGAAGGAATCGTATCATGTACCCAAGTTAAGTGACATTGCCCATATTTTTATTCCATTCATTCAACAAATATTTATTACGTGTCCAAAATGTACTAAGACTGTTTCATTTACTGAAACTATTCTAAACAACAAATCATATAATGTCCTTGTTTATGGGAGGTTTACATCTTACTAGGGTATGGGGGAAATAAATAATTAACAAATAAATCCTCAGATTGATTTTAGATAATGATAGTTTCAATGAAGGAAATGAACTAGATGTGATTGAGATTTCAGGATATTCAAGAGCTCAATAAATATCCTGCCTGTGACAATAGAGATTTTATTTATAATTGATCTGATATCTGTTAGGCTAGAAGGAGCTGCCCATGCAATGACTTAGAAGAAAAGCAGTTCAGACAAAGTCAACTGCAAACAGAAAAGCCCACAAGAGCTTGTGGCTTCCTGGAACAGACACAAGAGGCCAGTGGGGCTGCAGTGGAATACGCTAGGGGTAGGTGGTAGGGAACGAGAGGGAAGGGAAGAGACACAGATTTTACAGGCCATGATGAGAAGATTAGATTTTATTCTGAATGCGATGAGAAACCATTAAAAGGTTTAACAAAGCAAGTGACGAGATCTGATTTACCCTTTTAAGAGGGTCATGCCAGTTACTGTGTGGAGAATGGATTATTGTGGGGAAAAGAATAGAAATAGGATGAACACGCGAGACACTGCAAGAATCTAAGCAAAAAATAAGGTTTGGGCTGTGATTATAATTGTGCTGTGGAGGTGGTGAAAGGTAGTTTTGGAATCAGGACATGTTTTAGAGGTGTGGGAAAGAGTGGAATCAAGGACATCACCAGTACTATCAGTTGAAATGGGGATGATGTGGGGCAGAAGGCAGTGACATATTTTGTAGGCACAAGAAATCAAAGGTTCTGTTATGGACATGGACAAGTGGTGGTAGAGCCTGAATTTGTATATATCAAATTTGCAATTGGGTGCACATGCTCAGTGGAGAGGTCAGGGCAAGTTGTAATGTATGAGCACTCATTTGTAGACAGTATTTAAAAGCCATGGAGCCAAGAAGAGGGTGTAGACAGAGATTAAATCCACAGATGCATTAGTGTCCTTTACTAGATCCATGTTAACCAGAAGCTGCTTAGCTCGTCCATTCTTTATGGTGCTCTGAATGTGGTAGCTGCTCTAAAGGATCTCAGAAGGAAAAACAGACAGGCAGCTGGTTACAAAACAGGAAGTTGTTATACATAATGAAAGTATGAGCTGGGCAGTGTGGGTCAACAGAGGAGAGGATGACTAGTAGCCTGAGCCCAGGAAGACTCCACAGAGAAGCTGACATTGATAAGGGTCCTGAAGGATAAGGACTGTTCTCCCACGCAGAGCAGAGGAAGTAATATGTGCAAGGGTATTCTAGGCCAACAGAACTTTTTTCACAAGTCAACATCTTATATCATATGTGGAAAATATATTGTAACAAGAATATCTACAAAAATCTAAGAAAGAAAACTAGGAAAGGCAGACAGGTTGTACCAGCTGGTATAAAATAAAGCAAGGGTAATTAAAACACCATGGTACTGATTTCAAAAATAAAATCCAGAAGTAGGCTGCAAAACATATGAGAATGTACAATATGACAAAGGTGGTGAATCATATCAGAGTGTAAAAACGCATAGATCAGCAAATGGTGTTGAGACAACCAGGTAGTCACAGAAAAAAATAAATAAATAAAGCTGGATTACTAAATTTACCCACCAGATCAAAGTAAATTCCAGATGGGCATAAAACATTAGGAAAAACATGGAAGTATTATTTGATAATCTTAGAAGTGGAAAGACCTACATGTAAAAAAACACAGAAGCCATAAAAAATAAAATTGACAAACTCAATTTTGCACAAATAAAAAATTGTATACAAAAACCACAACCCCAACAAAATGAAAAGATGGAAAATGGTACACTGAGGAAACCATTTTAATTTATGTAACAAAGGACTAAATCTCTGTATATTCAAACACTGAATGTCAATTAGGAAAAGGTAAAAATCTCAGTAGGAAAATGGGTAGAGGACCTGAATGGACTATATACACGCACTCTCTCACTCTAAAAAGACTTAAAACACTAAACAGATGTTTAAGAGAAAGCAAATAAACTACACTTCTCACATTTCAAATTAGCAAATATCAAACCTTTTATTTTATTTCTTTTGGTACCAGGAATTAAATCCAGGAACTCTTAATTGCTGAGCCACATCCCCACCCCTTTTTATTTTTAAATTTTCAGACAGAGTCTCACTAAGTTGCTTAGGCCCTCACTAAGTTTCTGAGACTGGCCTCAAAATTGTAATACTCCTGCCTCAGCCTCCTGAGCCACTGGAATTACAGGTGTGTACCAATACAACCTGCACAAGTATCAAACCTTTTAAATAAGCACTGTTGGAAAGAGTGGAAACAGACACTTGTGTTGTTACAGAAGCTATAAATAGATGTACCTCAGTGCAGGACAGTGGAACACATAAATGTACAGCACATAGAATCTTTAACCCTGTTATTCCCCTTCTGGGAATTTATCCTATAGATATACTTGTGCATGAATATATAGTCACAAAGATATTCTTGCAGCATTTTTTTGTATTAGCAAAGAGTTGGAAATAACCTAAATGATCATCAGTAAGGGACTAGTTTAATAGATGGTGACATTTACGTCCAATATTTTAAAGAAGCCATTCAAAGAAGATATGCTGTCTTTGTGTTAAACACCTAGACATAATGTTAAATTTTTCAGAGTGAGAAAAGCAATCTACCATTTTGAAAACAAAATCCACATATTTATACTTGTATATAGAAGAAGTCAGAACCAGCAGTTACCTAGAGGGAGGAGACAGGATGGCTGGGATATAGAAATGTCAGAGAGACTTACTTTTCACACATACTCTGAATTCTGAGCCATTTGCATGCATTCCTATTAAAAGTCAATTAAGTAGCAGAAAGATGAAGACATCGTCATTTCATCTCCTGGCTTGAGATTAGGGTGCATGGGAGGGGATGCGGGTAACAGACGAAACTGAGTAACGAAATTGATCTTGTGGAATTATGAGCATTAGAATGTTCTTAGCACTTAGCAGAGTGCCTGGCCCGTTTTAGGTGTCCAATAAATGTTAACTATTATTACCCACAGATTACATAACAAAATCACACATCATTTAGTGAAGTGGGAGGTTTGATTTTGCAGTTTTAACTAGGGTAGAGTGAATTCTCCAGTTACTGTTTTTTTGTGTTACACACACAGATGGAGACGTCTGGTGAGGGCCAGCTGTGAGTCCTAAGGGCCCTGCCTGTGAGGTGAGAGCTGAGACTTGGCCTGAAGCCATGTTTCATATCCCAGCCTGGAGCCAGGGGCCATTCAACCTAGAACGCACCTTTCTTCTTGGGCAATGGACCCTATAATAAACACCTGCATAGCCCTTCAGCAGTTGAAAATTCCCCTTATCCAAAAGTGGATGCCCTCTCCCACCATGAACTTGGAAGACTGGTTAAGCTGTGGATACACCTGATCCATGCCGAGTCAATCAGATTTTCTTATCTGGGATTTAGAACTTGAACCAATGGAGAAACAAGCCAGTCTCCACATGGCTGCAAGTATAATATGTAGATGTGTAAGCCATGGCTTACAGTGGCAGAAAAATCCACTCTTCCATTTGAAAAGAGGAGAGTCAGTCACAAAGGGCTTCCAGATTCTGGTTTCAATCTCTTCCAGAAGCATAGTTACATTAGTGACTTTGGTGAGATGTCTCTGGGTTCTCAGAGTTGCACCTTTTGTTTAAGCCAGGGTGATTTAGTTACTACTCCGTCTCTTTTCTTTTTTTATTTATATATAACAGTAGAATGCATTACAATTCTTATTACATATATAATAGAGCACAACTTTTCATATCTCTTGTTGTATACATAGTATATTCACACCAATTCGTGTCCTCATACTTGTACTTTAGATAATAATGATCATTACATTCCAACATCATTAATAACCCCATGCCCCCTCCCTTCTCTTCCCACCCCTCTGCCCTATCTAGAGTTTGTCTATTCCTCCCATGCTCCCTCTCCCTATCCCACTATGAATCAGCCTCCTTATATCAAAGAAAACATTTGGCATTTGGTTAGGGGGATTGGCTAACTTCACTTAGCATTATCTTCTCTAACTCCATCTATTTACCTGCAAATGCCATGATTTTATTCTCTTTTATTGCTGAGTAATATTCCATTGTGTATATATGCCACATTTTTTTATCCATTCATCTATTGAAGGGCATCTAGGTAGGTTCCACAGTTTAGCTATTTGTTTAATAAAACAAAACAAAAAATTCCAAACCAATACAGACATTGAAACAGGGTCAACCACAACCTCCTAGTTAGAGTAACAAAGGAACATGGGGTGATGGGGGTAACAGACGAAACCTTCTGCTTTCCTATTGGAGATCAGCTTTGATATTTCTCTCAAAAGATACGAGCCAGGGGAAGCCTGGCTGTTTGGATGGACAGAGGACTCAAGGTGCTAAAAGTGGTTGAGGAGAGGAGAGGAAAGGAGGGAGAGCTAGACATGAGAGCCACATCCCTAAATCCACTACGGCTGTCTATGAGTTTTCTGGGGCTGCCATGACAAAGCACCACAAATTATTTGGCTTAAAATAACAGACATTTATTATCTCACAATTTGGGAGGTTATCAGTCTGAACTTAGTGCCACGAGGGCCAGACTCCTTCCGAAACCTCTAAGGGAGAATTCTTTCTTGCTTCTTTCTAGCTTCTGACAATGGTCAGCAACCTGGTCTCCTGGCTTGCAGCTGCGTCACCCCATCTCTGCCTCTGTCATCACATGCAGGTCACCCTGTGTGTCCTTGTCTTCACAGGGCAGTCTCCTGCCTGTGTCAAGATTTTCCTCTTCCTATAAGGACACTAGTCATTGGATTAGGGCCCACCTTAATGGCTTTATCTTAACTTGATTACACTGGCAAAGAAACTAATTTCCTAAAAGGTCACAGGGGTTAGGACTCTAACATTGTTTTTTTGAGGGATGCAATTCAACCCATGACCACTGACGGAAGGAAGAGAAGTACTGCTGCTGACTGTACTGGTTATGGTTCATGCAAGAAAATATAATCCACTCTAAGTGTTTAAAACAGAGGGGGTTCAGTTCAGGGAATTGGCCACACAGGTGACAGAAGAGGCTAAGAAGTCAAACAGGAAAAGTGAACAACCCAGAGATTAGTAAGAGCAGGAAGCTGCTACTACTCCTAATCTGGAGGGTCAACATGAATGGCAGCCTCAGGAGACCCTGGGGGTCTGGGTCACTCATTGTGTGAAAGTGAAGTCCGTTCCAGTTCTGTCTGAAGCCAGGGAGGAACAGAGAAAGAAGACAGAAATAGCTGGGATTCCTCCTTCCTCTCATGCTCCAGTCTCCTGCCAAGGCCCTCATTAACCAGAGCCTGCTGACACTGTAGCTTGCAGGGAAGGCCCTGTGACACACAGAGAGATAGCAGGGAAAGGTAAGGAGTGGAGCTGAGGGCAAGGGGACACAGGACAGGCCCACTCACTGTGCACAGGTCTTCTAAATAAGCCTCACAAACAGACCATGAGGTAGGAATTGCTGTCCTAAATTTACAAATGGGGACACTACATTCAGGGAATTTAAGTAGCTTACTCTAGATGTCAGGTTTGCACCCAGGGCTGCTCTCAGGACTGTAGTTGCTTTCCATATCGATTCTTTCCCTCCTGTATCTGCACCATCCTCAAGTAGAAGCTTCTTTTACAGACTGCTTGTGGGAAAGCCCTTCTGTAGGGGACCCAGTAGACAAGGACAGTCTTGACAACCATTGGCTCATCACTGATATTTTTCTTTCTTTCCCCTGCCCCTGGGGCTTTTTCTCAGGTGTCAAACCACCCCTGCTCACTCTTGTTTTCTCTCCCTCTCTTCTCTGCCAACTCTGTGAACATCCTAACCTGCTTCTTCTGGCTCCCTTCCCTTTTTTCCTGGAACTCTCAACCCAGGCATTACTTTCACAAGGAGACCTCTGGCTCCTCAGACCAGCCCTTCAGGTGCCTCTTTGGCTGAGGATACTTCCTCTTTTGTAATCCTCATGCAGTCTGTCACTTTTAGCCTACTGGGATGGCCTGTCGAACTATTTATTTATGGGTATTCTTCCCCATTTTCCATGTTTTTCATTTCTGCCAGGTACCAGGCTTTGTCTTCATGTCCCATGGAGATTTTTTTCCAGAGGGGAAATAGAAGCTGAATGAAGATGCTGCTCCTTCACAGGCAAAGTGCAGAGTGAGCACTTGTCTTTCACAAGAGAGAAGAGAGAGACTCTTTCTGAACCAACAGGTAGATAGATGACTCTTAACAGTTGTGTTACCTAAGCTACAGACATGTAACCTAGGATCATTTCTCCTGAGCACATTTTCCCCAAACAACAAAGCCTTTTAGGGGGGGTGTGTTACCAGGAATTGAACTTAGGGTCACTCAACTTCTGAGCCACATCCCTAGCCCTGTTTTGTATTTTATTTAGACACAGGGTCTCACTGAGTTGCTTAGTGCCTC
Organism: Spermophilus citellus; assembly: GCF_964194105.1. Lineage (NCBI taxonomy): Eukaryota > Metazoa > Chordata > Mammalia > Rodentia > Sciuridae > Spermophilus > Spermophilus citellus. The sequence continues at coordinate 51,640,056 of NC_138183.1, read as the reverse complement.
CCAAGCTGCTGGGATTACAGTTTGCATCAGTGCACCCAGCCCCTTTTTAACCATTTTACCTCATATGTTAAACTGCTAAGAATATGACAGATGTTAGAGAAAAGAGTATGAAATACGTCAGAAGTTGGGCAGTGGTGTCCATTCTCCAACCATCCAGGGTTTAGGCCCTGTCCTATACAACCCCCTCACTGGGTAGAACCTGCAATTAGAATTGTAGCTCAGGCTGAAACTTAGGGTGGAGCAGTGGCTAGGGAGCTGTGTGTAGACTTCAGAGGGAAGACCAAATGGTGCACCTGGGAAAGCCAGCAACTTGTGATGGATTTCCCAGCTCCAGCAAAGACTAATACACCCCAGTTCGCATTGAAGCAGAGGAATACCACTGAGCTGGCTAGTATCTTGGGCCTCCTTGCCCATTTATAAGATCTTAGGCAAAATAGGAAGGCTAGCAGCAGCCTTGATGGGCCAGAAACTAGAGGCCCTTTCTGTGTTTCCAGAATCCTCATGAAAACCCTGGGCTTCTGGTGCAAGTCTAGGAGTTGGAATTTCCTGCTGCCCTGGAAGCATGAAAGATTAGAGCCAGCTTTGATTTAAAGAAAATAAACAAAAGCATGTATTTTTGCACATGAATTGTGGACTGAGGTTCATGTTCATTCAATTTGTTTAATGTCTGATTCTTCCACGTCCCCAGCAGCCAAGACTGTCTGCCTGAGCTCACAGCCCAACATGTAGTAAGTGTTCAGTCAATATTTGCTGAGTAGAGTGAATGGCAATTTTGGGACTCAAATCTTAGAAGAGCATTATCCTATTTCCTGCGATTGTGCCCTGCATGCATCGGCCACTCCAGTCCTGACTGTTCCCCTTGCCCTGCTTATACTGGGCAGACACTGCCAAGTTGCACTGGAGGTTTCTGTCTAGGCAAGCTTTCTCTCTGTGGTGAGGAATACCTCTGAAGTTGCCTAGCATCTCAGGGCTCGTTGCCCATCTTTTGAATTTTCAAGTGCCCCAAGCTATTGTGAGTGTGTTTTATGTTTATATTCCAAGCAGCTTGAATCTGTGCCTTGCAAAAATGCAAGTTGGAAAGTTAATTCATTCCTTTATGTCAAGGTAATTGCAATTTCACCCTAATCCTCTCTTGTCAAAGACATTTCTACAATGCAGGGAGTTATCTTTTACAAGAGACACTTCAAGGTGATTTAATAACAACACTTGCTATGAGTCACATTTTCCCTGTAGTCATCTCCTCTTCAGCTTTGGAGAACAGGGTCTCAAGTACAGAAGAGAGAAGGCATTTGGCTAGGCTCAGAACCCACTTACACACTTTCCTCCGGTCACATACCTTCAAGACAAAAAGAAAAACTCTAATGAGCACTTGTGGTAACTAAGGTGCTAAACAGAATCTTTTAAAGCAATACTATTTTTGTTTGTTTGCTTTAGGGCAAACTAAATTCATGTAGGGCTTCAGAACTACTTAGCACACTTACAAATTTAACAACTGTAGACAAGGAGGAAATTTGATGTGTAGCTCAATTATTAATGCAACACTTAATGAACCCCTACTTTGAGCTAGGCACTGTGCTGGAGGCTTGGATACAAGAACACACAGTCGATCTGCTAGCTGCCCTCACCAGGCTAGTGGTTTAGTGGAGCAGCTGATGGTTCTTAAACAACGAAGACCAAAGGCCTCTCCCTCCATATTTCTCTGGTCTCTGTATCTTTTAAGTGTTAAATTATATATAATAATACAGCTTATGTTATATATACATATTATGTAAGTATATGTATTATGAATTGTATATAATAAAAAGAATGGAGATGAATTTACTTTTTAAATTTAACCAAATGCCTATCTCAATTATTTTTTTTAAAGAGAGAGAGAGATTTTAATATTTATTTATTTATTTTTTTAGTTTTCGGTGGACACCACATCTTTGTTTGTATGTGATGCTGAGGATCGAACCCAGGCCGCACGCATGCTAGGCGAGCACGCTACCGCTTGAGCCACATCCCCAGCCCCATCTCAATTCTTAGCAGGAAAAAGTTTGCATACACTTCACTGTTTCTAATTCGCTCCTCACACGAGAATGCACAGAAGGACAAAGAATGGACTTTGGCTATGTTGCAGATGATCTGTGTGTGAAAGGCTAGCCAGCAGTTCCATCTGAAGACAGTACAGCTCCAGATGATGAAATCTCCCACCAGCCATGCCTTATTGGAAATCAAGAAGACAGAGCTTAGTGGAAACTACCTTTGAAGGGCTTACCACAAGTTCTCCCTAAAAAAAAGTACACGAATCAAACATTTTCACATCAAGACTAAGCAATTAGGATAAGAGAATATCTTTGCCAAATGCCATTTACCCCACCTCCAGTGAAAATGTTCTGGGCATGCCAGTACTGGTGTTACTTGCTGTAGGCAGATTCCCTACCCATACTTTTAAAAACCCATACTGGCTACTTCAAATGGAGTTCTTAGTGTGTCTCTTTCACCCGAATTCCTAAAGGAAAGAACACTATAATTGACAGGTATCAGCGGGTTAGCAGGATTGTCCTAACACTGGTGCTTTTCCAGTGTAGATTCTTCCCAGCCAAGACTTTCTATACAGAAGAGCCCCGATCCTAGTCAAAGTCATGCTAAGAGGCCAAAACACTGGAAAACTGTGACCAGACTGAAGGAATCAGGTTCACATCTTGACTGGAAAAAACAAATTGCTTCTCTTATCCATGTGTGATGTCATGTTTTAACTATGATCACTTGAGATATAATATTACTTGGCATTTAGCTATCTTGAACCCTTTGTGAAATTAAATGGGATAGAAATGAATTAAATGATCAGAGACTTCAGCACTCTGTCCTATACTTTTTTTTAAGCCTACCCTTTTGAAAGTTAGAAAAACAAAGAGGAACAGCAGCTGCTTCTGATATATAAGAAGTAACCTGAGGGAGTAGTGGCCTTTAGTTCAATTCAACAAATATGAGTATATATTAACTGGGCATTAGGTAGTGGGGATTCCAAAAATCTGGACATTGAAGCAATACAGTGATAATAGAGACAAACTCTAAGCCACTCTGGAAAATTCAGAATGGTCACTATACTTAAGTACCACAGAGAGGTATTCTGCATAATCAAGGTTTTGGGCTTGAAGCCTTTGTCATGCTTATGCCATTTACTCATGATCTTTCTCAGGAAATAGCGCTGCCATATAGTAGATATTTACTTGTGTGAAATTTTCACATGCATGGGACGTGCTACTTGGCTTTAGCTCATTAAATATCTGTTATCACTAGGGCTTCCTATCCAAATCTGCTTTCTACTCCCTTCAAATGGCTTTCTGGAAGAAGAGTAATTTTAGGTTTTCAAAATAGTAACTATGAAAGGTCTAGGGGGCCACCGAGGTGTGATCATGTTGAGCTCTTTAATATTCCACTCAACCTTCTCCTGTGACAACTTGTTTGCTGTAACCCAATCACACTTCTAGCAAAACGATAATTAATGACATTTGAGGACCTCGCTCTAACAAATTTAGAGTAATCCAATTCTATTTTTTTATACATTCAGCAACATTTACAACGATTGCCTTGACAAATCACGTTGAATCTTGGTCGCTGGGTTACATAAGTAGTCCAAGTTTAGCAGTTCCCAAGATCTGGGGTGCTTGGTGCTAGTTGCATGTTAAAAGCACCTGAGAAGCTTTAAAAAATGCTGGGTCCTGGCATCGTACTACAGAAGATTCTAATTTAATTGTTCTGGGTGGGGCAATGTTGTTTTCTTTTATCTTAGGCTTCTTAATATTACCGATTTTTTTTTTAGTGATTGAATGCTTATAACCAATCTCCCAGTCTGATTAACTGCAGCCTCTCTGTGACACCATTTGACAAGTAGCCATCAGTTTTCATTAGGGGACACCTTTAGTTCCCTAGATGGAAATCTGAAGATTGAGGGAGCTTCTTTGCCAGGTGGAAGCCTGACATTATAAATGAAACTAAAATATACCAGATATTCTTTGTGAAGAAATTCTAAGAATTTCTCATAACATTGAAACCTGGAGGTTTAGAGTTTATTGACTTCAAAAGGGCAGGGTATATGTGACTGTGGGATACAGTTGTTCTTGACATCTTCCAAATATTCCCCCACTGCCTTTGCATTTAATGATATTAGAAGTATTATCTCACAGAAGCAGCCTGCAATGTGAAACCCAATTTTAATCCAAAGGTTGTGGTATCAACAATGTCTTTTTTCAGCTCCAGAAAAAATCCATTCTCAAAATTTGCCACATTCTCATTCTCTGCAACGCAACAACAGCAAAAACAACAAAGAAATAAACTCTCCACTGTCTGACTTGCATGGATCTTTTTATCTCAAAGAAAAAAAGACTCATGTTGTGGGGTAGAAGAAGAAATGGTGAGAAACCAGATTCATTCATTCATTTCAGGCTAACTTTTAGTTTTTCAGTGAATTTTGAATGCAGGCCATTTCTTGATACTCACATTTAATCCTGTTTGGGAAAGAGGGAGATCAAGGGATTGCTGGATTTTTCTCTGTCCATGACAATCAGGAATATCTCAAAACTCTTTCACTGGAGTGAAATACCACATCTGTGTTAAGAAGTTTTTCAATTAGTGTAACAAAGACCTAAGATCATCAACTTAAAAAGAGAAAAGGTTTATTTTGGCTCGAAGTTCTAGAAGTTGATCAATTGACCCTATTGCTTTACGGCCTGAGGTAAAGGCCTCCATCATGGTTGGAGCATGTGGCAAAATTGTTCCCCTCATGGCCAGGATTGGAAAGAGGAGGAGACCAGCATCCCACAATTCCCCCAGTGACTGTGAAACCTGAACACACCTCACTCTCCCACCCACCGCCCTTAGAAGTTCCATTTGTGCTAAGTTGAGGACCAGTCTTTAACATGGTCCTTTGGGGGACATACCAATCCAAACTACAGCAAGGCCCTATTCTGAAATCACTCAGACAGAGGCCTCCCTCCTACATTTTTCACTACATTTTGTCTGTATTTCTAAAAATTTTACTATTTTGCTTTTATTACCTGGAAATATTTCTTGCCTCCTTCCCATGAAACCCTTCAGGGCTACAACTAATATTTTCTTCTAATTGTACCTAGTCTGAAACAGAGTAGGTACTAAAATGTGCAACTACAAATGAATGAACAGATGAATGAAGAATCAATTCCTCCCAAAGACAGCTGTGAGCAGCCTTGCTGGAGGACAAGAGGGAAAGGTCAGGGCCATGTGTGAGAGCCATGAGCGGAAGCTGGACTGCAGAGATTTATTGCTAAGGCTTCTGCTTTTGCCTTCATTTGTTCACTGTTGTTTTGTCAGTCAATATGGGTAGTTGTTGAATAACGTTCATTTATACATTATTTAGTAGGTGCAATCAGTCAAAGTCTCCATGATCATGGCCCAGCTTTTAAAACTCACCTCTTATCTGTAAACACATTTCCTGAGCTGCTCTATCTTTTCGTCTTGTCTAGGTGATCTATAGCAATATTCCAGAACCTGCCTATTTTCTTTTTAATCCCCGGATGGATTATAAATAGCCTCTCTAAACCTTCCCAAAGCTTTGAAGGCAAATTCCCTCTTTCTGAATTACTATCCACCTCTCCCTGCACACCCAGACTGCGGGAGGCTGTCCTCCTTCTGCAGGGCAGACACAAAAGCTGTCTACACTTCTCTGCCCTGGTGCTGAAGGAACTCTATGGCAACCACCAACATTTGGAATGATTGTTTTCAAACACACACATCACTCACTGCTTCCAACACTTAATAGAGGTGATTAAAGAAGAGAAATCTCACATAAAAGAATGGCAGGGGAAGAAAGTAAGCAAAAGAGAACAATAAGTGACAGGAAGAAAAAAAAGAGGTGCTAGAAAAGACCTGGGGGGAACCTAAGAGTAAAGAAATGAGGACAAGAGGGGGAAACACCATGGGAAACAGTGGCTGGGTCACTTTCTTCCATTTTAAGAAACTGCACACTCGCTGAAACACCCAAGTCGGGCAAATCACCTCTGAAGTAAATGCTGTCAGAAGAGGCAAACTGGTTTGGAAAGAACTCCCTGCTCCCAGATGCCATGTGGGTTTTCTATTCTATGGACAAGATAGAGAGAAGGCGCTCCATTGCCCAACTTTCTAGATTTCACAAAAACAGCTGGGTACACAGTGGCTCCTGGGACCCACTGTTACCAAAGTTTCACACTAATGAGCTCCAGTCCTTGGAAGTTCACTTAGGAAGGGGTTGGCTCCCAAGACTCATCTTTTGCTCTTACAAACTGAAATATTCTCCACTCCACTCCTTTCATGTCTGTCTCTCAGGCTAGGGAAGAGGAACCGAGTTGCCTTTCTCTGAGCTTGATTTTTTGGGGTGTTCATTTTCAATTTCCGTTCACAGCTTAATTCATTAAGAATTACTTGTTCTCAGCAAACCTCTTGAGCAAGCTTGAGTTGCTGTTTCTCAGTACAAATTTTTTACACTCCAATTCCGTGTGGACACTAAATTAGGTACAGTGGCTCAGTACCTACTCCCTGCTGTTTTTCTACTCTTATGTCCCCACCCCCAGCATCAGTCTTGGGTTAGCTTTCTCTTGCTTTCATGCTATCAGTTACCCTCCATTTTTATCAATACCTGTGAAGTTTAGCAGGTATGAATTCAGTCTATACAAAGCCATTATCAAGATGGATGCAATGACATACACCTATAATTCCAGCAATTCAGGAGCCAAGAAACAGAGGATCACAAGTTTGGAAATGGGTTTACAGATAAGAAGCGAGTTTAAAAAGCTGGACCATGATCATGGAGACTTTGACTGACTGCACCTACTAAATAATATATAAATGAACAGGGTCTCTCTAAGTTCCTCAAAACCAGTAGCAAAAATGGACCCAGGCCACCTCAGCTTTCTGTGGGCATGCTCAGAGCAACTACAAAAATGCATCCATAACCTCAGCTATCATTTTGAGCCACAAAACTTTGAGCAGTCAAGTCTACTCTGTCATTATGCCCCTTTCTATCCAGATAAGGGGAAAATTCCACTGGTACAGAGAGAATATCTTTTAGTTTTGTGTGTGGTTTGGTTTGGTTTGGTGCTGGAGATTGAACCCAGGGCCTTGTGCATGCAAGGCAAGCCACTCTACCAACTGAACTATATCCCCAGCCTCAGAGTAAATATCTTTTAGAAAAACAACTCCATTTCTTAGGATCCAAGACCATGCATCTGGAGGGCCCAGAACTTTGCAAATATGTTTCCAAGACTTGATGTTTTGTGATCATCAGCCTCTCTCTGGAGCTATCACTTGTTGTGTTTTCACCATGTTCCAGGCATTGTGCTGATTTTCATGCATTATTTCACTTAATCCACCCCCAAACTCCAGACCTGATGGCTACACTTCTTCCAGAGCCCTTCAGTGGCTTCTCATCTCTCAGGAGAAGCCAAGCCCTTTCTTTAAGTCCCCTGTGGGTTTTCTGACCCTGTTCTCTGGATAGCTATCTTTCTGTCTCTCTGTGCTAGCTGGTTTTCTTGCTGTTCCTCCAACATGGGAACCAGCCTCCACCATAGCTGCTCTGGAAAAAGCCCAAGTTCCCTAGATGGCCGCAAGGACAGCCATTATCTGCCTCTGCCGATTTCTCCAGTTTCATCTCTTGTTTTTCCCCTCCCAGATCCTATCTTTGAGTCATATCAAATTCCAATTCCTCTATCTTCTCCTCTTAGTCCACACAATTCCCCTTTCCTAGAATGTCCTGAGCAGGATCAATTACACACCTCCTGGTGCTCTACAGAACTCAATGCAAGTTCTACCTGCCCCTTCAAGTGACTCATCCCACTTGTAACCTCATCCTGTCCTGTAACCTTGGGTTTTCTTGTTTGGCTCTAAATTCTATCTTGAGCCTCTTCTTCAACTTAGTATCTTCACAGCTAGTTCACAATCTGGTAAATCAGATCCATCAATAACTGATGAAGAAGTAACCATGGGATGGACTTGCAGGAAAGATGATTACTTTTTGATTTAGCTGTAATTTATACCACACTGTTTTTCCAAAAGGCAGTTTATAATCAAAAGACCTATATTCAGGAAAGTTAATGGCATACAAAATTAAAAGCCACATAGGAAGATGAAAAAGCAAATCCTCCAAATAACAGGGATATTTTTCGATAAGAGGATAATATTTAACCCTAAGTTTTCTACCAGACAAGCAAGAAAAGTCCAAGAATTATAAATGTGCTTTATAGCTTGCACTTGGGTTCATGTTGAGAATTTCTCCATTAAGAGAGAGTGGCTCTCACAAGATTGGTCATGAGTTTTCAGATATCCATCCTATATATTAGATTTTTTTCACTAATAATCAAATCAATTTAAAGAAAAAGAGGAGGGGATTTTTAAACGTATGTAGTTTTATGCCCTTCGAAAAAACTTCTTTCTTCCCCATTTGTAACCAACTGAAATTTAAAGCCTGGCCCCAATGCGCATCAACTTAGGAATCACCCAAAGAGTGAAACCTACAACCTTCCTCATGTAGCAGTGCTCACTTTATCAGAAGTGACTTTCTCTTGAGGTGCAGCCATCGAGTCAGGTATTTGATGACCCTTTTAAAATACCTTTAAATCAGAGGTATCTTGGCATGCATGCCTTTCATTTTGAAGAAAGAAAATATTTGATTATCTAGAGAATTCATCAAAATTCATTTCCACACAATGGGCTTATTGTGGATGGATTAGTGATTTAACTATGTAAATATGGTAGAAAATCATTCATAGGGAGGACCTGGATCACTACACAAAAGTCCTTGAACCTGAAAATCCAAATTGTGAATCATATGGAGACTAACAAAGCTAGTATATGCCCACCAAAGTAAAAAGCTACATGATCCCAGGGAAATAAGTTTTTGATCTTGGTTACTGCTTGAAGTACATGAAGAAATAATGCATTCACTGAAAGGCAAAATTGAAACAAGAAGACTAAACAGTTTTCTTCTTTCACTTGAATTGCTCACAAATTTGATTATGTAAAAGAAACTTGAAAAATTTATACTCGGTGAGGGTTTTGGGATCAGGACACACTAAAGCTTTCAAAGCCAACATATTGTCTTCATCAGAGAAAATTTGAGTGTGCATTCTTAAGTACTTCTGGTTTATTTTTATCCAGATGGATTTGCATTTGATTTGCCTTTTCCTATGCACCTCATTTTGGAAACTTTCCCTCCTCATTTTCATTGACCTAATAGGCAACCATCAACACACAGTCTCAGGAGAATCGCTCAGGGATCAGTATGTACAGTTCCACCAACCCAGTGCCCTGTGCATTATATACCACCAAGCCAAATCCCAGGAATATTGGTCACAAAGGCAAATTAACCATATAGGGACTAAAGATGGTTAGATTGCTCAATGTAAAGGTGTAGTTTTAACTTCTTTGCCCCCAAATCCCTGAGGCAAATACGGCAACATTTCCCACAATTTTGTGATAAGCATTATCTGGAGAGTATGTTCAAATTGTAGCCCTCTAGGCTTAGTACCCAAAGTCTAGGTCAGGATGCTGGGGATGGATATGGACCTCAGGAATACATGTTAATGTCAAAGGAAACAGAATCCTGGTAGTTGAAAGTGCAGGAAGTTTGTCACTAAGGTACTAATTTCCAAACAAGGCTGCAGAATAGAATCACCTGAGGAACTTCAGCCACTGGGATTCCTGTCCCCTGTTTTAGGTTTACTGAAAAAAAAATCACGGGCATCAAGAGCTAAGGCTTTATTTTTTATACTCCCACTCTGGCTGTGCATTAGAACCATCTGGGGAGCTCTTGAAAATACCAATGTCCCCAGCCCTATGCAGAACAATTAAATCAGAACTTGTAGAAGAGGTATAGCTAGTAAAAACTCCCTAGGTGATTCTGATGAAATGAGACCACAGCTCAGCACACGGGAAGCACTGATTTTGATGGTTAAGATGAAGCTGAGGTCATCAGTTTTTACTCTGTGCTCAACAAACTAGAGCAGCGAGGAGCCACTACATGAGCCTTTGGGAGACTCCGTGGGCTGCTCCTTTGTTCAACTCAGGCCCCAGATTGTTCCCTGTGCATGGCTTTAAGATGACGATTTATTTAAATCTATCTTTAAAAAGCCTGTGAAACTTGGATCAAATTAAGAAGTTCCCCATCAGTAATGGAAAGGAGGAGGCTATAATCCCAGAAAAGTTATTCAGTCTGCCTGCCAATTAAGGATTTCCATGTAGCTTTGAAGAAGTTCTAACTACACGATGACATTGTTTCTTAGGAGTGAAGAGACTCTACCCTCTGCAAAATGGAAAGAAAAAACTATGGACAAAGCAGTTATGTTTTCACAACCTCCTAAGGATAGTGGTTAGCACAGGGTTAAGCGCCCAATAAATATCTGCTGAATGACTAAATTTTCATCATCCTTGCTAAAATCTTCAATAACCTTTAAATATGTCTCACTGTGGATTTTTCTTTAATTTCTAAAGAAATCATCACTGCAGTCATCATCAGGAAATATGGCGCCAGGGACAATGGGAATTAGTAGCAAATTGCTTCAACTTTTAATGTAGAACAAATAAGTTCTTAGTTGACTCAAATGTTCAGAAGGATGGGAATTTCAACACTGGCATTTCTCCATGTGTGGGGCACAATAATGGACTCACCAAAGATGACCACACACTAATTCCCAGAACCTGTAAATGTAATTCTTTACATAGTAAAGGGGCAGATGTGATTAAAGATCTTGAGATGGAAACATTTTTCTCAATGATCTGGGTGGTCCCAAGGTTTCCAGCATTGCTAAAAGATAAAAGAAGGAGGCAGGTCAGAGTGGTAATAGAAGAAGCTATTTGGATGGCTTTAAAGATGGAGGAACAGGGGCGGGGTTGTGGCTCAATGGTAGAATGCTTGCCTAGTATGCATGTGTCACTGGGTTCAATCCTCAGCACAACATAAAAATAAGATAAAGGTATTGTAATCTCCTAAAACTAAAAAATATATATTTTTAAAAAACAAAAAGATGGAAAAAGGGGCCATGAGCCAAGAAGTGCAGGTGGCTCTAGAAGCTGAAAAAGTAAGGAAATTGATTCTTCCCATGATAAACACAGCTCTGATGACACTTTGATTTTAGCTTAGTGACTTTCACTTCAGTCTTCTGATTTCCAGAACTGTAGGATAATAAATTTCTGTTGTCTTAAGCCATTAAGTTCATGGTAATTTGTTACAACAGCTATAGGAAATAAATATATAATATTTAAGATAAAGTAACAGAAAAAAATACTGAATAAAGTAGCATTTCTTTGCATTTCAGCATAGTGAAGAACTACATTAGCATCCTCTACAAAGTGATATGGCCAACAGCATCTCATCAAGACTCTGGTGTGGCCTTGAAAAGTACATTGCTGAACTAAGAGAGAAGAGAGCTAATAGCCATAAATCAAATCACAAATGGTAGGATGGCAAAGACTCATTTTTATATTATATACAAGTCCAACTTTAAAAAATATGATATCATGCTAAGGTATGGATAGAGCAGTACCATACAAGAGGTCTTGTAATGGGTAGTATCTGGTCAACCAGGATCCCAACTTAGGCTTCCTTCCAGTGAAATGGCCAACACTATGGAGAGGATGACTTCTATCCCAAATTCCACTCACCCAATTGGTGATGGCATTCTCTGCTGCCTCTGACTGTTGTGTGAAGATGACAGTGATGATCATACACCCTCTCAAAAAGTTGTCATAAAGTCATTTTTGGAAGAGAATCTTTTCATGCTGCCCTTCCTGAGACACTCATTCATGACATGGTTATGCAGGGGTCAAATCAATGGAGTCATAAGGAGTTCAAACCTACAACCTCACCAGCATGATCTATAGCAAATGAGCTCATCCAGTGGAAGTACAACTATTTTATGTATTCTAATTCTGAGACCTGAAAAAAAGAGTGCTTTGCTTCTGGCTCCCTTTCTTTCCCATGGGTTAAAAGCAGTTTCAGAGGAGCAACAGTCAGTTCCATAGCTGAAGACTGCCCTCCAAGAATGGGAATGTGGGGAGGAGCAATGACCATGGCTGTGAACATAGTGGGTATATCACAATAGGCTGACACTTGGAGTTTAAATGACAAATAGGAACAGAGTAATCCTATACACAGGCAAAGTTCTCCACCAAGGAGAATAGAGGCTCTTGCTAGACCCCACTAGCATAAAAATACCTAGCATTTACTGAATACCATGGACCAGGCATAATGTTCTAAATGCACTATAATCTTCACAATCACCTTAAAACAGAGGTGCTTTGTTAATCCCATCTCACAAATAAGAAACCAACGCTCACGAATGTCTATTGTTTAAGGTTACAAGGCTTGAAGTGGCAGACATGGGATTCAAAACCAAGTTTTTCTGACTCAAGTGACTGTTATTTGTTTTTCTCATCACACTTTTTATTACTATTAATATAAAGGCCGAATAAGGGACATGATTTTGGGGAAAGACGCAGTAGAGAATGCCATCAATGTATCAACCTACTTACAAGCCAAGAAAGGATTTATTTACAGACATTCATCCACTGGTTCAACCTTTTTTGAGCATTTGTTTTATGCTAGGAATTGTGTCCATGCAAGTGGGAATCAGGAAATTATCAAAAGATATCAAGTCTCAGGACTTGGAGACAGAGGGAGAGCAGCAAAATTCCAGGAGCTGCTGGGAATAAAGACCAACCACCAAGATAGAGCAGTAGCCCCAGAGTGACTAAGCAGGAGACAATGAAGAAGTAGCCTCTCAAGCAAAGGTGTTGGGAGGGAAGAAAACCACTATGACCTCAGCATGCAACAGGCTCAGGAAACTGGACCAGGAATGAACCCTTTCTGAATATGGGACTGATGGTCAGTATTGCCTATTCATTTATTTTTTTATTTTTTCTTTAATATTTATTTTTTTAGTTGTAATTGAACACATTACATTTATTTTACTTATTTATTTTTATGTGATGCTGAGGATTGAACCCAGGGCATCACACATGCTAGGCAAGCACTCTACTGCTGAGCCACAACCCCATCCCCCTGCCTACTCATTTATGTAAATAACAGGCTATTCTAGGGGTAGGGCAGGGAAGGGGTGGCCAAAGACCACCTCAACCACCATGGTTCTTCCGCAACAGTGAAAATACCCCTTGAACCGTGAGCCCTAAGGGCTACCCTTACTGTGAGGGAGCCACTATATGTACCATAAAGAGGACACTGCTGGGGCTCAGGACATGATACTCCCAAATATGGCACCCTGGAGTACTGAGCTGAAGGAAACTGAGAAAACAGCAGGACAGTCACTTTGATTTCACCCTTACCTTTCTCTCCTAAAGCATGATCATAAAAGAAAATCTGACCTACTTTGCCTGAAATAGATTGTAAGACCCTCATTGAAGAAGGGCCCTGCCATATATCTGGAGGCCAAGAGGACTCTGAAGGAACAGTTCTTGCTAAATTCCCCCCAATTTATTACCTTTAAGTCAAACTCCCTTTTGTCCAATCATATTTCTAACATTACTATCTGTTCCTCTCCAAACTTAAGCATAAAAAGAGTTTTCCCCGTGTCTGTGGGTCATTTCTGAAGGTCCTGTGTCATGTAAAATTCTCTCCTTAATCTTTCTTAGAGGGATATCAACCACAAATTTTTCAATGGGTGAGGAAAGATAGAATATTCTTCCATACAGAGGCCAACTACACACCTTCACATGCTGAACTAAAACTTCACAACTTCACATGCTGAACTAAAAAAGAAGTCCAAGGGGGTATTTTCAGTTTGGCATTTCCCAAAATATGTTCCTTGGATCTATGGTTTCCACATATCCTGGTTGGCTGAAGATAGACTCAGTTTATTCCTGTTGTCTTGGAATAATCATTAATAGTATCCTACTTTCCTCTCAAGATAGTTCCAGTTTGGACAATAAGTTAAATGGATACTTAACCCAGAAAACCACTTCTAGGAATATCAAGAGCTGTGCTGTCTTTCTCTGAACCTCTACTATCCCAAACAGTGTTGTAAGCCTTGAAGAATAAAATTATACTATAAAACTACTTTAAGGAATTTTTCTTAAAAGCAAAACATCTATTATTAATCTGTATGATTACTATTGTGCCATGTACAATTGGAAAATATTAACTTACAGTTAAACAATTTGTTTTTATAATATGTGTCTTTCTAGGAATTTAATATATTATTAGCATACAGTGAGCTACTGTTCTAGAGAGGGGAAGACACAATAAATGTGTAAGCAATTAATATTATAATTAGGAAAACAATGATCTATTCCCCCAATAATTAAGGACAAAATAAAAGCCACGACCACCTAAGAATTCCAATGGACATTTGTGAAGTCACCTGGCTTCCAACACAAGTTAGCATGATTCATGTCTGTCAAAAGCCATTGTTGGACATCTTGTTTCCTGAGTGCAAGAAGGTTCCCTTAATCAGTCTCCCACCTTGACCTGAGATGGGCTTCATTGGTAGTCTCATTAGTAAAAATCTGCTCGGGAGGTGGGGGAGTCCATCTTCCTTTGTTTTTTGTTTATTGACCATAATTATCATATGTGTCTTTAATTTTATTCCCTGTTCTATCTAGACTGAGGTGTTATTTACAACAGCATGACTTTCAAAAGAGAACTTTTGTTGGTGCCTAGCACCCAGGGAATAGATTAGAGCAAAAGGAGGTTTACTACACTCTAAGAACCCATTCTGCCCCCCAGGACTGGGACAGTATCCAGGAGGTGCTTAAAGACACTCACTCACACACACATTTTCCTACTCTTTGGTGGATTCTGTGCAGAGTAGAGATGCACGCTTAATGAATACGCCAAGTTAAAAACTTTCCCTCCTGGAACAAAGCAGGAGAGCCTCTTTATGTTGCATGGACTGCAGATGCCAGGAGCTGAGCCTGTCCCAAAGCTGCCCTCCACTGCTCAGAAACTAAGCCATCTTGCTGCATTTAGCACTTCTCCCCAGACCACCCACCCAGACACGGATACACAAACCACATGTGCGAGGAATGCTGTTCGCTAGGAAATCCGTATCAGTATTTCAACCTTTATTACTTGCACAGACTGCCCTTTTAGTGCGACTCATTTGTTTTATCTCTTCAATAGCTTTGATTATTTTCTTTTAATGGCCTGGATTTATCCTTTTCTATCCTTTTGAAACTTCAGAACTCTGGGGTGGGGGCTGCATGTAGTGGAAGACGTGATTGTAAGAGGAAAAACATGCTCATGGCTTTGCCTTGTGTTCCTTGTTAGTCCCTATTCCACATAGCCACCTACTTTGTGCAGATTGCCCAGGGACCCGATAACCACCCCACATTATAGAAGTAGACTCAAGGAACCTCCTTGCAGGGGGTGTATTATTTCTGTTGTTATTTAACAGTGATAGGGTCCAGTTATAATTACTGGAGTGATATAATTTTGGGCCATGTATTTCCCTTGCCAGCTCTTGGGGATCATTTTGGTTACTCTTCTTTAATTAGGAGGAAATTAAGACCCAGAGGCTAAGCTGAAAGCCAAGGGCAATTTAACAACCTCTGAAATAGACTGGAAATGCCTCTACAGAAGGGGACCACATAAACAGGAAGGTGTGGATACTATTACCTGGTGGAGAAAGCAGAATCGTTGAAATATGCTTGGTATTTTCTATTTGGGTGGTATCCTGGCCAAGGAAACCAGTAAAATACCCTTAGCTGCTCCATAATCAGAAAGAAGTAGAAAAAAGAAATAGCTGCTAGTTTTAGACAGTCTATCTCTAAAATACCATGGAGGTCTGTGTCAACCTTGATCTGTCATCTTTCTCCAGGTTTCCTTGCATATCCCAGTGGGGACACTGCTCTGAGATAATGGAACAAATGTACTAAGAAAAACCATGTGACACAGTGCACTCCTGGAGTCGGCTTTAGCAGGCTCACGATAGTGATCTTGACTCTCCCCACACTGGAGAAGATGCTAGGCTATTATTTTACATACATACACAAATGAACATCTGTAGTAAAATAAGGAAAACAGATCAGTCTAATTCACATGTGGCAATTAGTAAGTTTTGCTCACCTAAAGTCAGTTTCTAGCTGATCAAAGACAAAGCAGTCTACTGCAATCCCCTATAGGGCTTGTTGGTCTGAATGAAGAGAAGGTCAGTTTCTCAAATTTGATGTCTCTTTACTAATGAGTACCCTGTTTAATTTTCCTTGGTTATTTGCCAAACTCAATGTATTTTAATTTCCCTTTGTTGTAGTAGTTTCTATCCTTCCTTTCAAATCAAATTAGCATGCTCTGGTACTAAAATAAATATTTTGTAATATCAACTCTGTCTAGCTATAGCTAGACAATTACTATATCAACCCTTCCAAAGGAGTAGGGAGGGAAGGATGCACATATAAATTGCCCTCAGCAGGTTTGAGGCACACTACCAGTTCTCTGGTTACCTCAATTCTTTTCATTCTTTAGAAACAGCATCGCTGTATGACAAGAGGCTTATTTTTCCTGAATTGCAAAGTAGAACCAAACTGATCAAATAAATCTGCAAGACTATATATTGTTAAAAAAAAAAAGGAGCCACAATAGATTAGGCATGAATTTAAGTAAAACACCTATTTCTGTCAATCTGTACTTACATTTCAACATGGGTTTTAGAGATGGCAAATACATCTTACGTGTGCCTTGTAGTTCACATAAAAGCATGTACACACACATACACAGTGTATCTTTCAACATAACTACACATACACACTCCATTAAAAAGATACTGACAGATTTATAAAACGTATTGGCCTTGCACTGTTAATCTCAAGAATACATTTTTACTTAATTTATTTTTGCACTGCATGGTAGCTCTGGCCACCGTTAAGGATCTGTCAGCATTTCCATCATAACTCTATTTTCAGAATACTGGAGTACAAGTGCCAAAGTACATATTTACAGTTTACAGACAGCGGTGGCTTTGTCTTCCTTTTAAATTGACTTCTTCAATGCATCTTTACAAGGAATATTCGGGGATGGCAGTGCCTACATAATAAAAAGCATCATATAAAACAGAAGAGGTCAAAAGATGTCGACTTGCAGCCCAAGACTAACCTACACCACGGGATTCGACTCCTTCGCGTTCACTGCAGCTGTAGTAGTCTCTACATCATAGTCATAGTTTTAGAGTGACAGTCCAAAGCAAAATTACTCTGATAATATATATATATATGTGTGTGTGTGTGTGTGAGTGTGTGTATATATATAGGTATATAAATATAGGAGCAGTACACAGCATTAGTACACAGACACTAAAGGTGGAAAGTAATAAGCACACAGCAAATTACTACGAGCTGATCACTTCCACAGTGAGAAAAATGAACACGAGCCACCAAACACAGACATTGACCATTTCCAACACTGAACATCCAACTCTATTAAATAGGTAGAGCTAAAACATTTAAGAGTAAAGTCTCTCTTAAACAAGTGTTAACTACATTTGTGGGGCTTGAAATGGTAAACATTATGTTATGCGGCCTAAATTGCCATTTGTTTGCTTTTTAAAGATTAGGTGAGTCTGTAAAAGGTATCAGCAAAAACTGTTTTTGGTGGAAGAAACTTTCTAGTGGAAGAAAACCAATTTTATTGGCTCTTTCCACAAAAAGGTGAACGATTCATTTACAGAGTTTTGCTTAGCAAATTTAAAAATGTTCAGGACATTCTTACGAGGTCTTTTTTTCCCCCTAAACTCTTGTCTCCTCATCTATACTTTGACACAATATGTAAGCATATATAGACATTTGTTCACATAGAGAGAGGGACGGGTCATGGCAAAGATACAGAATAACTGCAAACATCTGCTAATATAACTGGTGTATCCTAAGACAGAAGAACTCCCTCTCACACACCTCCTGCTGCAAAACCAGAAGCAAAAGCTAATTTATAAAGGGCGGCTGAAAGCACAAATTCTGTACATACATTTTTCCACCTCAAATCACAGGGGAAAACTTTGAAGACAGTTTATCATACTCTGGCTGGTTCAAACCATATTCACATTTGCCCAATTAACTTTATTTGAAACATATATATATATATATATATATATATATATATATATATATATACCAAAGAAATTAAACCCTGCCATTTCCCCTTTGTGCTTAAAAAAACCAAAGCCACTAGGGTACACGTTAAGAAAATTCTCAACAAGTTTCAAAGGTGAGTATGCATACATGGGGCAGAACTGAGCAGGTGACTTTATGAAAAGTCTTAATAACTCTGAGATTTAACAGAGAGGGGATTTATTACTTCTATATTTAAAAATCACATGATGAAGACCAGAGCACTGCTTCAAAAAAAACCCAAAAAACAAAAACACTCCAAATCTAGCTAACTATTAGAATTTTGTGGGAAACACATTTTGCTGTCTGGATAATAGGAGGTTGGCAAGTTTTTCCAAAATTTGTTACTAGTTTATAAACGTACATGGTATGCTATTTGGAAGACATGTGATTATCTAATATTCAGGTCTAAAGTATATCACTGTAATAGCTGCCCTTATTTATTTATTTATTTTATTTTCCGGGAGGAAAGTTTTTTGTTTGTTTGTTTTTCTTTAATCTGACCTAGTTTCTTGGTTACTAACTTATGGGAAAAAAAAATCTTTACATTGCCAAATAAAAAATTTTGCCACACAATTTAGTTACAAAAATAAAAATGGCCCAAATTACATATAAATGTTTTTAGTTAAACCAAAGAGATATATTAGTTTAACCACATAAATTTCTGGTTTAGTGAGAATATGTGAATTAGCAGTCAGAAATATTTCCATATAAGCATTTCCCTCCCCTTTCACCTGTAAAGTTAAGAACAAACTATAACTAAAACCACACAATTCATCAGTCACCTAAAGTCCAAAATAACTTGGAAAGTATCATCTCTGTAATTGCACACTGAGAAGTGGACTACAATAACGAATGCTTCAAGTACAGTTCATGCCAATCATCATAAAGAATCATAACATTCTTGAAAGTACACTTGTCCTCTGGGAGGACACTTCAGAGAAGTAATTTACAAGGAGCATGGCTGTATTATAATTTTTTTAAAAGGAAAAAATAATTTCTTTGGATAGAAAGAAACAGTGTAAAAATGCTATTTTTAAAATGCAGAAATCACTCCATTATCAATCTGCATTTACATTACTGCCTACTAAAAGAATGGGTCTGGAGAGACCATTTTCTGTACAGACACTAGTTAATCTCTGAATGAAAAGACAGCATCTGGCACAGGAGCAAACAAGGGAGATCCTGGTCTATTAGCACAGAGACTTCCTTAAGGCTGATCCAGGGACAGACCTTTGGATCCAGAAGCATTTCTTCCTTTCTTTTCATTGTGGTTGAGTTCCTAGTAAAGACCTGGAAGATGAGCTGTTCTCACTTTTCATTTCTCCATTTATGGAGAGGATAGAATAATGACACCAAAAAGTACTTTGGTTTTTTTTTTTTCTTTTAAAAAATAATTTGCTTTCTTTTGCATGCCACAGGACAGAGTTCTAGTTCCAAAACAAGGGTACAAGAACAAAAATATCCCCCACCCCCCAACCATCTTTACTTTCACCAATACAGGAAATCCTTCTGGAAACATTAGCAAGGGACTAAACAGGTTTCGAACCACTGAATCTACAAGTTAATACACAGTCTGTTATGGCAGAATAACCAAGATTTTTCCCCCAAAGAAAGATTTTTAATTTTTCAAATATAAAAGAGTCTAAGAGAATCGTATGTGAACAAACAAAACTCTGATTCCTGGTTTTACAATAAAGATGAATACCAAGCTGGCAGCTGAAGAGAGCTGAACCTCTAATAAATAGATCCAAATTAAGAATTTCTACATTTCTTTAGAAAACAGGATTGGAATTTTTTTTTTTCAAATGCTGATCCTGTGGAATGCCTTTACTTCCATATTTGCCTAATATTGTAACAGTAAAACAGACACAAGAATGTCGGTGACAGCTCGACAATGCTGCAGTCAGGAAGTTTACAGGTACGCTCTTGTACAAGTCCTACAGGTTTATTGACTAAGGCTAGACAGCAAGTCATATGATCCTATTTGGTGCCTTTTCTACCATGGTCCAAGATCATTACATGGATACAGCCAAGGTCTGGCCCCAACTTTCAGAAAAAAAGACCACAAAGAAGAAAATCAAAGTGGCTATTTGGTCCCCCCAGTTGAAAATTTGTGTCCTGGAACTGGAAAAACAAAAGGTGGAAAACACAGACTGCAACAAGTTAAAGGACTTGGAAAAAGTTGGTGGAAAGTGGCACGGTATACAAGTAAGGTCACTGGGCTTGGGATGGCAAGGGCGCTGCATTGAAAGAGCATCCACGGGACCAAGTACTCATAATGTCTGGTGGTGTCATTCCCTCAACGACTTTAGAATATCTGTATGCGATAATAAATAGATCAGTTATGTAATAAGGCAGTGTGTTGAGTATGCGTTCGTCCTGTGGAATGAACCACCATGGAGAGAGACATGATACCATACACATTCTTTAAGTTTTCTTGTATTGTGTTTGCTTTGTTTGTTTTCAAGGCTATCCAGGCTAACTCTTCCCGGGGATTTCCTTGGAGAGAAGAGTGGTCCGCTGAGGCTGGTTTGCTTAACCTCTCCTTTATCAAGAGATGATGACTGGCTTTAAAGGAAAATAAAGCTGAAGGTTGTTTGATTTTTATTTTTTCCCTTTTGGTTGCATCATTCTGAGTGTTTTCATATAAACAACAATAAAAAAAAATCACAACCAAAAAAAAAAAAAAAAAAGCAATAGTTTTTGATGCATCCAGTTGTTGTATCCTCAGGATGTTCCAGATGTTTCCAGGTAACTCTGTAGTTTACGGACTGTAGTTTTGTCCAGCGAGCAAAGATCAAAATCAAATGTTGTGTTTGTGATATGAAAGTGTCCAGTTTCTTCTATAAGGTTCACAATCTGAAGGAGTAAAGAAAAAAAAGTTTGAGAAATAAGTAACAGACATCAAAAGGCCCAGATTAAGAGATGGAGGGGCTCAAACATGGATCCAAGTGGTAAACACCTTTATTTATAATAAGAAGGTCCTATAAAATCAAAAGTACCTTACTTAGCCAGTTTGGTAAGTCAAATATACATAAAGTCTTCGAAAAATTCTCACAGAAAACAGACTTATTTGTTCTCAATTTTCATCCTTTTAAAATGCTGCTTTCAAGTCAACAAGAGAATATTTTCCTTGGGTGGGTGGTTAGGGAGAAAGAAAATTTCAAGACTTCTATAAAAATTAGTTCCTGATCAATAGACAGTGACTATGCCTAACAGACATAAACAAACTTCAACCTAGAAATTTCAAAACTTCTTTCAAAAAACAACACATGCAAACAAAAAAAACCATTTTTATTTCTGAGTACATAATTATTGAAAATTTAGACAGTATAGAAATGCACAAAGAAATAATAGAAACTACGTATAATCCCCCTGATGAACACAGTATTGAGTATGGGCCCCCAGGGACCCCCTATGTCACCAGGACTATTTTGTTCTCTAATCTGGGTACTGGTTACACACCCCATGTTCACTTTGTAGCTGTACATGTTCTGCTACTTTTATAAAAAATACATACAAATGTTCATTACTTATAGTTGTGCTCAGCTATTCCCTTGAGTATTCCGGAGAGAAAAATTTTATGTAGAAAAAGAGAGGATGCCAATGTCTCCCCAATTAGAAAAGATACACTGCATTTCTGTTTTGGCTCCAACTTATGGAAAAATGACATGTTAAATGGCAGTGGTGGCAGAGGTGGTATTCTCTTGCCAAGGCTTGTAGCAGGACAGTTTTGAAATTTCAATATGAAGAATGAAGTTGGGTCTTGACAGTTCTGAAATTTCAATATGAAGAATGATGTTGGGTCTGGGTGTGAGACATTCTTTTCCCATGTACTGTCTTTCTACTCCAATGTTACTAATAATCTTATCAGAAATGGATACTGGGCCTGGGCAGTGGGGTTTTTAACTAGGTGTGTTAATGGTTCAGAAGTGGGATGGGAATTAACTTTAGCAATCTTTGAGAGGGAGGAAAAACAGCCTTAGGGCAAGAGAAAGAATATTTGCACAAAGTGAACACTTGGCAAACTTCCACTTCTCATTTGTCTGTATTATTCCCTTTCTATCTCCTGATTCTAAATCTCTTTAGTTCAATAATTTTAAGAATTTTAAATTATTTACCCTATGATTTAGTCAATTAATTTTTGGATTATCTGATGCCAATCTGAAAACCAGCAGAATTAAGACTTTTCACCTTCTCTTATTACACTTACTTTTCCTTGAAACAACTGTGAACTATTCCCTATGGCTCAGTGGGTCTTACCAGAAAAAGTGTTCCCCATTCCTGATGCTATTTTTTTTTATCTCAACAGAAGCATATTAGACATATTAAGCCTAAATCTAATTAATTGCAAAACTCCAAACTGAACTGTATTGTCTTATTCAATCTCTGAAACTATTTTTAGAGATATAATTATGGTTTTAATAATACAACAAGTTATGCCTACTGTGGAACATGACAGTTCCTGCAAACTGATCATCTATTTTCCATTATCCCCTTTACTAACAGGAACCTGACTTTTTGAGAGTAGCAAATATGCTCAGCTAAAATGCTTGCCTCATCAGAATGCTGTGTAGCACTCGGTACTACTATTTATAACGTATTTGTCAGAAACCACTGGCATTAAAAAAAAAATTGTTGAAAATGTTACGGACGATGAACATGTGCCTTTTGCCTTCTGACCTTCTTCCTCTCTTTAATGTAGATGCAATGCCCAGAAGCACAGCAGCCATCTTCCATTCAGGAGGATGAATGCAACATATGAAAGATGGCAGAGCAGAATAACAGAGTTTGTGTCCTCAGTGGCATCTTTTAAGCCACTAGATTGACTATGGATTACTATCCCTGGGCCTTCCGTTACATGTTGAGGAGGAAAGGAGGAAGGAACCTCATTCGCTTAAGCTACTAGATTCAGGGCTCCATTATATCTATCAATAGATCATCTGAAGGGATATGCCCAATTGTGATTAAAATATACCATTCATGGAGGAATTCATCAAAAATTACCGTATCAACACACAAAACAACCAAAATGGACACTGAAGTGTTTATTAACAAACAGTTTTAGAACTCTCACTGATTCTCCACAAATATTTACATATAGAGACATAAACACACAGTTGTGTCCACACACACAAGCCTCTCATAGCAATCACATACTTAATTATACTAAACACTGGCTGAAATACGAGTACTTTTCTGAGTACATTATCTTTTTTTTCTTTTACTATATTATGTAGAAACTGTATATCTAGTATGCATTGATAAATTTCAGGATTAAAAAAATAGTCTCTTCCGAAACTATAATTTCAAATATAAACAGAGATAATTACCAAGTAGACCAGAGGTGGACTCCTCTCCCCAACTAGTGGGATAGCAGGTAAGTGTCAAGGCATTCAGAACAGGGAGTTCTGGATTTGGCCTATAAAGTTCTTCTGCTCTTTATATGAATGGCACTGGAACATTATAACATCTGAGCCTCAGATTCCTCATAAGTAAAATGGGGACAATGCTATCTCTTCTACTTATCATATAAGGATTTGCAGAGGATTAAATAAGATATGATAAGTAATTTCTTTATAAACTATGAATTACTACCTAGATCAGGGCACCATGGTTATGGTCATCATGTAAACTTAGTATGTGGGAGATAACTAAAGAGCACATGGATTATCAGACCTGGTGCTTTTACTTCTGGCCCTTAATGACTGTCAGCCATTTCATTAGCAATAAAACAAATGAAGCAAGAAAAAAAATGCAGAACCTAAAACTCAAAAAAAGTCTACCTGATTTTTTTCTTTTGTGGCTCTGGGAATTGAACCCAGGGAAGCTCTACTACTGATATCCATTCCTAGTATGTTTTTTTTTTGGAGGGGGGAGAGGTGTTACTAGGGACTGAACTCAGGGGCACTTGGCCACTGGCCCACATCCCCAGCCCTATTTTGTATTTTATTTAGAGACAGGGTCTCAATGAGTTGCTTAGCACCTTGCCATTGCTGACGCTGGCTTTGAACTCATGATTCTCCTGTCTCAACTCCCAAGACGCTAAGATTATAGGTATATGCCACCGAGCCTGGCAATTCTCAACCTATTTTATTTTTGAGACAGGATCTCATTAAGTTGCCCAGGCTGGCTTTGAGTTTGCAATCGTCCTGCCTCAGCCTCACCTAGGATTGCAGGTGTGTGCAAATGTGCCAGGTTGAATTTATTATTAATAATAATTTTTTAATAATCATAACAAAAGTTTTCAGGGAGAAGGGAAGAAACCAGATGAAGCCAAATAGTTGAAATGATGGGCTAAAACTGCAATGTAATGGGGAACAGAAGCACAGCCCTACACATTATCCTAAAATAACAGGGAACTTACCCTTTTAAGAAAATAGTTTTCTATGACTCAATATAGTGGTTCACTAATTATTGAACAATAAACAGAAAACTGGGCAATAAAAATTCCTTCTAGAAAAAAAAGCCTCTTAATTTTAAAGCAAATAAACGCTTCGGTCCGCTAGGAAATAAAGCCTGGTCACCTCACATACACTGTAACATCTTTAGGTTTCCAGGGCTTCCCACCCAGCCTCCCACTTTCTCCACCACTAGCATGCCCCACCCTGCCTGCAGCCACACATACGCAAAGATAGAAAGGGAATCTGATAAATCTAACTAAATGAGCCCTGCAACTTTAATGGGAGTCTATAAGAATACATCAGGGCAGATGCAGAGACAGTCTTAAGACAGTAGTAGTGGGAGCAGTTGGGTAGTTCAGGACTATTTGCCAAAGGGAACAGCATTAATGATTTAAGTTATTAGAGCATGTACCCATGTCCTCAATTAAGTAAAGACTCCATAAAGAAAAATAAGTGCACATTCCTTTCCAGGAATCCCGATAGCTCAAACATCAGAAACACCATGTTAATGTGCTTTATTCCAATGACATAGACTGCAAAGCCTGAAAACACGCTGCTGGTCTCCAAAGGACTCCACTCTTTTTGTAGAAATATAGTTTCTGGGATGTAATGTGGGTTTACCTTGCTGTCATTATGCTGCATCAAAATGCAATCATAATGCCCATCTAGAAGAATAATAGAAGACAGAGTAACTGCAGATAAAAGCATTCAAGGGAACAGGGTACATATGGGTAGTGAAAAAGGAAGTGTGTAAACTGCTTAACTCATTCTTCAGATGATGGCTGTTGTGAAAACATTTGTGATGGATGATTTCCTGCCACATCAGCCTTTAAAGGGGGTATCACAGAGGCTGTTGGTTGTTTTGTTTCAAGCAGGGTACTATCTACTTGTTAAGTCTATGACTCCCTCCCCTAACTCTGGTTTTTTAATTATAAAAAGCTACATGCATTCATTTACACACGATCTTAGCCAGGAGGTGGAAAAGCGATAGATGCCTTATTTTTGGTTGACTTATATTTTCAAATGCCAGGGCTCTTCCCATCCAAAGTCGCTTCTTCTAGGAGTGGGAAAGTCTTGAACAAGCTTTGCTTTAACTGATTCTTCCTCAAGTGGAGCCAGTGCTCTGGTAAAATATCCTCTGCTCC
The DNA here is from genome assembly GCF_964194105.1 of Spermophilus citellus. NCBI lineage: Eukaryota > Metazoa > Chordata > Mammalia > Rodentia > Sciuridae > Spermophilus > Spermophilus citellus. Next base: position 51,614,402 of record NC_138183.1, on the reverse strand, counting down.
AGACAGGGAAGCCCTGTCTTCCACATGAAAATGTGTGCCTCCTTTGGGCTACAATGCAGGCTATCAGACTCCAATCTACAAAGGATACCAATATGACAGGTAATTTCCCAGGATGGAGGAAATCATTTGCAGCAGAACACTTCTTAGGGAGGGTTCTCTGTGTTGTTAGGAGGAATACTCTAATACACCACTCATTCCTCAATCCCTGAAGGTGATTCTGAAAGAATGATAGCTGGTATCTAAATTGATATACTCTACTCTAAGGAAGTTCTGGGTTTTCTCAGATTTTTTTTTCTTTCAGGCAAGGATACAAATCAAGCTTGCAGCTGAACTGCTAGGGGGGTTAAATATTTTTCAATTCAGTCTACAAATAAATGTGGAACACATGGTTTAAAGAAAAATCAAATTATTAATCAGTCCTAGGTACTCTCTCCTCCTCTTTGTGTCCGCTCTACTGTATATTTACACTATGGAAAAGTGGCTTAGGCACATAGCCTCCCTTGAGCCAATGCTTTCTGTTCATTAAACTAAATACTGAGTGCCAGGATAGCATGTCCCCAGCGTAAAACATGCTATTAACCCCTTTTGTGAGCCAAATAAAATTGTCAGAGCAGATTTTTTTGATAGAAATGCACTGAACAGGAAAGAACCCAGGATATCATTCTGGGCCCACCAGAAATTCTGCCGCAGGTGTTCAAGTCTGCATGGAGGAGAACACAGAGACTTTGTAGAATGCATTCCACGAGATGAGCAGCCCTCAAGGTGGAGAATAACATTAGTCCTCAATAGTGCTATGTTTTACAATAGGAATTAATTAAGCAGTAAACCGTGACAGGACATGCATCATGGTATCATAATCACAAGCCTCAGCTGCATTACAAGGCAAAAGGCCAAAGACTGAGAGCTTTCAACCAGCCTGGGAATGCAATTAGGGTGAGAGGCTGTGTGCCCTGGGGTGCCTTTTTTGCCAGGTTAAAAATTCATAGATATTACTTTCTCCCAGCAGAATACTAAAATAATCCACTTGGATGGGATTCTACTAAGCTTCCTTCCCTCACAATTCTCTCAAAGGTCAAAATAAAGGACAACATTAAATTAGGAATGCCAATGACACCACAAGGTAAGACCCTGCCCAGTGGCATACTGTTCCTGATTCGTTATCTGTGCTTTCTCTGTGAACGTGCCCCCACCCAACTCAAACATCTGTCTCTCTTTCCTGTGAGACTCACAATTTAGGCCTAGCTTGGGCATTAATAGCTTTCTTGAGCAATTCTTCCACAGTGGTTCAGAGTTGGTATCTGGGAAGGGATGGGAAGATCAGCTAATAGATTTACTGTCGGCATTAGTCAATTAACCCCAAATAATTGGTAAATGGCAGGCAATACAATTTTCCCTTCTATAGGAGAAAGTTGAAGAAAAACACAGTTGGTCCTCTGTATCTGTGGGTTCTGCATCCTCAGATTGAACATAAATTGAAAATATTTTGGGGGGGAAAAACTGTGCTGAACATGTATAGATTTTTTTTTGTGTGTGTTTTATTCTCTAAACAATACAGTATAGCAGTGATGACCAAAGCATTTACATTGTTTTAGGTATTACAAGTAACCTAGAGATGATTTAAAGAATGGAGGATGTGCACAGGTTATATGCAAATTTAGTATCCAATGGGGACCTGAAACCTGTGCTCTGTGGATGCCAAAGGAGAATGTACTTGCAAAGTACTGACTTAGGTTAAGCCACTCAAATCCTGCTCCCCCTGACCCCCATATTCACTTCAGAGAAAAATGCAAGACATGTAACTTATCCACAAAGAAGAATCTAGGTCTGTAGACAAAGTCTTTTGTTCAAATCTAAAACTTTAGAAGGGTTAAAAGTTTATCAGACCAGTCAGGAAACTTGGCAAGTTTGAGAGTGTGTATTTATAGATTTAAGCAAAAATGTACACAGAATATAAATGTGACCATCAACCATTAAACATTTACAAAATAATTCACACACAGCTGGGGCAGATTAAGTACTAATTTCCAGTCATTTGAAAGTAGTAAAAAAGAAAAAAAATTTGAAGTGAAACAATTTGCAAACTCGCCCTGGAATTTGGATGCACAGACTTTTTGGGTGTTAAAGAAAAATCATTTTATCAATAGCCACTGTTAATACAATAAAGGCATGTACTCTAACTGTACAAAAACTAAAACCCACTTTTCTTATCTTCTCAAAACATCACATTGTATTAATAGAAGTTTCCTCACCCTACAAGCATTTCACAGTTGAGTTCATAATAATAGAATGTACGCTTAACAAGATAAGGGAAATGAAGAAAATATTTATTTTCCTTAGAACGGCACTGGAAAAAGGTTACTAAATTCAATCACAAATGTTTATAACACTTGACTCAAAATTCTTATCACTGTTTTCCCATGAAACCAGAAGCTTGGTCCCAGTGGCTCCTACATTCCTACTGTCCCCTCCCTTACCCCATATTACAACATTAGCCACTGACTACACTGGGGAAGGAAAGAATCACCATGGAGATAGAAGCCGACTTCTAGGCGGCCTCAAAAATCAGAACCCTCCCCAAATACTTCAGCAGGTGCCATGGCCCCATTCCAATCACAAGATGCTGCTGTGGGTCCAAGTGCTACCTCACAAGCCTGGGATAAAGCAGAGCCTGGGGTCTCCCAGAACAGTTGTGCTGAGAGGCATCTCTCACCTGTTGCAGAATGTGTCTTTCCCTCAGCGTCATCAACCTTCTGTGAAGTTCCACCAGCTCGTCCAGGTAAGCCTGGAAGAGAAGGGCACCCCAAGAACAAGCACTTTAGGAAGCAGTTGAAAAATAAGAAAGCACTCACAGGCGAAGTTGGACGCTCCTCATCCTACCATTCTACACAAGCCACTTGAACTCTGTGTCCAAAGGCTTTTGCTGACCAGGTTTGTCCTGGTTCCTGGTTGACCTTCACCTTTACCAAGCTTGCATTACAATGGGGGAGTAAGGAACTCTATCACCTATTTACTCTCAACAAAAGTCCCGTGGGCAGACTCACCTTACTCCAATAAAGTATATACAAGGATTGGGGGAAATTCAATGCTAAATTGTGGGTTTTAACATGTTATCACAGGCTTTCATTTTTATCCTTTCATTTTTTATTCTTTGATCTCAGAAAAAAAAGCTTAAGTTTGAAGATGGGAGTATCAGTGCACATTACCAGGTAGGTTACAGCAAACTCTTAATTTAAAAAAAAAAAAAAAAAAAGACTCCCAATTGTACCAAACATTTCAGATAAACAATGACAACAAATGACCAAAGAACAAAATAATATCAATAATATCTTATAAAAAACAGATCACTATCCCAATTACCATCTGGTTTATGAAGAGCTCCCCTAGAAGTGCAGAGGGGTACTTTTCTTTCCATATGTTCAAACTCACAAGTCTTTATTAGTGTGACTGCAGGGGTACCCCCAGAATCATTTTCAGTAAGGGCAAAGGAAAGATTTACAAAGCATTAGAGAGGTCTTCCTGCCCCTGCAAACACATTAGGGACCTGCCTTTTCCAGGTGACTTAAGCACTACCCAGTCTTTTAGTCAGATTTCAGAGGCAAGATGCACACAAACACGCTGCAGTGGGATCAGAGGTCTTGCTCACTTACATCTCACAATATCTTACCTCCCAATTCAATGTGTTCAAAATCTCTTGGAAATGTAGGCCCATGTCAAAGGGTAGCATATGGTCAAGCTTAATAATGAAGACATGAGCAAGGCATGGAAAATAAACTACAAAGCACAGGGATGAAACACTCATTGTGTGGAAATCTTGGGCATTTCTGATGAAGAAAATGGAGGGAGCAAGTATGATCAAGGGAAACCAGAAGACAAGAAGGCCACAGCACTCACACCAATGGGCTGGAAACCTACCTTGTCACATTCACCATTCTTTATTTGCTTATCCGATTTGCTTTGCTTTATTGGACTCTTCACTTCAAGAATCTAGGGATCAAAGAGAACACTGTGTTAAATTTTATTTCAAGCACCTGCTAGCTAACCTCCCACATAAACAAAGGTACTCATTCCATGAAATACCAGACAATAACATTGTTTACCAAATGGCATTTCCCCGATATAGTTTTCCTTCTATTCTCATCTTACTTTTGCTTGGAAAATAAATTACTTGTCTCTGAATTGCTGAGTCAGAGCAACAGAACTTTAAAAAAAGGATGATGATAAGGAAATTGATCTAAGCTTCCAAAGCTGCTTCTCTTTTGTGACAACACTCTCACACATATGTACAGCAGCTGAGTTATTCTGAGATTACAGTCCCCTCTGGCAAGAATTTTTTTCCTCTTCATTCTGCTGTTTCAGCATGACTACCAGTGCTCAGTAGGCTAGGGAATGATAAAAACAAACCCTCAGATGCCCTCTACAATACCTGCCTTTCAGAGTCTCAAATAACTCGTATTCACTAAGCTGACACTGAAACTTCCTTTGGGAAGGAAAGTGGCCATCAGGTATACCCATGCTCCAGTCCGGGATCCTGCAACTCCAGAAACAGACAGGACCGTCTTCTGTGCTTCAAGAGATGGTGTGATAACACACGGTAAGATGCCAGGCACCTTTCCTTTTATCTGGACTTACTGCAGCTTAGGGTCTTAACAGTAGTCCTGGGTGCTGTTCAGAAGCTTGGAAACGTAGGCCCACGTTAAATGGTAGCACATGGTCAAGCTAGGGAGTTATATTTCTAACTAATAAAAAGGAGATGACTATTATTTAATAAATGTAGCTGATTTATTAGGGTCTTCAAAATTCTGAGGGAAACAAGTTTTAAATGGCACTGGCCTGAAAAGGCTGAGCACCCTTAAAATGTATAAATGGCAAGAAATGTGTACAGACATGAGAAGCAAAGCAATTTGTCTTTTTCACTGTAACCTTATTTCCAAGTGAGTTGTTACAACCAGAGACTAATATTAAGGAGGAAATGCCAAGTAAAGGACTTCCTTTAACAAGTTTCATATTCCTTCCACTCTTCCCTCGACTATCCCCTGCCCTACCTCAGGCATGGCTTTGTTCTCAGTATGCCATATTCCATAGCACAAAGAAAAATCTAAGAACCAAACTACTCTATATTTGCACTGTCAAAAACAGGAGATTGGGCTCAGAAGAACCAAGTTCAGGTCCCAGCCTTATCATTTAACATTTTTTGGCCCCAAAAGATGTAATGAGGAAGTGGAATGAGATAACACTCAGGTTCCCATTCAGGTTTAAAATTTTATACTACTAATAAGCATTTTACTTGTCAAAGCTAGGACCACAACCTTCTGGGAAAGACCAAATAGTCCTAAATGGGATTATTTCTCTTTGAATTGAAAATAAAGCATGGGTCAAGAAGTATGCTACCAGTAGTCTCTCATGAGATTCACACTTCCTTCTTCATTTTTAAAACTGAGATAACCAAATGACCAATCTGACCAGGACAACTGACAATATAATACTTTTGGCAACAAAAGGAAATTACTGAGTAGCAGCTGCAAGGGGATCATTTTTGTAAAGTGCTCCCTGTGAAGGAAACCAAACACTCCACAGCATTCAGAATTTCCTCCTCTCTGTTGGAAATGAGACCTCCAGGGGAAAATCAGCATCAAGACCTAGGAGTAAGTAGGTCAGTAGATGGCAGTCCTAGCCAACTCAGACACCAGGCTGGGCCTTGCTGAGACAATCCTGGGAGATTTCAGGCAAGAGAAAAAAAAAAAAAAGCTCCTCTGTGCCTTGTGCACTGGAGAACAGAATTTCCTTCCCATCACATCCCACTCCTCCCATGGTCCCATCCCCCATTTGGTGCACTCTGGGTGTTGAAGTGCTGTGGACGCAATTTTTGCAAAGGAACTCTGCTAACTAGGTTTAGAGGGTCCTGCCACATTCTCTTCAAAGCAGAAAACAGAACATTTGGGAGCTTAAGTCCCACCCCACGCATTCCGTAAGTGCTAGAGCACAGAAGGCTAAAATACATTGAAATCCTAGTTTCTTTCTTCTGGAGGCTGCAGTGGCAGGAACAAAAGCTCCGGGTGTCAGTGACCCGCCTCAAGTTACTGAGTGGCTGCCCAGAGAGGGCTCAGTTAATCTTCCTTCTTTGATCTCTCCCTGCTCCAAAATAAACAGCTTTGTCAAAACCTCATTCTGAGAGAGTTGAGCCATGCTGAAGACAATTGTTTTATTTATGATCATTTCTTATCTTTAGGGAAACGACTCCAGAATATAAAAGCATAACACCTTGTCTTCCAGAGGCTTATTTCAAACCAGTTTAACTGGATAGACTCTCTTTAATTTCATTCAGCATGCCTGGCAGGCTGAAAGGTGATTTATGATATTCTGAGTATTAGCTCAGGTCCAATGGATCACTTCCTTCCTTCAAGTCCCCTCACCTCTTCCCTTCCTGCCACACTCTGAACTAAAAAAAGATATGGTATTTTGTTTTCATTTGAAATTCACACAAGGGAGGTTTGGGGTGAGAAAAAGTCATCTCTAGTTAAAATGGTACAATACTCGTTATTATTCCCTATTAAACTGTACTAAAGAAAACACAGCCGCCCAGACTGCTGAAATAAACCAAGGGTAGATATAATAATCTCAGAAAAGAGCCTAATTGTGATTAGTAGTATTTCTGTCCTTACTCTGAGGATATGGCTTGAGAATCAAATTTTCAAGGTGATATTTTTCTGTATCCCTTCCCTTAGAATGACAACTCAATTATTCAGAGGATGGATTCTCTACTGATAGGAGTTACATTAAACATGAAAAACATCTAACAATATCCAGCTAATCACTTGCTTTGTTAACTTGGGGCTCCCGCCTTTTTTTTTTTGTGGGGGGGGGGGATTAGTCTGATAGTGTTAGAATCAATTAGCACATTTCCTCTTTCTGAGTCCCTGGAAGATTTGAGAAAAGACAATAGGCAATTCAGCTTTGCCACTGCTTTATGGAAATTTGCAAGTACCGTGCAAACTCATTATTAACTGCAGGTAAAGAGTAGCCAAAAGGCAAGAAAGAAGGAAACCCAGAGTCTTCCCATTTCAGAATTAGGTTTCCCCCATAAGTTCTCATCCTTTCTATTTGATGTGCAATTTCAGACACCACTTTGCACTTATATGTTCACGCTCTCTCTCACATACCTTTAAATATAAGACAAAAACATTCCAGATTGTAATTTAAGTGACTTTTAGGCATTCTGAAGTTTTTACTATCTCTATCAGTACAGAGAACTTAGAAATACAATAATTTTTTTAAATTCCATAAATGCTGACTTAAAAGGATGGCATCACACTTGAACTAGGACAGGTGATTTAAGGGGGTTAAGAAACTGGTCTGGACACAGTTTTAAAAATCTTTTCTGGCTCTCTCAGCTCCAAGACATAGGCCCACGACATAGGCCCACGGAGGTAATACTTCTGTGATACATGTATTTCCTTCCCCAACTAGCTGAAAGTGAAGGCACACAAGCTTTCTTATGATGTTACAGGCACATGGAGAAAGTGACATTAACTGAGCACTGCTGGCAGATTGATGATTTGCATGTATGAAGCTACATTTGTGGACTAATGCCATGGAACCAGTGGAATGCTACTTAATTGGATAAAGTAATTTTTATTCAGATTTGTCCAGATAGATGATACTGTTCATTTTTGGCTTTGTTTTGCTAGACAGGTGAAAGAGGAAAATAGTTCGATAAAGAATCCACATCTTTCCCTAAAGCTAGTGTCAGCTCAAGACTGCACATTCAGGAGGGGTTTGAAGGGCAAGACAAGAGCTTGTAGGAGCTACACTCACTCAGCAAGGCCTGTCTTCATGATGACAGGGAGGGTTGCTGAAGGAGACTGATGAGGGTCCAAAGCACACCCTTGTGCCCTTCACCCGGAGTACTGTCACCAAGAGCATACTAGTTCTCATACACTATCCACTGGAAGCAGAAATCAAGTCTAACTAGGTTTAAATCAGATATAAAATATAATTAAGGTCCAAATTCTTCTCTTTGACTAGTTCTTCCTGAACTAAAAGTTTGTAGAAGGATCTCCAATTATCTAGTTAACCAGCACAATGTTCCCCCCAACATCATGACTGGCCACATTTATGTCCCTTCTCTTTTTACTTTCTCCATTTAAAATACTTGACTGGTGGTGGGGGGCAGCCACGTGAGAGATGAGAGAGAGCCAGGCCCTCGGCATGGCTCAGACTCGAGATGAGAAGAGCCGGACAGCAGAATGTGGAATACAATGATGAGGTTGAGCGTTCACTGTGGAGGGCACAAAGAAACTGCAGCTGACCATTACAGGTTAGCTGGTGTGGCAAAGAGCACTGGTGACCTTCCTACCTCACAATGAAAGATTTAAGTTGCAGATGAACTTTATAAATGAATTTAAAATTCTAAGAGCTCTTTGCCTACACTTCACACAAAATGGAAAAAGAAAATGTCTTCATCGATAAAATAGCATTTTCCAACCAAAACAAAGATCACAGAATCAAGGGCAAGACCATTTGGAACGGAGGATACCTATGAAACTACACTTGTGGGAAAATACAGTTCTTTAATTTTCAAGTTAACATTCGTTTGGTAACTTGAATTAAGCAATTATTGTAGAGGTCACAGGAAATCTGCCTAAACAAAAAGATAAGAATAGCTTACAGTAATGAATATCAACTCAATGCACAATGAGGCTTTTTACAATATTCATGATACCTGAAAACAGTTTATTTTAGTAAGTAATGAAAATGTTCCTATCTTATTCATTACAGCCTTCAAAGTTCTGCTTAGAATATATTCTGAGCTGTCAAATTAATAAGGTTTCCTTAAGCTCAATTCATAACAATGATAATGACCACAATTTTCTCTGTGTTTAATTATTCCTCACAATCTCAAGTGATGATAATCTTCTCTTGGATGAGAAACCTAAGACAGAATACCTATAATAATAAACATCTCCCATCAGCTACAGAATGCCAAGGAGGAACTGTGCATCCTTCCAATAACTACGGGGTAGGAGTTAACATCATTCATAGATGAAGGAATTGAGAGTCAGAAAAATTAATTTCCCACCAGCAAGTTACTGGTGGTAAAGCAAAGAACCTGCCTTTTCACTAGTCCCAAACGCCATATTCTTTCTAATTAAGCCACCTACTTACTGCTGAGAGGAATAATACATAGAAATGAGGAGTGACTGGGCAACAACATGGGTTATCATCTCTTCCTCACCTACTTTATGAACCCATCCCCCATACCCAACTTCTCATGACATCATAAGTCTCTGTGCCCTGTGTTTATTCCTCAGCTTGGGGATTCCCATCTATTTGCCATTAAAAGAGACATTGTTTAAGCTTAAGAGGTAAAAAAGTGTGTGCACTAGGTAGAAGTGATCACATCTAGTTCCACAGAGTCTTGTAAAGTGTGAACCCCACAACTTACCTGGTTGTTGTTCGTTTTTAATAATGGCGGTGGAGGTTCATGATGTAGGGGTGAAGAAGCAGAGCTGCTTTCACTATCACTGCCATCACTTAAGCTAACTCTGAAAAGGAACACAGAAAAATCACAGGCATGACTACAAACAGGTGGTTCTTGAAATACCTGTGCAAACTGTGATGAAAGGCAAGGAATCCAGACACTGACTATGGGAAAGTTCATTCTGACTCAGAACCACTAACATGGATTGGCACATATTTCATATCTGGAACCATGGAAAATGCTTCACCTGCTAGTTCTCTTTTTTCATAGGCGAGTAAAACTGGGCCTTAAACTGAATCACTCAGCAAGGATCACAGAGGTAAAAGTGGCAGCTCTAGGACTCAAACCCAAGCAGTGTGACCCAAAGCTAGTGCTCAGCCACTCTGTTGTACTGATAAATGAAATCTGTTGTGCCAACCCCACCACCAGTCATTCCCACTGTGCCACGATTCAAGGATAACTCTAGTTCTGATTGCTAAAACATTGGAAAAACAGTCCATCTACACAAAGAAATGGTGTGCTTGGGATACTGCTTTAGAAAAATAAGATGGCATCTTTCAACAACTAAAGACAATAAAAATACCACCTCCTCCATGGTTTTTTCTTTTCAGCATAAAATGGAATTATCTTCTAACCAGAGAAGAGAGAGTTCTTTATTCTACTCTGATGAATGTGTGCCCTCCTTCTGAAGCGTCCTTCAGTGTTTGCTCCCTCTCTCTGGTTATACAGTAACCTAATATAATATTCTTTTCAGAAACAGAAAATGCTTTAGAAATCAGGTTAGTTTTTCTTCCCCTCTGAATAGGCAATCATATTCTAGCTCTATTATATATTCAGATAGACATGATACATGATAGGAAATGAAAAGGATACACTGGGACATCCTTTTAGCAAAAACTGATGGAACTTGTTTTTCTTAACTAAATTACATTAATGAAGTGTTCAGCTGAAGCCTGCTTTAAAATGCTTCTCGACTGAAGTGGAGGGCTGAGTATTTAAACTGATTAAACAGTTGAGACTTCACAAGTGCAGCGCAGATCAAATGTTACACTGGCACTGCCATGCTAAGAGCACATGTCAGGTGGGGAAAAGAAACTGTCCCCAACAATGTGTATCTACATCAGACAACTCACAAATATGTGATCTGACTTGTAATAACTCAGGGGATGGGGCAGAAAGTGTGTGGACAGCAGCTAATCACAGAATATCCTGATCTTCTAAATAACTTGGAAATTGCCTAAATTAGGTCAGATTTTCTTTCTTTCTTTTTTTTTTTTCCTTAAATCAGCTAAACTGGGGAACAGCCAGTGGTCAGGATCTTGGTTGGTCTAAGTAAGTTTCTTAATTCTAAGTATCAGCCCACTTTTAGGTCTTTTTGCTGTTCCTGTTTCTTCTTGCCAAATGGAAAGTTTCTAGAGGGAATTATTTTAAAAAACCAAGGCCATAAATGTCCAGGTGAATTAGGTAGGGTCCAGGTGAATTTGGGAGAAAAGGTGAAGAAACAGTGTTTAGTATGGCCATAAGGTACAGTCATTGAGAGATCTGACAGGGCATATCCCCTACAGAGGCTCTTTCCAAAGAATACTGAAGAATCAGTAGTTAGGGAGCATACAGTGTGTCCAGTTGGGGTTAATACTACATCCTTTCTAGGAATTTTAGGCCATCTACATGGTCGTGGATAATAGGAACAGACTTAATACAATATATCATAAATGTAATTGGATTTTTAATTCAAGTAGATTGATATTTTTTTCTACTCAAAACACATTCAAGTAAGCACGCCTATTTGTTTTCCTCATGATAAAGAAATGAAATCCTCAAGGCAATTTCAAGTTGACTATTAATTATAAGTGACATGAATTACCATCTTATAATGTGGAATTATGCCTCACAGCATTAAAGCTACTTAAGGAACCTAATTGTCAGCACACTTAAAAGGAATTTATTTTCTGGAAAACATACACAGGTGATCCTAGTTTTAATTAGGTCACACACATCATTCACTGCAGCCAATTATGTATTTCTAGCTACAAACAGCAAACACATTTCTTCACCTTCTGAGACTACTGCCAGCAACAGATCTATACGCATGCTTCACATGAAAATGGACTATTTCAGCAGTCAGTCCTGCCACATGGTACATACTTTCAACTATTCAGAACTTCTAATGTGACTTTTTCCTATCAAGTTTTTAGAGGAAAAACTCTCTTCTTCCTGAGAAAAAGGAAAAACAGTTCCCCTTAAAGGAGACTGTAAGCATGCCAACATGCCCCAACTTCAAATGAATGTGACCACTTGCTGCTACTATTTATGGTGTTTCACAACTGTGCTCTGATGATACCAGTAAGCCCAGTGAAAAGGTGTGACTCCATCACAGAGAACCTCTCTCCCTCCAAGACACTCACCTGCGACTTCGGCTGCCTCCTCTATTTACAGGTCTTTCCATTTCTGAGTCGTTGTCATTATCTTCTGCCTCATCCGATTCCTCCTCATTGTCATCAGAATGCAGATCTTTCATTATAGACCTTAAAGGACCTGAGTAATGATAGTGAACCACAGCAAATCAAATATGATTTCAAACAAGCTTTGCCCTATTAGAACAAGGGAATGCTTTCCAGCACTGAATGCCAGTTAAAGGTAATTATTATCCTATACAGTCATACCATTTGTAACAAAAATTTGGTTCAGTTTCTGGAATGCAAGCTCTACCTAAACATAATAGATTTTTTTTTTCTGTTTTCATAATAGATTCCCCAAACTGTTCATTGAAGAATCTCTATTTTCTAGACTTTTTTTCAGTTTTTCTCTTCCCTAAGAAAAATTACACCTAAAAAGAAACAGATCTATTAGTAAATTGGATGTTTTGTTAGGTTAATCCATGTATTGAAAAGTTGAGATTAATAAATCACTGTGATTCTAACTTGTTCTTGGCAATGCAGTCTTTGTGTGGTAGTTTTTGATCTATTAAGGTTTAGCTGTTCCTTTTATTTCAAGGTCAATTTCAGGTCAAGCAAGCATTTCAGTCAAGTTCAGATTATAAAGTATTTCAATTCCATGGTGTAATGTCCTATCTCTGATCTTCATATTGATCTTGGACAGAGGTCTTGTTGCAACAATTTTATACAGCCAATTTTTATTTTACTTTTTAAGAAATTCCTGGCAAAATACCAGCATGCATTAACATAAATAAGGCCATGTAATAAATCAGGTGCCCAGAAAATTCAACAGTATCCAGTATTAATAGATGGGAGGGAAAAAAAACATGAAGCCATAACTAATTTTATTCTAGGGTTGAATAGAAATGTGTTCGCTCGCGCGCACACATACACACTCACATTCTCCCCACCCCCATTCATCACCCTCCCCATGCATATAGCTTTTACTATATGCTAAGTGTGATGAAAAACAAGATAGGTCTTTTAAATTTTAACAGAAGAGATTGTAAAGACAATCAAGAAGGTGGCAGAGGCACTTCCATTTTGGATCAGGTAATTCATAAAGTCTAATTTATGATACATATATCTAAATTATCAGTTATTCAGTTCTAAAATAAGTATTCACTCCCTGAAATTGCACATTCTAAAAACCCAAACTTTCTCTGCTTTCATTGTGGGCTTATTTCTTTTGGAAGTCAATGGAACAAGATCCCTGAATAGCCAAAACTATCTTTTATTTTTTTTTTCTGGAAGCTTAGCCTTAGTCCAAATACACACAACAGTTTAATCCCTTTCAAAACATACAAGGTCATTAGGAATTCAGTTGTGATTGATGAAAAAGATGATGTTCAATAAAAGAGTAAAAACCAAACTATTCTTTGATACTAACTCATTTTCTATGTAAAAAATAAAGGGGGAGGCCTCATTTGAAGATTTTGCACATATACCGAAAAAAAAATTAGTTGTATGTTCTAGTTTAATTTTTTTATTCAGGGTTTGGGTTAACAGTTGAGCATAAACAGTTAAAAAAAGATATTTAAAAAATAACAAATTTACATTTGCTAAAAACAAACTCTATTAATCTGTAGAAAAACAAATAAAGGTATCTAAGGAGGAAGAGTGAAAACCCATTTCTCTCAAGTCCCGATTTTGATATTGTATTTCCTTTGGGAACTCCCTAGAATGGGCTGTTGTCTATAATCCTTTTGTAAAATGGGAATCTGATGGCAGGGACTGGAAAAAGGGGGAATTTCTAGAGCCTGGCCTCATATATCAGAACAATACCCAAGTGCATTCCTAGGGGAAATAAATACAACTGCATAAAAGTCGAGTTACCATTCAAATAATAAAACAGTAGAAGATAGGTCATAAATCAACTCATTAAGATGTTTTATGAGAAAAATGTCTCCTAGTTTGCCTGGGAGCTGTTGATACCTTGTTGCCTGGTCTGGGACGGTGTGAAGCTGGAGCTGGAGCTGGAGCTGGAACTGGCAGGACTGGGCTGCTCGGACTTCAGAGAAGAAGAGAAAAACATCATCAATAACTTTATGGGACACTACACATCTAAAATTGAAAACAATATAGTTGCTCAAAGCAGCCTCTGCAAAAACAGCCTGACACTGCACAAGAAAAATGACTACATATTTCATGATGTCAAAAATACTAGCACAGGAAGAGTTATGGGGTCCTTTTTCTTTGACCACCTTATTTTATTATATGCAGAAACAAGTATAAAAACTCAAGGATAAAGAGATAAACACCTGAGTGTTACATAAAGAGAGAACCTGGCTTTGACTTCACTCCTGTTTATTACTATGCACATCTCTTTCTAAAAGATAGCCTGATTACCCTTTCTGCAATGTTTGATTGACTCAACTGGTTAAAACATAGTGGTAATGAGGCCAAGGTCATTAGTTCAATCACATTATGCGCCAGTTAATTTCACTCTGGTCCAAGGCCATGACCCAACCCTAACCCTGTCCACAGTTCACAAATGTAGGCCAATGTTCATGAGGCCCAGCCAAGTCCCACAGATGAGTCAGAGAAAAGTGTTGCCACTATTTAAAAAAAAATAGAAAAAGCAAAGAAAAAAAATTTTTTTAAAAAACCAACTTTTTAATTCCACAGCCTATGAATGTCAGGGAAAAAAAAAAACACAATAGACACACCTTAGTCTCTCTTACTCTCAATGAATTCTCTACATCCTTTAATATCCTTAGCAAGTTTTACATCTAACTTCCAACCCACCCAACTCAATTCTCTTCCTTCTCCAAACCTATTGAAAACACACTAGATGGATCACCTGTTTCTTACTAGCTACGCTGCAGTGCTTATAACATACTCCTCCTATGTGCTGCCTCCTATGGGTCTTTTCTTCCAGATAAAGAGGAGACACCAGCACTTGATACAGCAGGGTCTGCCTTATGCTTTCTATTATACCTGCACACTTAGCACTATGCATTATATACAGCAGACATTCCATATTTGTAACTAAAGGCAGCACATTAGGGCCTCTGTTCCATTGTCTGCCAGATTTGTGACATTACAAAAGGTGGAGCCGACAACTGAAGAGAATTGTGCAGTCACCGATGAGACCATCAACACACTTAAATTTCATATATTTAAGATCAAACTTATTCTTAAATAACTTAGTGATATTGATATGTTTGGTTATTTCTATTCATTTCTAATGTGCTCATAGTCTCAACTATATATTCATGCTATCTGAGAAATACCTGAGGTCTTTCCATGTATAGGACTCTTTTCCCCCCTTTGTTCAATGAGAAATTGAGTTGGAGTGTGAACTAAGTGCACAATCAGAAGCTGCTAAATGAGGATTACCATTCCTTCTCAGTTTATACTGCAGTTTCTCACCACTGATTTTTTTTTCATCTCCCCTCCTAGCAATGAACCCCAACCCGGATCCCCCTAAACAGCACCAAACTCCAGATTCGGACACAAGGAAGCACTTTCAGGCATTCCTAATGCACACTTCACATCCTCAGGCTGGATGGGAAAACAGGTGTCAGCAATCTACCACTCATTCCGCAGGAAAAGAGCCAGACAGGATCTCTAATGAGCAGCAGGCGGCCCACCAACCCTTCAACACTGCAAGCTTTTCTTGAGAATTGTAGTACAATGTCCTACACATTGCCATTTGCGGCTCACAAAGAAGAGTTGGTTTACAAGTACAAATGCCTGTGTGAGGTACTCTTCATTTCTGTTGAGTGCCTCTTCCACGGTTGAGCCCCAATGGTGAGTTATACAACTGAAAGGGCATTCAGTTAGCATTTATGTGCAATGCCCAGCTGTAAAACAGTTCTCCCAGGGCCCAGAGAGTACTCCTTTCCTCTCCAACTTGCTCTTTTCAGCCATGAAAAGTGCCTGCAAATGGTATTATTTTGATAGCTCTGGAAACCATTTGGGAGCCAAAAAAAAAGAGGTTTCCTTACAGTGAGCAGAGAGCTCTAATTCCCCGTGCTGCCTGACCAGCACATGTTGAGCTGGACCTAAAGGAGCCATTCTGCTAGAGCTATTTGCTGAGAGTGATATGAACTAGGACAACAAAGGAGAACAGTGGCACTCTCTTCAAACTACCTGCCACTAACCTTGACCCATGTGTATCATGCAAAAGTCCAGGCCAGAACCACACTGAAAAGCATCCTTTTCAACTTCTTACCATAAACAAGGATAATAATTCTGCATTTGCTAATCTTCAGAAATAAGATAAATGACAAAACACACTAGGAGGAAAAGCCTTTTTATGCAACATTTAAAGTTAATGCCTTGCCTCTGACACAAAACACAAAGCATTTGGAAGGCTCACAGTAGCAGACACTTGAATTCTATAAGAATATTCAAATAGAAAGATAACAGCAAAAGAACTGGATGAAGAAAGTCAAATGTTGAATGATGAGCAGCAAAGCAATGTTCTGAAAGCCTTTGATAGTCAAGACAAGTATCTGTGGAATATTAGAGTGGAGAGGAGTTTTAAAACCATTCCAGGCAGAGCCTCTCAGAAAAGGGATCTTCTCAGAAAAGGGATCTTCTCAGAAAAGGGATCTTCACAGAAAAGGGATCACTGGAGAGCTTGTTAAAACACTGACTGCTGCCCTCTCCCAGGGTTCTTGATTCAGTGGGTTAAGAAGGGTAGGTGAACAAACAAGAACCCAGGTGATGCTGAGACCACAGGGCCAGTAACAACCACACTTTTGAGAATCACTGATTGACCCAGCAATTGATAATCATAGACATGCATTAGAATTAGCTAGGAGAAGTCTATTAATTGGTGTTATGGTTTGGATGTGAGCCCTGGAAAGGGTAAATCTTTCCTATGTCCCCTTTCCCTCTTTTCTCTTTCTCTGCTTCCTTGCTACCACAAAGGTAGCAGTTTCCCTGTGCTGAATCCTTCTCCTATGATATGCTGCCTCACTTTGCATGAGTTGGCCACCTATGGACTGAGACTTCTGAAACTGTGAGTCCCAAATAAACTTTTCCTCCTCTAAGTTGTTCTTGCCAGGTGTTTTGGTCACAGCAATGCAAAAACTGGCTAAGGCAACAGGATTGAAGTAGAAATCCAAGCACATTTATAAAAAGTTCAACAAGCCAGGCGGGGTGGTGCGTGCCTGTAATCCCAGTGATTCAGGAGTCGGAGGAAAGGAGAATCACAAGTTCAAATCCAGTCTTAGCAACTCAATGAGACCCTGTTTCAAAATAAACAATAAAAACAGACTAAGAATGTGGCTCAGTGGTTAAACACCTCGCAGGTACCAAAAACCAAAAAGTTCAACAAAAGGTATTAATAAAAAGTCTAAGTTGAGACCACTGATTCTGTTAGTTACTTCTTCTTTTTTTTCCCCCCAATGGGGGAAAAAAAAGTTCCTTATAGAATTTTAAATTTGTGAAAGCACTGAGAATATATATCATGGGAAAAATTAGAAATGTATTGATTTTTCCAGAGGCAGCCTTCCTGTGTGTACTCTTCAGTGTTTTGCAAGAAAGCACTCTGACAGAGCATGGTTACCACTCAATAAAAACACTTATGGTGGTGGATGGACCTTACACTCAGCCTGACTGGTACAGAATTCAACCAAATGTTAACTGCTCAAGAGCTCTTCTGCCACCAGAGAAGGTTGACCCTGTCTTCTATCTTAAGAGCTAACAACAGAACTGCATCTCATTTAAAATATGTTTTTGATATTAAGAAGAACACAAATCAAGGATGATTATATAAATATAGATTATTTAAATGTTTTTAAAATGTCTCCATAAACGAGATTGGATGATGATGATGATGATGATGATTATTATTATTTTTACTGAGGATTCATCCCAAGGGTGTTATACCACTGAGCCACATTCCCAGTCCTTTTTATTTTGAGACAGGGCCTCACTAAGTTCCTGAGGATAGCCTCGAACTTGTGATCTTCCTGCCTAAGTCTCCTGTAAATTAACATCTTTATATACCCTAATGATTGACAAGATATATTATCCTCCATTTTAGACTCTCCTAAGAAACATTTAAAACATGTATATTTTTGAATGTGCATGCAGGGTGCATATGCTAAACCAAAAGTTAAGAGTTAAGAAAGTTCACTGAGGTTTTGATATAGTTCCCTTGGTGACTAATTTGAAATGTCAAAATCCATTCAAAATATCAAAATTCTCCCCACTAAAAATGGTTTTGCTTCTTGCTGATGTTATGGGTAATCAAACATCTACTAATGAAGTTTCTGTAAATGGTATGCTCCACAGTGAAAAATGCAGAGATTAAGAATCTCACTTCTATTGCTTGATAGTTATGTTTTGGGGAAGATTGCTTAAGCATTAATTTCCTTACAGAGTAAAAGCACTGAAACTCATACAGAAGTTATATTAAAGCTGGGCACAGTGGTGCATACCCCAGCTACTCAGGAGGCGAAGGCAGGAGGATCTAAGTTGGAGGACAGCTTAGACAACTTAGTAAGGATCCTGTCTCAAAAAAAAAAAAAAAAAGGTCTGCGAGTATAGCTCAGTGATAGAGTGCCCCTAAATTCAATCCCCAGGCTGGAGTGGGTGGGGTAGAAAGAGAGTAGTTATATTAAACTGATTTAATAAAGAAAGTAAAAACACCTAGACCACAGCTGTTGCAGTGCAATCTTCTACATTATATGTCTATGCAAAAATCTTTGGAATAGATTTTCTACAGAGGACTCCTTTTGTCCAAGATAAGAAAAACCATATATCTACAACTCCTAAAAGTGTTTCAGAAGGAATACTTGTCAAGGTAGATGGCAAGAGAAGGCTTGCAAAAACTGACCCTGTTCCTTACATGAGGAACATGCTTCCCCCTGGGTGGCAAGCCTGAAACCCTGTCTTTTCTAATGGGCAACTGTATTTATGAGCAGAATTTCAATGACTTGATTTTTAAAGCAACCTAAATAAAGAAAAGGGGGAGGGGGGATGATACACACCTTTCTTTCAGTGAAAAGAGATAAGAATACAGTAAATAGTTAAATTGAAATTATTTCAGATACTTTCCCAATGTCCTTCACAAAATTTTTACCTCATCTAAAAAAAGAAAATCTATTAGGCTACAATAAAAATAATCTCTTCTTTGAACAAATATCCAGAAAGACTGTGTTGAAGACGTGTACAAATCGAACAAGAAAATAAGTATAATACACCTTACTTTCCAGTTCTATCTTCATCACAACTAACTAAAGTTCTCATTAGTTTAGCTCTCCTTTCATTAAAAAATCATAATCATCATACACATTATCTACCTCTTAGTTAGCTTAACATAAATTATTGAAAGCCTACCTCATTTAGTTTTCCTTTATATGAAACTGAAAATAATCCACTTAATTTTCAAATATGATTTAATTTTAAAGAACAATAACACCATGCTCAACAATTATGGAAAACATTCTATCTCACTAATTCCCATTAATAGGTAATATTTTGAGGTAGCTATGTTAATAAAAGTTGAGGTAAAAATTAAGCAAAGAAATAAGTATTGAAAAGTAATCAAATAAGAATTGGATGTAGTTAACCTAACAAAATTAATGCAAAATTGAATTGTTAAAAGGCTAGAAATAAGACAACTTTGAATTTCATCTGGTCTCATCTTAATAACTGCCTCAAACAAACATGTTACAAGATCAAATCCTTATTATGCAGAAAGGAATATGAAATTAAGAACAGACCAACTTTGGTAACTGCAGCCTCTTAATGTACCTTTCTGTAACTCCATCAGATTCTTACTTCATTTGCTTTATTGTGAGGGAGGCAGGTGCTATGGACTAAACTGTGCCTCCTTCCCTAGGATTCACCTGTTGGTAAGTGTTTGGAGATAATGCCTTTGGGAGATAACAAGGTTTACAGGATGTCAAGAATGTGTGGGGTCTTCCTAAGGAGATTAGTGCTTTATCAGAAGAAACACCAGAAAACCAGAGCTTTCATTTTCTGTCTTACTATGTAAGGACACAGCAAAAATGTGGCCATTTGCAAGCCAAAAGAGAGCCTCACTGGCCTCCTTGATCTTGGAATTCAAACTCTTGGATCTATTAAGAAATGCATTCCTTTTGCTTAAGCCTCTAGCCTATGGTATATTGTTATGGCAGACCAATCTAACCAAGAGAGCAGGACACGTTTTTGTTTTGTTTTGTTTGAGAGAGGGGGGGGGAGAGAGGGAGAGAGAGAGAGAGAGAGGGAGAGAGAGAGAGAGAGAGAGAGAGAGCGAGAGAGAGAGAGAGAGAGAGAGAGAGAGAAATTGTTTAATATTTATTTTTTAGTTTTTGGTGGACACAACATCTTTATTTTATTTTTATGTGGTGCTGAGGATCGAACCCAGCGCTACTGCTTGAGCCACATCCCCAGCCCAAGGACACTTTTTTTTTTTTTATTGACATTTTACAGATGAGGAAACTGGAGCATAGTAAGATTAAGTGGTGACATTTAGGTGTATTAGAACCAGATTTTCTGACTTCTCATCTACTATTCTTTCTACTGCATCTATCAACTTTGAAAATGTGCAACTCGTTTAAAGCAGTGTTCCAAACACACTAATACCTTTTATAACACTAGTGTTAGGGAACACCATTTTCTATATCACTGTGAAAGATGTACTGAATATCCTTCTATCCACAAGGGACATCTTGTGATCCACACCCAGCTCAAACCAGTGGTAAAACAAAACACTTCATCCCAGAGGCTTACTGTGCCTGAATCAATTGCTTCCAACATTTGTCCAATCAATACGACTACAGATCCTGGCTAGTTCCTTACTAATTCAATATGTTTTATGAAGAAGGGCAGGAAAGTTTCTCCTCTGAACTGCTCTGATCCTCTTGATACTGGCCCTGATGAGGCAAGAGAACAACTATTTATTTTACTTGCCTTCAAAAGTGATTTACCCTCTCTTCCTAACACTACAATACAAAATCCCTTAACATCCAAGAACAACAAGTTTAACGTTTTAAATAATCTGTTTAATAACATTTTCTTTTAAAACAAGGTGAAACTGAACAAAGGCCACTGGAAGCTAAAACCTTGATAGCTAGACAGTGAGTCAAGTTTGTGAATATAGGGAAGGCTTTATATCTCTTTTTGGCAGACTCCTTCCATTTATATTATGACAACTTGAATGAGCTGGATGTTAAATTAGAACCGTATTTAGCCTCTAGGGCTCTCGTATGATCAAAAGCTATTGTTATACCCATCATTTTCTGGTAAGAGAACAAGAGCATAAGAATTATCCTCCCAACTAACTGTTAACAAAACTGGAAAGGTCCTTATTTCTTACATTTTCAAATTACAGACATAAAATCATTCTGGATGCCAAGATAATGGGCTTTATGTTGGGGTACCTCTGTTTTTACAACTGCATTTGGTTTCTTCATTATTATCATCTTCACTATATTATTATTAAATGTTGTCGTCCTTTGGACTTATCATTCCCTGTCTGAGAGCACAAAATCTCATTAGGAAACAAAATGGCCTTGGGGAACAAGGGTCTATAAATCTCTCCATAAGACCCTTTTCCACACTTAGGGATGGCTGTAATTTTCTTTTCGCTTCCTCTCTTTTAAGCAGAAGAGCCTCAAGTCTTTTATCTCTCATCACCAGTCATACTTTGAAGGTTGCTACTAACTATTATAGCTAGAACATGTGCTCTTTCAAAAAATCCAGTGGTTGCAAGATGGTGTATGTGCCAGATGTGTCCTAAGAGATTACTAGCAAGAATATTTACTCATATCAGAGCTTTAGGAATGCAAAATCATCTGCAGATAGATCAGTTGCAGTTTTACCACCTATAAGGATGTTACCCTTCTTTGAGCAAAGATTATGTATAGAAGTAGAGTCTCCTATTAGCCATTAAACATACCACTTATTTCACTTAGCATGATAGTCTTCAGTTCCAACCATCATGTATATCCATAAGACACTAATTAAAAAAAAACAACAAAACTAAAAGTAAATAGCAGAAAGATCAGTAGAGTAGAGAGAAGGAACAGGGAGGGAGGAAGAAAGGAAAGGGGAGGTACTGGGGACTGAATTAGAACAAATTATATTCCATGCTTTTATAACTATGTCAAAATGAATCTTACCATTTTGTATAACTAAAAAGAACCAGAAAAAAAAAATAAGTAAAAAGTAGAGTTGAAATAAAGTTAAAATATATTTATACCACTTAGTTTTAAAGTCAGAGACTTAATTGTTTTTGCCCCCTTCTCTTTTGTGTGTTTTTAAGGGTGGTGGGTAGAAAAGTTACAAGTTAGAGTACTTATAGCAGCAATGCCTCAAGACAGAAATAGGAGGAGGAAAAGAAGTTTCCTGACAGAATTGTCCCAGATTAACAGTTAGAGCTGAACACTGGACTTCAAAACACACAACTGCTCATCAGTTCACAGCAAGATCCTGAAATCTGTCCAAACTCTCTTCAGTCACTTGGGAAATAACCCACCTGTGCAGAGCACTATAAACTTGAAATTAATGTTGCATTTTTGAAGTTTATAAGGGCATTACTGAATTGAAGAAAGTCTTAAAAATACATTATTTGTGGTTACAGGTCTCAGTCTTGGCTTAAAAATTAAAATTATTAAATTGAGTGAATTCAGGAAACAAGATGGTAATTAACTGAGTTAAACTAAAACATATATATCTGAAGAGATCCTTTTGACAAGACATTTAACTGCATTTCCTTATTAACTTTAAACCATTTTTTAAAAAGGATTGCTTTAAAGTGTTCTTAGAGCATTTGATTGGCACCAGTAGACTCTTTATACACTTATACAAATGTCAAGAAGATCTATTAATTTTAATCTTTGAACTATCTTACAGATTTTCCCCTATTAAATGTGAAGCTTGGATTTATTATCATGGCAGTGGCATTAAAAGTTCGTTTTATTGGCTAAGATCTTACTTCCACAGTGCTTTGAGTTCCAAAATAATAAAAATCTGCTGGGAATGAAATAATTATTTTAAAACTCTCTATCATTGACATGTCAAAAATGCAACATCTTCTCACTGTAATGTAAAACAACAAAGGCTAGTTGCAAGCATTGTTTCTTTGTAAGCCTTGCATTTTCTTAACTAGAATAACAGTACATATTCCAGGTAATACACTAGAGCCCTTTCTTTTAGCTAGATCAGAAGACTCCAAAGCTCCTAGGGTGTGTGCATGAACACATGTGCACATGTAGATAAGTATAAAATCCATAAGGGCAAGGTAAAAGCAAATAATTGAGCTTCCATTTATATTTTCTTCTTTCTCTTTTAAATGTTCGATATTTTATACGTACTTTCTTATACATTAATACAGTGAAAACTACTTTGGTTGGGAAACATACATACATTACAGATACATATTTACTGAGAGAAATGAGTTTTTAATACCATCCTTAGTGATAATTGTGTAATTTACCAGTTTGAATCTCAATTGTATCATATAAATTTCAAATTCTGGAGTGATATGTGCTAAATATACAGGACAGTGCCACTGCAATTTACTACGAGACATCTAGACTTTTGCATCCTATTATATTTAATGTTCAAAATCAACTTAGAGATGAAACATTTAGGGATTTTGTTTTATTTGTTTATTTATTTATTTATTTTTTTGGTGCTGGGGATTGAAACCCGGGGCCCTATACTGCATGGTAAGCACTCCACCACTGAATTACATCCCAATTTTTTAAGTTAAATAGAAATACTGCAACAAGAGTTCCTTATTAAGAGGTAACATCAAATTATACAGATTTTCTTAAAACAAAAACTTAACACAAATATTTTATAAAATCCCCCCGAGAAACTCATTGTTGGCTTTATTTGAGACTCTTGTAGTGTTTACTGGAAATTATGCAGTTTTAGTGAAATTTTTTTATAAATGCCCTAGTATCTAAATATGCTACACTTAAATTCATTTCTGCTTAAAATGGCATATCCTAACAAACAGTTTATAAAGATGGAACTCTTTTTAAGAATTCCACTCTATCTCAATGAAAATTAACTAAAATAGCACAAACATGACACATTTAAGAGACTTTTCTCATGTGAAAACATTAGGAGGTGGGATGTTTTGTTTTGTTCTCAATGTAGTCTTTTAAAATGTGGTGTTCAGAATCACATATTCCCTGTTAGTAATATTAGATTCTTATCAAGAATAGGCAGAATGCTCCTGCTTACCAGGCTCTGAAGGAAACTGCATTTCCATGCACACATCTTACATAAGCTCAACAGTTGCTTTTCTTCATAAATCAATCTATTGTTGCACTTCATAATGAGAAGGCAGATTTACTGCCTTTTACCGCCTTTTCTCACCATCAGAAAGATGCCTATTTGGGTAATAGAACATTTCTCTTCTTCAAGGGTGTTTGGGATTAGGGAGGAAGGGGCAAGAACCTTTAACATCTGCTCCCTTCCAATGAATGACACCTCTAGTTCTCACAGCCCGGACGATAAAAAGCAAATATCCCAAGTTGATAACATTCTCTAACTTGAAGAAACACAATACTTTAAATACAGTGAAATCACATCACTAAAACACATATGTGGGATTTGAAGGTTATACAGTAAAACACAAGATTCAAAAATCACTAACACTGTCACTCAAATACCACACAATCATCATCACAGTCAGAACAATAGGAGTTTAGAATAAAGACTTGGGATTCATCATCTTGAATTTTCCTCAACCCTAAAAACAAATTTAAATACTGGCTGGTAAGACTGTAATCATTTGAATCTCAATATTGTGCAAGAAGAACAAAAACAGTTGATGATATGGACTTACATTCTTATGTTTTTATTTACCCAGTGTTTTCCCTTTAGGGAGAAATATTTAAGAATTACTAACTTCAGACTTTAATTTAAAAACAAGAGAAAAACACTTGTTAGCATCTGATTCCTAGCCATCTGCCTTTAAAACACACACACACATGCACACACACACACCCTCACCCACTCACTCCAGTCAGGCTTCGAATTCTTAGCAAGTAAGTAGATCTTGATGGATCTAAACAGAAGTTTCAGTAATCATGGTTCTACTTTTGGAAACAAGGCTATCTTTAAACAACCATCATGATTCCTCCTAGCAAATGCAGTCAACCACAAATTTTAAACAAATAGACACCATGTAAAACAAATAAATAAATGAAGTGGGGCAGGTACTGAATTCAAGAAGAATCTCTGTTTTTGAAGAAAACTAAATTATGTCTTCTCTCCATGAATATGGAGGACTGCCTTGTGAGCTAACACTTCTTGTTACTTCGGGCTATCTTTTGTCACTTAAGCAATGCTCTTTGACAGTTTTACAGGCTGTTATCCCACAGGCTTCAGTATTTATGGTCTTTATTCACTTGGGCTTTCTCCTCTTATCCACTGGTTACTAATCAATAAATAGATTTTTTTTTTTATTGGTCTGAAATTAGCTCAAAGGATGTCCTTCAACAATGGCAGCTCAGAACAGCACCAGGACAACACTGGCTAAAGGTCTTCTCCTCGGTCTCTTTCTCGCTCTCCTCAATTTTCTGTTCCTTACAGACAAGTTAATGAGGGTCCAGGATCCAAGCTGTTCAATTAGACCAACAGCACAAATGATTTACTGCATTCCGAGAGGATAGTTTGGAACCATTTCTGAATTGATGCTCAGAAACACATTCAATTTCAGTATCTCAAAAATGATTAAGAGCCTCAACTTGTTTTTAATCTTCATAAAACAAGAGTGTTTCCTACTCATAGAATCATTATTCATGAAAAGCTCAACTCTATAAACCTTACTATACCCACGCACACAGTAGGTATGTTTCAAATATGTGTATGATATTTCAAAACTCCAACACATAATTTATGACATAGCATTAAAATTTCTTACTACAGAGTAAAAGCTACTCATTACTTTTGTTATCCACTATACATAAAAGACCAAGGTCTAAAAAGCAAGTGGAAAACACAGATCCTACTTTGCACTTAACTGTACTTGACTTAAATATCTCCTAAGAGAAAGGTTGGTTTTTATCTTATGAACAATGTGAAATAAGTAATAGATCATGTCCCCTTTTTCAGCTGGCTACTGAAAACCTGAAAGTCAAATTAGTCAAAAAAGTTGTGTTTTCTTATAAAACTAAAAATCTGAAAGAAAACTAGAAATATTAACATAATTACTTTCACGCATTTTTCTTAAAGAGAGAGTGAGAGAGGGGAGAGAGAGAGAGAGATTTTTTAATATTTATTATTATTATTTTTTTTAGTTCTCGGCGGACACAACATCTTTGTTGGTATGTGGTGCTGAGGATCGAACCTGGGCCGCACGCATGCCAGGCGAGCGCGCTACCGCTTGAGCCACATCCCCAGCCATGCATTTTCTGATAAACTAAGCAAACTGCAGAACTTTCTGTGTATGAGCTGAGCAATAGGGAGAAGGAGGGACAGGAGAGGAGAGAGCAGCTTTGAAGGAGTACTAAAGCTCCACTTATTGCTCTAAAATGTAATTTACTCTAGTCTGGAATGAAAGCGACTCATGAAGGCTGGGGTTGTAGCTCATTGGCAGAGCACTTGCCTAGCATGTATGAGCACTGGGTTCGATTCTCAGAACCACATATAAACAAATAAATAAAGGTCCATCAATAACTAATACAAATATTTTTTTAAAAAGTGATTCATGAGCAGCTTCTGTTTTCTCTGAAAGTGTGTAAAATAACATTTCAAAAGGAAATTCCCCCCTCCAAAAAAAAAAAAAAACCCACATTTTTTTAAGTCTTCAGATATCGCCACATCTAGGTAAAACAGAAAAACAATTTTAATTTATGGAGATTAGCATTTACATGTGACTACTTTACCCATTTATACATAATCATGTGATAGAATTTAGTTCATAGAGAATCATGACAAATTCTCCTTGAATAAAACCCCAGGAAAATTACTTTCTGTAAATGAATGTTCATGCTTTCTGATATTCCAAAGATAAAACTCCGTAACTGTCATATATCTTTTTAAAAATGGAAGACATAATTGCCCATGCATAAAATTGGCTGGTAACGAATGAATGCTACATTCTCCAAGTTTTGTGACTACTTATTTTAGATTATATCTTCCACATATATTAACCAGTAAGCCAACCCAAATTCTATTCCAACAGACTTATTAAACAAATAAAAAATAAATAAAACATGTTAGAATTTACAGTTACAAATCATTGAAAATTTTAATGAAATATTCTGAAGTGCAATTAAGTAATAACTGATTTTTATCTAGTGATAAGATCACATGGATTATTCTGGAACTTTTGGGGGGTATGTTTAGTAAAATATTTTGCTTTTACATCTGAAATATGTGAATGGGGAAAATATTTTGGATATATAACTTTGCAAAATATGATAAGCTATATAATTATGAAACATAGAAAAATAATATCATTATTCTCTCAATAAAAAGATACATTTCAGATTTAGTTACTTCAAGTTCTAATCCTTAACTTCTCTGATAAAATAAAAGAAACTGTTTAATAATATAATCATGAGTAGGAAAAACTTATACTTCTTTATGCATTATAAGAATTCACTGGTAGATAAAATAAGTGTAAATGTTCTAAAGTGAGAAGAGCAACGTATCTTTCCCTACCTTAAATCCCTCTGGGGAGAAATGTACATCTGGGTTCCATATTATACTAGGAGGTATTATAAAATCATAGCTCCTATTCATAAACTTTTCTCTATTTTTTCCTTAATTAGATTGAATATGCTATATAAAAAATAGTGATCTAAAATCATTAAGATTTTACTGATTTTTTCCATAAATTAAAACCCCCTGTGGCTTTTTCTTGTCCAATCACTCTTCTCACACCTGCTTTTTCATTACCTTGTATAACATCCTGGAAGCTATTTTTCCTATGAAGTTAACAGTAAATAAACTTTACATATAGCTGGCCTTTAAAAACCAAGTACAGCAAAGAAATCATTCTCACCTTTTTTAAAAGAAAGCAGAGTAGCTCTCAGGAATATAGAGGTGCCCCAAAGTTCACGTGTCAGCAAGGAATTGAGAGCGGTAAGAATGATCCTCTTGAAAAGAAAGACGTCTCCTTAGGCACCCACATGTATATTTAGATTAGATTGGCAGTTTAAATGACAGCAAACACATGGTCATGACTTCGCAATTGCTCATTCATCCAACACACACACACACACACACACACACACACACACACACACACGCTAATCAGAAGCAAACATCCACCCTGAACTGTTTTAGGAATAGCTTTTTCCATCTGATACTACTGTATGCAAGGCAAGCAGACATTCTGCTAGAGATCAGATGTCAAACCCTTAACTGTTTCCTAGTATACTCAGATCTTGAATCACACTGGCTTAGTATTCCAGAACATTTTTCTAAAGTAAGTCTGATATCAACTTGATTCTGTAGGACTTTAGGAAGCACACAACAAAGAAACGACCATGCAAAGTTTCCAATATCTATTTGTCTTCTGGGTATTTTAACTGTAGAGCTGCCCTCCTATTGTGCAAATAGGAAAAAGTCACCACAGAGGTGTGTGTGTGGAAAAACAAACAAAAGTGGTAACAGAGTAAAAAGGTGAAGATATTGAACATGAACTTTAAGTGCCTACTCATAACTGCAGCGTTGGGGACACTTACCAGTAAATAAAAGAAACACAGATGGTACTAGAAGGCTACCAACTATACCTGTCTCTCTCTCTCTCTCTCTCTCTCTCTCCCTCTCCCTCTCCCTCTCCCTCTCCCTCTCCCTCTCCCTCTCTCTCTCCCCCCCCCCCCACACACACACACACACACACACACACACACAGCTATGTTAGCAAGTAAGAAGCAGAAAGCAAATGTAGCAATTTAAAAATAATCATATTTTACTTTTGACATGGATTTTACATTTGTATCTAAATGTCAAATATTTTGAAGATTCTAGACAAATATAAAGGTAGAGAAAATGGAATAATGTAGTGAGTCAGGCTCAGGGTCTGGAAATATGAGACCACTTTCTATCTGTGTGACCTGAGCCAAGTAATATAATCTCTCCATCATTGTTCCCTTCATCTCTGAAGTGGGGACTCAATTCTAATTGTGGTACCAATTCACATAGTTAATGTAGGTAGATAATACAAAGCAGTTAGAACAGAACTTGGAATACATGATGACTAGATAATAGTTACTATTATCTTCAAGAAGTTGGGTATGAGTCCAATTTGGCTTGTCCAGCCTCTCCTCCATGATAGCCTTCCCTGAATACATCTGACACTTGCAGAAATAAAGCATCTTCTTTTGGATTGATTCACATTTTATTTGCTTTCAAACTTCACCTATCGCAGGGAGCTGATAAAATGTCTAGATCAATGTCTGACAGATATGACATAGTTCTAGAAAACACCTCTATACAAACAGAATAAACAAAAATGAGAATGAAAAAAAAAGATACTTAGAATCTAAGTACAAGTCATCTATAGGCAAGAACTGCCTGGTCAAAGTAATTACTGAGAGTTTACAGAAAAAAAGAAAGTGAAACTCAGTAGGGAAATCCTATTGCTTGAGTAGAGAAGCTTTTCCTCCTGCACAAAAATAAAGCATCAAGAGTCTTGAGAAAGAGATCCACCTAAAGAAAAGACTAATATCATGATATCATTCTTGATAGTTCATTTCAACTATACAAACTTATACAGTTCTGTCGAATGTTAACTTCTCTTGATGATAAAAAGACAAAAATTGATGGGTGCTGATTGCTCGACTGCAGAAACATTTATCCCGTAGTTACTTTTATAAATGTATTATGAAGGAATTCAGAGGTGGAACAAAACCTCAGACAGCTGAAACTCCTTTATATTCCCTGACAAAGACTGTGAGTGGATATTATTATATACTATCTGTTGATGTGATTATTAATGTCAAGCAATTTCTCTTCTTCCTTTTCCCCCCAATACCTTTGTTTTATTTATTTTTATTTTTATGTGGTGCTAAGGATCAAACCCAGTGCCTCATACATGCTGGGCAAGCACTCTACCACTGAGCTACAACCCCAGCACCCTTTCTTCTTCCTTTAAAAACCACAATCACTACACACAAGCAGTTCCTTAACTCCTACTAGGAGGTTTTGTTATAAACAAAAAGAAAGCAGGTATCACATACATAATAAATGGGAGCACTTCCAATGTTAATGCTATCTAAAAGCTTGTTTTTAATGTTCAGTCTGTACCTATCATTAAAATTTAATATAACCTAACACAATTACCATCAATAGGATGCAGGTGTTGGATAATTATATTAGTATCAACACTACAGGCAAATTAAGATTTCTTCCCATGTGATGGAATTCTGATAAATATCAATTCGTTGGTTGACTGAATCCTGAAGATCAAAGGCTCTGCATATGGCACTAATAAATCAAATAGAGTCATCAAATCTACAGTCTGTTTTCTTTGGCTAAAACTGCAAAGTTTTACTTACAGAGTCTTATCTACTCCTAAAAATTCTCTGCCAAACCAAATTTACTCACCAAGAGCACAGAAAATATAGCACTCCCAAGTTGCACCCTTCTGAGGCTTTTGAAGTTCAGGGATACCATTGTGAGATGGTCTCAATTATCTGGTCTTCTCTTCTCCCTTGTCTTTTTAATAAACTAAAACTATCCTAAAAAAGTAAAATGCTACCTCTAAATTCAAACTGCAAAGTTATGAAATATTTTATTTATTAATGAAATCTACCATAAATAAAGATACTTTATGCAAGTCTCTAAGCTATTAACACAAACACACTGAAAATAATAAAAGAACTCTGCAAAACTTTTTAAATATCACCCCAAATTCCTGGTGTTGGGAATTCTATTCAGGCATTTATGGACCAATTTATCACCTTCTGATAAACTGAGCCTAAACAGTGTGTGACAGAAGTACTATCTGAAAGAGAAGAGACTAGGAAAATATAACAGATGCAAGGTGAAAGTCCAAGAAAAATTCAACTATCTTTTAATTGATTTCCCTAAGACCATTCTCTTAGATAAACCATCCTATTCCATATTTCCAATTGTGAAAAATAGGTAGAAATAAATGGTGGGGCTACTGTGCTTTTAAATCTTCTTTATAAAATAATTCTGTACTTTTCAGATGTTTTTATAATTATTATGTTTTAAATATGTAAACAAAATATTTTCTCGGTTCAACTGAGAACATCCCAAAAGGATAAGAAATATTCTCTGTTTATATCCAAAAGGATTTAGAAAGTTTTCATAATTTTTCCTAAAATACTGAAATCTCAACCAAGAATTTTTTGCTCATCCCCTTACACATACACAACCAGAAAAAGACAATTAAAAAATGACTTCAGGAAGTGCCAAATGTAGCAGTACATTTTAAAAACTACTCTAAGTTGATAGCCACTACTCAAGGCTAATGTTTCCTTTCTAAATGGTCATCTACAGAAGTCTTGTATAATCATTACCACTAACTGACAAAGCCATCCATTTAATAAAGTTAGAATTCTGAGACCAACTTGAAATGATACTTTTGGTATGACAAGATCCATTTCAATGGTCTCTCTCAGGCATGGATACTTTTAGGTGCATTTGGGAGCAAATTAGAATCTTTGCCTCTTCAGATATTCAGATCCCCTCTCTCCTTCAGTGAATTGGCCTTTTCTCCCTCTAGTTTCAGTGGGACAGCACTGAAGTCCCCAAGATTTAAATTGAATTCCTATTTCCAGGTGGTACTGCCATTTCTGTAGTTCATACACAGAACAAATACAGATGCATCACGTTTGGTCAACAGGGCCCAGAAAGCACCATGTGAAAGACACACACGTTCTACAATGTTACCTGAAATGAGTTTGCAATCAGAATCAGCGAATCTAAGAGTGATGTATGTTATCAGTCAATTTATATTTAGGAGAAGTCTGTTCTATGCCTGAAATGACAAAATAATATTTGGAGAAAAGTATTCAAGGCACAGCATATCTAAGAGTGGGATCATTCAAATACCTCTCTGGTCAGCAGTCCCAAGTCTACTCCCTTAGAAATCAATAAACCCAGAATCAGACAAGTTACCCTCTAAAATGTGTGTGCACTTGTGTGTCGGAGTTGTGGTGTTCTCCTCTTTGGCTACAGCTTTGCTAAAGAAAGACCAACAAGGAGTTGGTCTGGTTCCTGTCATCAAGATTTGTTTAGAGGCCCAATGGCTAGAGTAATGAACCTTGCAGGAGTGGACAAAGTCTATTTATAGAAGCTTTCAGCTGCCACAGACATCACAGGAGATGACAGACCCCATTCCACAGATGCCCCAAGTTTCTATTCTAAAGATGTACTTGAATGATACAGCCAAGTGAATATCTGACCACACCGAATATTCCCAGCCCAAGAGAATTCCCAGTAAGAAATGTCAACTGCCTTTTAAGGTTTTAAGTCCTGGCCACTTTGCTCCTATGGTGAAAGCCACACCACTTTCTGAATAAACTTTCAAACTATTCCACACTGAACCTGGATAATGAATGAAGGGCTCACTAGTTCTGTGCTATCCTGATAGTCGTTACTGTCTCCTATGCAGACATTCTGCTTCTCACCATCTTAATGTATTAAGATGGCTTTTCACATTCTTTTAATTCCTGAATTCTATTCTACATTTTGCCTTGAGTATAAATTATACTCCCAATACAAGGACAAGGATGAGAACAGAAAGGGTGTCTTACTCTGTACCCTGTACAGTAGGGGTTGGAAGCTTTTGCAATGAAAGGCCCAACAATAAATATTGTAGGCTTCATAGGTGGTATAGTCTCTATCTGAATTATTCACTTTTGACCCGCAGCAAAGTGTCCATAGAAAAAACTGTAAACAAATAAACATGTCCATGTTCAATAAAACTTTATTTATAAAAACCAGTGGCAAGACAGATTTATCCGTGGGCTGCAGTTTGCTGACCACTGCTCTGTGGGTACTTAGTACAGTAACATCTTGCTTACAGTGGGCAGGGCTCTGGAAAACTCTGTTGAACAGATTTCTCTGATTTAGTACCATATTATTTCCCTTGGTCTATTTTTGGTTACAAACACAACAAACTTGGTATGGGGGGGGGATTGGGGAGAGAAACTTAATGAACTCATTCCTAGCTATACAGTTTTCTGCTCCTTTAATTTTATCCCATGTAAGAGCAGTGTTCTGACTTTATGCAAATTTCTCAGTTACTGTGGACAACATAACTGATCCTGCCAAAGACATAATGTTATCCTGAAGAGTAAGCTTCAATTCCTGTCACTGCAAACTCTATAGGAAGGCTATGCAGGTAGTAAGCTTGATTCACTGTTTCAAAAGTTCAAGTTTGAAGTGGGTAAGTTTTAGATATCTGGCAGTTCAAGTTCTGAAAATAGAAATACAGGACTGGCTCATTTTTTGTAGCAGAGATAGGAAGGGTTCTAACATCACAACCATATTCAAAATAATACCTAATCAAATAAACATGTGCTTTAAGTTCAAATTCACATCTGCAAAAATCAATGCTTTTGAGTCTCACCTAGAGGAATTACTCACATTCGAATCTTTAACCAAAGTGTTTTCTTTGTATAAACCCCCAAACAAAAAATTAAATTAAGTCCTGGATGAGTTATAAGTCTGTATTTTATTTCTTTTTTCTTAAGACTTAGGATATCAAACAATAAAACTGTATAGTCAGCTAAACTGGAAACTCAAAGGTTGAGGAAGAATAGTACAATCTTTTTGTTTTCTTCTTTCTGTTTTCCTTCCCAAAGGATCTCTCCACTTAAAAGACAATAACAGGATGGTAATTGTCAAAGACAAAAAAAGTAAATAGGAAGGTGAGGAGGAAAAATGATTCCAAAAGATGGAATCCTTCAGGATAGTTTCTCATATAATTTATATACCAACAAATTGAGGGAGGAGTTATTCCCCAACAATAAAGATGTGGGCAACACCTCTTTGGTTGTTTTTGTTGTTGTTGTTGTTTGTTTGGGTGAGAAATAATCCACTTCCCTCAACAGCTATTAAAATTCTCTAAACTTTCTCAAGATGCTCAGTTATCAAAAAAAAAAAAAAAAAAAAGATTCAAGAACTCTGAAAGATCCTGTCAGATCAGAAGTTGTTCCATCAATAACACATGCATGTAAAAGTCCACTGACTGCACACAAAAACTGGCATTCAACTGTTCATAACAGCATTATTCACAGCAGCCAAAAAAGTAAAGATAATCCAAACGTCCATTAAACATTAATAAACAAAATGTGGTAAATCCATACAGTAGAATACTACTTGGCCATAAAAAAGGAATGAAGTTCTGTTCATGTTACATCATGGATAACCTTGAAATTAGCCAGGCACAAAAGACCACATTTTATATGATACCACAGATATACAAATTATCCAGAATAGGCAAATCTAGAGACAGGAAGTAGATTAGTGGCTGCCTAAGATTAGAGGCAATGGGAAAATTGAGAGTTAATAGTTAAAGGGTATGAAGTTTACATGAGGAGGGAGTGAATGAAATTTTTATGAAATTGATCAGATTGATGGTTGCACAACTCTATGATATACTAAAATCATTAAATTGAAAACTTAAGTGGATAAACTATATGTCTATAAAAGCTCTTAAAAAAAACTGCACTGAACATATATTTTCAGTTGCCCATGCAATAGTTTTTTTCCTTTCTTACTTTATCTAGTAAAGCAATTTGATTCAGTTCCTTTCTTTTTAAAGATTAAAATGTAATTAAGTCATGTATACTTTGGGGCACTGTGTAATACTTTGGCCCATCAGACCATTGTAGCAGTTCCTAAAATGGAAATGTTATGAGAATCAACCAGGAACATTTAATGGTGAGTTTGGCAGCAATCTTTCCAACGAACTTACAGATAAAATGTGAAACATTAGCCAAAGAAAATAGTAGTAGATTTGATAGTGTTACATTAAGAAGGATATAAATTAGAAAAATCTGTTGAGATATTTGGAGGTAAAAGGTGATAAGTTTAAATAGAGTACTAAAAGTAGGATATTAATTTTCCCCAAGGTAGTAAATATAGATAGGGCTTTGAAAGCAAAACATAAAACCTTGTAATATAGATTAACATCCACTAGCAGAGAAAAGTAGTGCTAATGTACATGAAAATGGAGATGTAATCATATAAAGATATGATGGACACAGAAGTACTAAACCAAAATAATCATAAACTAATTGCTTATATAAAAAAATCAGCAAGCTTTATATGTATAAAAATTGTATGCTGACTTGTTTTTGCATGCTTACCATGTGTCTGGAAATGTATCAGCACACTGGACAACTGTTGGACAATCCAGATTAGACTCCTGACCTCAGAGGATATATATATATATATATATATATATATATATATATATATATATATATATATACACACACACACACACACACACATATATACAGTATACAGTATGGCTTGATGCTGATCTGCCTTTTGCATCAATATTTCATATGCACTAACAATTCTTCAAACACTAAAGCAATAATTGCTCCAAAATACTTAGATAAGAGGAAAGAATTAGGGCTTTCAACCACTAAAGGTCCATCGACAACTAAAAAAATATATATATTAAAAAAAAGAGAAAACAATAAATTTCCCTCTCTTCCCTCCCCCTCAGTCTCTCCCCCTCCGCCTCTCTCCCTTTCTCTAGCACTGGGGATTAAACCCAGAGCTCATACATGCCTAGGCAAGAGATCTACCAGTGTGCTACATCCCTGCCCTTTTTATTTTTAGTTTTGAAAGAGGGTTTAAGTTGCCCAGGCTGGACTCAACTTTGCAATTCTCTTGCCTTAGCCTCTTACATAACTGTGTTACAGGTGAGTATCACCACACCTGGCTAAAGTTTCTTTGTTAAAAATAAAGTTAGACGTATAAATTAATCAGTTGTCAAAATAATTTTCTTCCTATAATAGTAAGACAAATAAGATATTTAATAGGTTATACTGAGCGCTACCCTATTTTTGCTAAAACAAGGTAGGGCAAAAATATATGTAACTCTTTGTCATGATTAAATGTAGTTCTCTACAGAGGAAGTTGGCAGAAGGAAGACATGTATGTGACAATGTCCGACAAACAAGCTGAAATTAGGCAGGCTTGTAAAAGTTAAGGTTTTAGTACATATGTGTTTTTATATTTCTCCCACTTTCCTATTTATATTTAGGTACACTAACGCCTGTGTACTATATAAGGTCAAAGACAGAAAGCAACAAAAGAAAAAGATGAAACCCTATGGAAATCGACAGGCAGTTTCAGGAGGGCACATTCGTGGTGTCTCGAATGGGTGCCCCCCTGTAGGGGAGAGGGAACCTCACAGGACCAATGTCTTCCCCCCTGTTCACTGGAGTCCTCTCTCCCTGAGAGCCAAGAAGCCAAATCCACTATTGATAGAAAACTGAGAAACTTGCAAGAACAGATTTGAAAAATAAAGATAATTACTGTATCTTTTCCTAATCTTTCCTATATTAAACCATGCCTCATGCTGCTCATCACCTTCAAGCTCCAGAGGCTGCCCTACGACTGATGTTTTTATTTGTTGGCATCTTTAACTTGTACCACCAAACTGAAGACACAGATGCACTCTGGTGGGAGAATTGTAATTTTCCTTGACTGATATGCATTTTTTTATTAATACAGTCTTAAATTAGCTCAATACAGCTGACAATCTACTAAAACCCCCAAGATGATTTTACATCCACACAAACTGTCTCTAAGGCTAATCTCTCTAACCTTTTATTAGACAAAATAATTACTTGATTTCAAATGAAGGGATTTATATTTATCTTCATTAAATTTCATGTTCTTTGGTTTAGGCTAGCACTTCTACTTGTTAAGAATGTTTATCATAATTCTGGGATTAAGTGGAATAAACTACCCCTCCCAGCTTTGGGTTACTGGTAAGTATGACTTTCATATCTTTATGAAATTCACTGTAAAAATAACAAAAAGGAAAAAATGCAAAGCTCTGTAACCTTCTACAGGAAATCTCCTTATGGGCTGATGTGGGACTCTTCAAATGTGTTTGTAGAACCAGTGCTACTCACCTGCCTCAGGAATACCCACTCTGCATGTTTCCTCTACCTCATCCTAATGTATCAATGAAAGACTGAATGCTCCTTGCATTCTCTACTCAACTTTACAAAAAATGAGGAAATTAGACAGGTGTAATAGCCAGTTAGGACCTAGTGACAGATATGATCTTTCTCAAGTGTTCCTTAATTACATGTTTCAAGTTCAATTCTAAAGTTTTATTGGAAGC
This sequence comes from Spermophilus citellus, assembly GCF_964194105.1. Classification (NCBI taxonomy): domain Eukaryota; kingdom Metazoa; phylum Chordata; class Mammalia; order Rodentia; family Sciuridae; genus Spermophilus; species Spermophilus citellus. The sequence continues at coordinate 51,577,246 of NC_138183.1, read as the reverse complement.
ACCATATGACTTTCCAATGGTCAGTTTTTGCAATCTGAGGATGTGTGAAGGCTACTCATGAAGGTGGTGCACATGCTATCTCTGGTGCTGACTGCTGTGTTTCCAAGCCTCAGTAGTCTTATTACTCACCTGAAACACTGTCTTTCCTAGGACATTACATTATCTATTCTGGGCCATGCTATGAAGAATTCCCTGTAATTTCAAAATTATTCAGTAACGTAATTATACACAGGCCTAAATGTTTTAAGTTATGTGCTATGAAAAGGCCAATGACTGAAGATTATAATACATTCAAGACCTTTCTTCCTCTTTCAGCAGCTATGCCTGACATAACTACATTTAATTCCCTGGCAGAAGTAATAATAGTTGAACAAGAAACAAGTTAGGATTGCCCCTATAAAATAATTAGCCATGCTTTTTTTTAAAGCACCAATCATATAATAGGAATAGGCAAATATACTTTAAGATCACAGAAAATTAGAGCAATAAGAAGTGATAACCCTAACTTGAGTTATAACTGACATCACTGATTTTTAAACAAATACAATCAATTGCTTTTGATTTTTTTTGGTGCTTTTCTTGACTGCATTTCAGCACTGATTAATAATGGTTATTATTCCTAAAGAGCTTTATATTGAAATAATAACATTTACATTCATTTTAATTATCCTTCACAGCAATTCCAACGAATCATTCAATGACACCATCCCTACTTCTTTCCAGATGAGGAAGATGACTCATAAGCAGTTCATAAACCCTAATAGTTGACTGAATTCCCACACAGGGTCTGGCTACAGAGAAATCAAACACAGAGGAACCAAAGAAAAAGGTGGAAGTGAGCTTTGGAGAGCAGGCACCTCCTTCACAATCAGAACCAAACTTTCAGGTATATGCAACTTATAGGGGCAAAAAGGCAGACAAACTTTACTTTACCTGTACACAAAATAGTGTACACCAGCTGTGCTAAACAAGAGGATGGGGACCAGTTTTAAGAAATGCAGCCATGGTTCCTCCTACCTAGACACGGAGCCCAACTGGCTGTGAGTTAGAGAGCTGACGGGTTGAGGCTGCGACAATGCCTTAGTTCTAGAAAGGAGGGAAAACGTACTGAAAGGTGATTATTGAACTCAATATTCTTAACAGGCAAATTTGGGTTCCAGAAAAAGACGCCAGCTCTGTGTCTGGGTGTACAACCCCACAATCTTGAGGAAATAATTGTTCCACCCAAAGTATGGAACTCGTTGTAACTCCCTTCCACCTTGGCTGGGGTTGTCTTTACCCTCAAGTGTTAGACATTAGCTTAAGATATACTAGCAACCAACACAGGAGGTATACCTTTAAACTCTTCCTCAAAAAAAAAAAGATAGGGAAACAAGGAATAAAGTGTTAGGGAAAGAGTTTGGGGAAATGAGGCTCTAGAAAACAATGACAGACTGGTAGATACAAAAGCCTAGACTATTTTTTTTTCTTTCTTGTTTAAATTAAAGAAGTTGTACCCAGATCCCCCCCCCCCCCCAGGGCAGAAGGAAGGAGAAGTGTTTGCAGGGAAAGGCTTAAGTTCAAGGTGACCCATGTGAGAGAAGGGCAGGTGAAAGACCCCACGAGAGTAAAGAAAGGCCATAATCTTCCCAAGTTCACTGGTCACCACCTGTGAGGCTAACAGTTGGAGCAACCAATCCATAGTGTCTCCCAAGGCAACAGATGGATCAAAAGAATTAGTCACTGCATCTCCCAGGATGCTGGGCATAAAACACTTTGGAGGGAAGGTGCATCCTGCCGAAACAAACCTGACATCTGCTTAATCTTCTCCCTCAGCTTCCAACTCCATACTGGATATTTCAAATGGATAACAACTTGAAAGCTCCATGTGGACTTCTCTTTCATTATTATTATTTCAACACTAAATGTTATCTACTTAAGGATCTATCTTGGCTCTATGCCCTGGCAGAAGGCAAGATTTTTCAGCTAATAAGGGCCTGGAGGCTTTACAAGACCACAGGAGTTTTCAAAAATATTCCTACATATTCATAATAGTCAAATTAATAGAACTGATGCCAGATGTAAAGTGGCATTTTATGGGTAGTTTTAAAAGGTACTAATGGGGTAACTTTTAAAGCTACTTTAAAACATGCAGTTATGAATCTAATGCAAAATCATGTTGCCTTTTCATCTTGGCTATGTGTTCTCTATTCTGTAATGAACTAATCAGTAAAAGCTTGGCATCTTTCTCCCCTGGAAAGATATCGGGCATTCAGGAAAAAAATTTAGGTTAAACACCTTTTAAGTGTTCTTTCTGTAACAATTAAAAGCTTTGCCTTTGACTTACTGACACAGTTCACAACTACATACAATGAAAGCAAAATAAATCTTTCCTGTGTGGTACATGGTGGTTACATGCCCTCAGATGGATTAAAACCTGTTAGCCAAGTTTGCATTTTTATAGGCTTTAAGCTGTTGAAGAGCCAACAGAAGTACTGACAGCCCAGTACCGGGTAAACAGGGTGAAGGAAAACCACGAGTAACTAGCTATCTACAAGAGTTTCTGAATACAGGACCCTGTGGTATGTGCTCTCTAAGAAAGCAGACTCCTCACGTCAATATTCACTTGAACCAAAAGACAAAGTGAAGCATACATGCAGAATTAACTAACAAATGTAAACACAGCATTCATAATGGCAAGGTCACATCAAAGCACAACAAAAATTATTGCCTAAAAGAAGAAAATGCTTATCACAGGCCATGAATTTGTCTAAAATCAAAACAATCTTTTAAAAATCTTTTTAACAGCATTTTACAATTTGGGAAGCTCTTTACACAATAGTCCCCCTTAAGTCCATGTGTCTGGGCATTGCCAGGATTCCTTCTTTATTCAAAAACCAAAAATGAAAGGAAATGGTTTAGAAATATTCAGATTCTACTATCATTAACAGAGTACCAACTATATGCCAAGTATTGTTTGCTTCCTATTTGATTAATCAATAATTTTGTTAGATGATATTCACGTTTCAGAAATTATGAAATTAAGCTTGAATTAATAAGTATTTTGCCCAACCTGAAACCATGTTCCAGGTTTTGAAACTCTGGGATATTTAATTTATAAAAACACATGGTCTTATATTGACGAAAAATGGATAAAGAAGTATGGTAAATATACATAATGTGATATTATTCAGTCATTAAAAATAATTAAATCCTGTTATTTTGTAGCAACATGGATGGAACTGGAGGACATTGTAGTAAGTGAAATAAGTCAGGCACAGGATGACAAATCTGGCACATTCTCATGTATGTGGAAGCTAAAAAGTTGATGGCACAGAAGTAGAAAACAGAATGGTGGATACCAGAGCCTGAGAAGGGTGTGGGGTAAGAAGGGATGAATAAAGTATGGTTAATGGGTATGGGGCCTCTGTTCCAAAGGAGGAATAACTTCCATTGTTTTATGGCACAAAAGGGTAACTATGGTTGCTCACAATTAATTGTATATTTCAAAACGGCTAGTAAAGGGATTTTGATCATTTGCAAAAATAAAGAAATGATAAATGTTTAAGGTGATGGATATGCCAGTTACTCTGACTTAGCTGTTTTACAATTATGTATTGAAAAGTCACAGTATACTCCATAAATATGTATAATTATTATGTCAATTAAAAATAAATATATACATTTAAGATGATGGAAAACATGATCTTTTTTCAAAATGCAACATTGCAAAAACCCCTTCAAAATTTGTTTTACTTAGGTCTTACTAAAAATGAGTACAAAATGAAAAAAAAAAAACCCATGATATGTGTTCTTCACCAAAATACGGACACTCTACTTTCCTAGCTCAACACACCACATTTACAAGCTGATTCCTGTCTCCAGCCTGTATTTCAAGTGCTTAAGGCAAACTTAGGGGGTGCAGATGTCACCAAAGCTGACAGAACCTATAAGCTCAAGTGGAAACGCTGCGTGCAAGAAGTGAGCTGTCAGTAAGATGATCACAGTCAAAGTGGAACCATAGGAGAAATAGACACGGGGTGTTATTGCTGGAGGAAGGCTTATCCTAAGAGTCAAAGAAAAAGGTCCTGAAATCATGAGTGAGGAACACTGAGGACTTGGTTTGTAGAAATCTGTCAGGCAGAAGATGCTAAAACTAATACACACACACACACACACACACACACACACACACACACACACCTTGCATATTTTACTAAACTTAACACTTAAAAATATACATCAATCAATCAATTTTTTCATGCATGATCAAGAATTTTTGATTATGGTCTGAAAAGTCTTTTATACATCAATCTCTGAATATATCATTCACACTCACCATTTATAAGCAAGAGCCAGAGACTCAAATAGCTATTAGAATGCAAGAGTTGTCTGGATTCTCAAGATTTTCCCCATTGGTGTTTGAAAGCAAATTTTTTTTTCAAGAGATTGCCCTTCAAGTCTCAATGAAGTTTTCATAGAAACAATTATTTTTGTGCACATTATTAGCTTACATAATATTTAATTATCTAATGCAATTAAAAGTAGAACTGATCATTTATGTTTGGGAAAAACTACACTGACTTGGTGGTGAGTGTACCATTCAACTTTTGGGAACAGAAGCACATGGTTTAAAAGCACCTGCCAGTGATGGGCAATGGTGAATATGTTTAGGGGCATGGAGAAAATTCAATGCAGGCCCACTGTATGAACTTCTTCTGGTGATAGAAAATGTGTATAGGGCCCTGTAAGGGCTGGGAGAAGGGTGGCTGTATAGGACCCATCTGCATGCAAATGCCAACTTAGGAGATCCCAGAGTAAAGACAGAAGTGACTTAAAAACATTTTAGTATACCTTTAAGTAACTTAAAAACATTTTAGTATACCTTTAAGATGGTAAGTTTTCAAGGTGCTGAGGGTATGCCATTTTTTAAGAAAAGGGGAGATGACGGTTATGATATTTTCTTATACAAAATGATGACATTTTTCTCTTAATAGGCTCAACCTCTAACAATGTTATATTGGGGTATAATTTTTATTTTATATATGTAATGAAGATTTTTTAAAAAACACTCTTCAAAAGAATACTGTTTCCTGTGAACACAATGAAATACATATTTGAAAGAAAATGTGGCCATAAAGGCACAATTAAGATGTTCACTAACTGTATCCCCTGATCTATTGCTCTCAGTGTTATTGTTTTGTATATCTTTTTTTCCACAATATTTGCTATGTGTGGTTATGAACTAAAACTTTTTGTATTTTTCTACAATAAACTTTTTTGGGGAGTGGGGGTTTGCTGGGAATTAAACCTACGGTCTTGTGTATGCAAGGCAAGCACTCTACCAACTGAGCAATATATCCAGCCCCTATAATAAACATTTAATTGTAAGGCTTCTGACATACAACGTGATGATTTAATAAATTTTTGCCAAATTAAGATTATTAAATTAAGCTAATCTGTCTTGACAATTATGCAATCTGAGAAAACAGAAGGGGAGAAAAACCAGTACCTTTATACAATATACAAGTGGCATTTTTATCAGTTGCAATAATTTCACGAGCACATATAAACATTGGAGGGAATCTAATCATATTTCATGATCACAAAGACAGCAAAAACAAGGTGGTCATATAACTTTCACGTTATCGTGCCTCTGCACGGTCCCTATAGGAAACAGAGAGGCAGAAATTTCTTTCACTTCAACATCCTGTTATTGTAATTTCTCTGAAAACTATTTGCTTTTTTAAAACACCGAAGCAAATGTTTTGGGATTTTAGGCTCACAACCCTCTGCGGTCTCAATAAAAGATTAATTTGTGGTCCTTACCTCCCCAGTGTTATTTTTGCGGTTTAATATTCTTCATGGTAGAATCCATTTAAAAAAAAAAAAAAGAAAAAGAAAATCTCTGATTTTTCATGGGAATTCTGAAGAACTTCACAACCCTGGGCCAGTTTATGTGCCCCAATACAAAGGCTGGCCTGCAAAGGCAGGCAGAGAGCAATCAATGCATTATACATTGCTTACTTTGGCTTCAAAATACATCCCTGGATTTTGTTCTACGAACTTATTTGCACAAAGGTGGCTAACACCCTGCATTGTGTACCTCTGGGAGGGCCAAGACTTGTCTTTTTATCTAATAAACTCTCTCCTTGTGGTCTGTCAACTCCACCTCCATAAAGGGGATGAATCAAAACTTCTCCCGATTGCTCAGATGTATTTATAGTTGACTATTCAACCATAAATAATATCAATCAGTTAAGGAGTCTTCATCATAAATACTTAATACATGTGTGTTAATATATTTCTGCACTAACTCAATATTTGCTGAGTGCTAATTATATGCCAGGTACAGCAGAAAGAGCTAAAACATCGGAGAATTAAGTGACAGCACTGGGTACAGTGGTGCACACCTGTAATCCCAGTGACTTGGAAGGCTGAGGCAGGAGGGGATGCAAGTTCAAGGCCAGCTTGGGCAATTGAATGAGACCCTATCTCAAAATTAAAAAATATGAAAGGCAGGGGATGGAGCTCAGTGATGGAGTATCCCTAGGTTCAATTCCCAGTACTGTAAAAGAAAAAAAAAAAAAAAAGGAGAGAGAGAGAACACAAAAGACAGTCTCTGCTTTCAGTATGTTCAACTGATCAGGAGAAAAATATTTTAACATGAGAAAAAAACAACTGTACTCAAAGTATACAAAAACTGTTAATAGAAAATGCACAAAGGTGGGAGGGATAACCAGGTGGGGCTGATTATTTAAAAACACTTCAAAGAAATGGTGAAAGAGCTGTGCAGTGTCACACACCTACAATCCCAGCAGCTCGGGCTGAGGCAGGAGTATCTTGGGATCAAAGCCAGCCTCAGCAACTTAGCAAGGCCCTATTTTTAAATAAAATATTTTTCAAAAGGGCTGGGGATGTAGGCCCAGTGGTTAAGTACCCCTGAGTTCAATCCCTGGTACAAAAAAAAAAAAAAAAAGAAAGAAAAAGAAAAGGTGAAAATTAAACAGGTTATAAAGGTCTGGGGATACTTCACTGGGGAAAAGAGGATTGCTAATATTTTGGGATGACTAAAATATAAAGGAGAGCAAAGAAAAATGAGGGTGCAAAGGGTCAGAATGAAAAAGACTTAAAAGCAATACTTCAAATAAATTTTAAAGTATTTAAAACTCTTTTTTTTTTTTATTGTTGGTCGTTCAAAACATTACATAGTTCTTAAAACTCTTGAAGGAAGCCAGGGAATCAAATTCATTCTCTTGACAACTGGTTAACAAAGGAAAAGAATCAAGATTGTTTTACTTTTCTTTTACAAACTAGTTAGACAAAAGGCAGAAGAGGAGAGTTTTTCTTTACAGGTGAACTCTCGTTAATAAACAAAGAAGAATGATGGAATAAAGATAGACACTCCCAGTGAATTAATGTGCACAGGCCTCAGTACCAATGGTTGGTAACATCACACAAAAAGAATAGGTATCCTCATGGGAAAAAGACCCATAACCCTACCTATAACATAGTCTTGCCTCCCCCAACCCAAAATCAAACCCAAAACCCTAGCCCAAATATGACCAGGCCTCTTGATTACTCATTTACAGAAATTACACCACAAAGACTGTGTCAACAAAATTCAAACTGAGAAATTCTAAAACAACCTATTTTTTTTCCTCGTACAATGATGTGAAAAAAGAGAGATGAGGCAAAACGTACAGGTTAGACAGACTTAGGAGATATTTTTCAAATAGCAAGATGTAAAAATGGCAGAAATAAAAAGGATTCACGATGTTTTGATTCTACTGGAAATTTGCCCGTGATTAGATATTTAGATTAGATATTTGATGATATTAAACATTATTATTTAAATTGTGGTAATGGCATTCTAGTTTTGTTCTTCTTATCTTTTAGAGATTCATACTTAAAAGTATCTATGAATAAAGTTATAGATCTTGGATCTTATTAAAGATCCAAGCCATGAGCTAAACAGATTTCCTCTGTCACTCCTTCCGCCATGATGTTCTGCCACACCTCAGGCCCAGAGTGATGGAGTTGGTCAGTCATGGACTGAACCTCTAAAACTGTGAGTCAAAATAAACTTTTTTTCCTCTAAGTTCTTCTTGTCAGTAATTTTGGTCACAGCAACAAAAAGCTGACTAACATAACAGACTTTGTCATATGACCATGTCAATCTGCCAGCAAGGCTGGGAAAGAAATTTTTTGATAGGCCCACTATTATGCCAACAAAACTGAAATTCTATTAGTAAGAAGAATGGGTCAATGGATATTAATTAGACAGCTAGCAGTATCTGCAACAGATATTTAGTTTAGAGTACATGTGCTTTAGCTATGTGGTGTGTTTCAGGTACCAACTAGTCAGAGCTGTCTAGTTGGTGGCTTTTGCGATAAGTGTGGCCAGAGAAGATATTTTTTTAAAAATGTGTTGGTAATAGGCGACCATCCAGGGAAAGATCACACAATAGAAAACGAGGAGAACACTAATGTAAAGGTAGAAGAAGATCTTCAGGCAAAGGATACTCACAGAGAGTGGTCAGAGAGATCACAGTAGGTTTAAGGGAGCCAAGAAGCAGAGCAGAACACTTAGTCAAAGGTGCTAGAAAGGTTAAATCCTGTCTTCTTTAAAAGTGGTTTCTATATTCAATTCTGCAAGGCACTGGTGACCTTTTCCAGTGGTAGTTGTAAGATTGGTTTCAAGAACAAAAGCCAGGCCACAATAGGGTTGAGATTAAGGGGAGTTTTTAGACAGCCATCAGCAAAGGGTAGGGCACAAAGCACTGTGATCTAAAGAGCATCAGGAGTAATGGAAAGTTGGAGGGTGTGTGAGGTAGAGGGTGGCAGCTGGTGTGCAGGATGTCCCATAGCCCATGTAGACAGACTAAGGGGAACAATCCAGGGCACAGAGGCAAACACTGAAAGGCAGGTGGTTAGGAGGGAGGAGGACCAGATGCTCTGCGATTGAGAACATTGGTTTGTCCGAGTGAAGGTTCCATTTACACTAGAGGGTTTTTAAACTTTTTTTCATAGCTTTATAATTAAGATGTCTGATTTGCCAGAGACCTAACTATGTCATATTCTGTTCTGCCTATTGGTTTTCCTCTTTGAAATATACTATGCCATGATTATCCTGAGACCAATGAGGATGATCAAGACAAAATGACTATCCAAATTTTCACCAATTAACCTCTGTCACATCCACTGGGACTTAGCTTTACTTAAACAAGACATGAAGCATTTCAGATGGAATTTTGTTGAGAACGTGAAATATAAGATTCATTCATTCAAGAGAGGGGTGCATGCTGAGATGCAAGGCCAAGAGGTGACATCAGCTGTATAGCTGGTGGATTTAAGTAAGTGTGTGGGGACTTCTTAGAGTAAGTGCTCTCTAGGAAGCATTTTAAAATGTTCTAGGAGAGGAGAGTCTGGGTAAGCCAGTGAGAGATGTGTGAAAGACCGCAAACTAACCCAGTGCACGGTGATGGCAGGCCAATTAGGGATGACAGTCTAGGCCTTTTAAAATTTTTTGGCTGTAAGATATCATGTTACCTTGTACAAGTTATTAAACTTTGCCTCAAGTCCTCCTCTGCAAAAGATGATTTCTAAAGTCTCTTCCTGCTTGAAGACTCTGTGGTTGTTCATGAAGTGAATGCTGTGCAAAAGACACTGTATGTGGTTTCTAAATTTGGTCTTAAACCTTTGAAAAGAATACTCATTAATTTTGGCAGAGTTTCTAAAGAGAGAGAAAAGAGACCATGGAACTATTAAAGTCTACAAGCCCAATGAGGGTAGAGATGGGCAGTAGAAGGCATACCACATCCCTCAAACCTTTTTTCTTTGCGGGGGAGGGGGAGGGCATAGATTGTAAACTATGAGATTCCTAGGTTTTATTACACAAAACACGGAGGACTACGCATGAGTTACCTTTACAAGGGAGGAAGGCTCTCAAAGCTGCAGGACAATGAAGGCAAGCTTGGTAAGCACCAGTAAGTTAGCCCTGCCTGATTTCCCCTCAAGATTATCAGATAAACTACCACCTTAAAATAAGGCATCACAAGATCACCAGTAGGTCTGAGGTTCACTTTTAATTCAAACCACATTGGAAAATAAAACAGAGAAGAAGAGGAAACCTGAAAATAGAGTGAGTACTTTATACTACTGAACACACATCAGGCCATCTTCAGTGGAATGTGTGAGGTCCTAAATCTTGATTCCCATTAAAATCTATGGTTAGGACACATGGCACTTCAAAGTTTAGAAATAGGTGCAGGAATTTTTTTAAATGTTGTAACCATGGATTACAAAATCACTAAGTTTTTGAAGAGTGGCTTCACCTCTCAATCTTTACAAGAATACCACCAATATCAGGTCTTCACAGAATATAATCATGAGTTTATCAAACAATAAGGTTTTTTCCATGACATAATTGATATTTTTGCTTCAACTGATACCTGAATGGCAGTTTTCATCCACAATCTCATGAGGTAGATATTGTCACTAAAATTCACATTTTAGAGTTCACAGTCTTTTGACTCCAAGTGTATATGCTCTTGGACCAACTTCCTGGGCCACTCCTCCTAAGCCCACAAAGATAAGAAGATTTATTAGCCAGGTATGGCTATTTCCAGGAAAAGGACACCCTATCTTCCTTCTTTACATCCTTCACGAGTACAGACTTTAGATAATGCAATACAACAAACCATAGCCCTCAGTAACTGTATATGAACAACCTAGTAGACACTGCACTGGTGACGGGCCCTTGGACAGACTCTAGGTACCACAGCTTTTCAATTTTGCAATTCTGCCTTTTAGAAAATGACATTGAAGTATACAGAGCAGGACTCAATCAGCGGTTTAGATATCATGCCTGGGTCTCCTAGCACTTGCCATTCATACTCAAGTTCTCCCAGGCTATTACTATATTTCTTGTTCTTCCTTTTCACTGTACTGTGGCACCACTACCAAAGGTCAGAAACCAGATTGTAGAAATCTTCATGCTACCAATTTCCTAAAAAGAGTTTATTAAGAAACGCTGGTTTTAATTTAAATTGATTCAATGATTTTGAAAACAATTTGGCATTATTTTGTAAATTTTAAGTTATAAATAATCCTATGACATACCCCCCCCCTCCAAAAACAACAGTGGTTGTAACTGAATGTGATTTTTTTTTTTTTTCTCAACAAAGTTAATCAGAGTTGTGGTACAAAAGCCTGAGTTTAGAGGTTAGGAAAGTAGAAAAGAAAAGTGCTGCCTATCATGTGTGAAGCACTGGGTTTGGACCTCAACATCACATAAAAATAAATAAATAAAGACATGTGTCCTTCTACAACTTAAAGAAAAAAAAAGTTTTTTTTAAAAAAGCCTGAGTTTTAACATTAGGGAAACTGAATTTGAGATCTGGATCTGCCCATTTCACACCTGTATGAAGGGAATAAAAATTATCTCACCCAATGCTAAGTGAAGTTAGCCAATCCCAAAAAAACAAATGCAGAATGTTTTCTCTGATATAAGGAGGTTGACTCATAGTGGGGTAGGGAGGGGGAGCATGGGAGGAATAGATGAATTCTAAATAGGGTAAAGGGGTGGGAGGAAAAGGGAGGGGGAAGGAGATTAGCAAGGATGGTGGAATGTGATAGACATCATTATCCAAAGTACATGTATAAAGACATAAATTGGGTGTCAACATACTTTATATACAAAGATATGAAAAATTGTGATATATATGTATAATAAGAATTGTAATACATTCCGCTGCCAGTTGTTTATTTATTTATTTAGAATTAAAGAAATTATCTCACCCATTGTAGGGATTAAGTAACAGAATATAAAGTAAACCGGGGGGGGGCATATAATAAATATAAAAGTATAAAGGAAATTAACAGCGGTCAATAAAGATTCCTTCATTCCTAATAAGCAATTTTGATCAACCAACTGAAGGGACTTATTTATAAGATCTCTATTTGCAGTGGAAAGGACACATACTATTTACACTGATTTTTTTCAACCTGTCTCCTCCTATTAAGAACGCCAATTCTCCTACTGCTCCTCGTACCCTCATCTCCACTAATTCATGCCTTCTCTCATTCAGAGTCTAGCTTAAAATTCCAACTTTTACTGTCTATACTCCCTAATACAGTGCTTATAGATAGGAAGTACCTACGATAATCATATTTTTAACTGTTACTGAATATCATTAGCATAATCAAGAAATTATGTTAAATATGTTTGGAAGAAAATGTTTTCCATAACTCAGGGTGACATAATGGTTTATCATACTTAAAAAAAAAACAGCCACATAATAAAGCAAATGTCTGCAATTTAATTTCTAAATATAGCACCACACCACAATTCTCAGCACTGAGGTCCCAGACAGAAGTCTCTACTAATCACCACAGTTAGTTAATTAGTCATAGAATATCTGAGGGCCCCAAACATATATTTTCTTCCCATGACCAAGAAATGCAAGAAAATTTCCTTTCTATGCCATGGTTTCTGAATATTTTTCCCTGCTCAGTCTCTCTCACATTCCATCCTCTGTGTTTTCAGAATTCAAAACCAAATGTATTGTCTCTGAATGCTTTAACAAATGCTTTCCCATTTTTTTTTCCTTTCTTATAGAAGGATCTTTGACTTTATCTGGGAACATCTCACTGTGCAGTCACCTTTAGTGACCTAAAGAAGCCTCTTAAGGGTAATTTTTCTTCGTGGACCTTGACACTGCCTTGAAAGTTTATAGCCATAAATTGTTGCCTACTGAGGATAATTTCTCAAACTTGGTTAAATAATTACATAGACACCAAAACTCTACCATTGCATTATCTTGTCTCCTAATTCAAAGAAAGCACAGCCTACATTTTTAATAACTTAGATTATAAAACAATTCTACAAAATTTAACTAGAAGATTCAAAAAGGAGTCTCCAAACTGGAGGACACCATTTGTTATTTGGTGGCACCTTCTGGAAAAGCTTGATATTGCAGCTCAGCTCTGTTAAACATAAAGTCCCAGACAAAAGCAAGTGGGACAAATTTGGGGATCAGGGAAATAATCCTGATACTATATAATAAGGTGTAGTAGAGCCATGAAAGTCTGTTTTATCTTAATTGAGGATGTCTAAGAGGAGTTGCAGGTTCCTGGATGTTTCATAGCTCTTCCCTAAGTTTTGGATGTACATACTAACTCCACCAGTGGGGACAATCGGTGACCTCCTAATGGCTCCTGGAAAAGCCCAAACCAATAACAGGTCAAGGAAATACAATTCATTAAGTGGGACAGAAAATGAGATCCAAGGCTTTCATAGCAATGAAATCAACTCCTGAAGTACATCTCTGCGGTTTTAATATAAATCCATGGAAAAAACAGATTTGCTTAACTGCCAAGTTCCTCTTAAGAAAGTTCCCTAATGCATGATAATGTTGGGTTCAATCCCAAGCACAGAAAGAAAGAAAGAAAGAAAGAAAGAAAGAAAGAAAGAAAGAAAGAAAGAAAGAAAGAAAGAAAGAAAGGGAAGGAAGGAAGGAAGGAAGGAAGGAAGGAAGGAAGGTTGGTCCCTACCAAGTGGGTCCAAAACCTGGCTCCACCACCTTCAAACATAGTAATGTTGAGAAGTTTCTTAACCTTTTGAGCCTAAGTTTTCTCATCTCTAAAATGGTGATAATACCTATTTCACAGAATTGTTTTGAAGATTAAATGACTTAAAACATGTCAAATTCTTAGCAGGGTGACTGGTATACTGTAAGCATCAAAAAAAGTTTAGGGTTGAGGATGTAGCTTAGAAGTACAACCCTTGCTAGCATATGCAAGGTCCTGGGTTCAATCCCTATCACTGTGCAGGGAAAAAAGAAAGTTTTGCTATAGCTACAAGACATATCTATGGTATGGGAAAGCCAATTTTGCAAAGACCATGTTGACTCACATCTGTGGCTAAAGATGACAGACGGGAGAATTACATGAACCATAAAGGCAAACAACAATGCAGCAATCCTGAAGAAGGCTCCACAATTTGCTGCAAACAATACTATTTTCATACAATGCTGGGTGTTGGCAATTGTTGATGACAATCAACTCAGTCATTATAGAGCCCCCGGTCTGTTCATAATCCTGTAATACTCAGAGCTTCTAAGAAATTCTTTAATTTAAAATATAAGATATCACACTGGGCTTAGAGGAAAATTAGGCCACTAATGTTTTTTTGTTGTTGTTTTTGTTTTAAATCTCTTTAACTGCTTCTAATCATTTTTTCTTTTTGGAATATGAATGAATAAATGAACAGCAGGTTGGCTAGATGGGATCCTCTTCAATCTTATCACATCCAACACAGAAAACAAACATGCATCTGAAAGCAGGGGCATGTGAAATAACTCCATTGAATACAGCAAAGTTAATTTTTTTCCAATTGTTTTAATTAATGTTCCACACTAAGCCAAACCTACCCAAGGAAGAATTGCAACCCCTTCAGGTATTTTTACCTCTAGTTATAAAACATAAAAAACCAGGAGCCCACAATGAGAGCCCCGGGAGAGCGGGCAGCCTTTAATGAATGGCCTCTGCAGCTTCTGGCTCACCATACTCAGACTTTACAGCTCCTGCATGTGCTGGAGTTACAAGTCATTAAAAAGCCACTTTGAAAACACAATAAAGACCTTCTTCTCTGACTGCAACAACCTTCCATCACATAAAAACCTAAGGCCAATGCTTCAACAGCAGGACATTTACTGCCAGCTCAGACAGTTTCAGCAGGGCAATGAGCAGGGTGGGGCGGGAGGAAGTGAGGCCCAACAAAAGAAGGGAAGTTTCTTTTCCTTCTCTTTCTTTTTTACCTTTTTGAAAGAAACTTCTGCTAAGGTGGTCTGAAGTATTCATCCTGTATCTGAACCACCAGCCAGCCCTGTGAAAAATGCCACCACATGATAAGATTTCATTTTTTCTTCCTCAAGAAGATTTTTATCTGGGGGGAAAAACACTCTGGTGAGCCGAAACCATCAAACGATGTGATGGAAATCTCATTGCTCACACTGCAGGTTGAAGTCTGTAACATTTTGTCAAATGTAACTTGCCCATTTTCAAGGAAGATAATTAAAACTTGAACTTCTTCATTTGTCAGTTAGGATTAAACTTCTACAAAAGTAGTGAAGGCGAGGATTAGGAAATTGCTACCATAACTGAACCCAATCATAAAGAGTTACTTCAAAATTCTTATTAATTGTCCTCCCTCCACTTCTCTGCTATGGATACAAAAGTTCCTCTTATCACAAAGCAAAATCAATTTTACAGGCGCCTATTCAGAAACAGAGTTACAGGAGAAACAAAAACAAACACAGAGGAATTACAGAAGGAGTGAATGATATTTGGGTTCTTCTTTATTATCAATTAAAGTACAAACAGCTTAATAAAAATCCCAATTATAAACTTTTACTTAATACTGATAAACTCAGATGCTTTCCCTTTCCTGGTGCTAGTTAGTGTGAATCACCAGTAAGTCACTTTTTTACTAACCTGTAAGTATTTTAGACATTTATATCTCCAAAACAACAAACTCCTAAACCAAAAACTGCTTCACCCTACTGGGAATTACCAATGTTCTTAAATGTAAAATATTCTCAACAAAAACATTCCCTTACCATGCTTTCAGTATTTACTGAATGTTCACCCACCATAAAACAGGCCTCCTGCCTCCCTACCTTATTCTCTCCCCACCCAAATTCTTTTGTAGGGAAAATTACTGACAAAAGTTCATGTGACAATATTAGGGTTTTTTGTAAGATGAGAAACATTTCAAGAATCACAAGCATTTAAAAATTACTCTTCGGTTATACTAACAGTAACTCAAATTATTTCTGAGGATGTTTTCTTTTAATAGCAACTGTAATAAAAAAAGAAAACTACCAAGTGCCTACCTAATGCAGTGTTAATTGTGATAGTCCTTATCTCATTTCATTAAAAATCTTGGGAAATTTTGGCTTCACTTTTGGTTTATAACTCAGACTCTGTCCTGTATTTTTCCAGTGACCATGTAATGTGCATATGGAGGTCACCATACCTCCCTCAGAAAGAATGCAGAGAAGTTATACCCTCCAAATATCCCCCCCGCCTCCACCACACACACACACTTAAAGTGCTTGAAAAAGGACACTAGAGTTCTACAGTATATTTGAATATCATAAAATCTCCTTCAAAGCTACAGGTCATAAAAGATTCCCAGAAGCCAAGTCACACATAACAACAGATGTTTTATTAGTTTGTTAACTGCTGTATCCAGATTGATAGATTAATTTTTCACAATAATTTTACAATATAGGTCCTAATAATGATCTCCACTTTATAAAAATGAAACTAAACCAAGGAGGTTAAATGTTTGCCCAAGATGACTGGTGGCAGTGGGATTCAAAACACAGCCTGACTCCAGCTTGCAGACTCCTAATTCCCTATATACCCACCAACCATCTCTCAACAAATATGTGAACCTTCCAAAAATACACAACACATAAATCATGGGTGTCTATCATCTTTTCTCTTTCCCATAAATGAAGAATATAAAAATCTGATCAAAATTCGGGGCTGGGGTTGTGGCTCAGAGGTAGAGCGCTCGCCTAGCATGCATGAGGCACTAGGTTTGATCCTTAGCACCACATAAAAATAAAATAAAGATATTGTATCCACCTATGACTAAAAAATAAATATTAAAAAAATCTGATCAAAATGACCTATTCGAGGGCTTGAGATATAGCTCAGTTGGTAGAGTACTTGCCTTGCATGCACAAGGCCCTAGGTTCAACCCCCAGGACCACACACACACACACACACACAAAAAAAAAAAACTATTTGAATCAATAAGCTACACTCCTTAATGTAACTTAATAATACTGATTCTTATTTTTATATAAAACCTGCATCAAACTTGATTATGGAGAAGTTTCTTTAATTCTTCGGGGCTAGGGATATAGCTTAATGATAAAACGCATGCCTAGCATGCACAAAGCCCTATGTTCAATTCCTAGCACTGCAAATAACATCTAATTAAAATAAAATAAAATATTCTTCCTTTTAATTTCAACAAACCAGGATCAAGATATTTTCTTCATGGACAAACCAGGTGAATAGTCACTTCCCCAAGTCTTCTTCATTCTTACATTCTTCTGATTTCTTTTGTATCCTTTATTTGCTTGGTTGTTTCCAGAATCCATGATCTATGCCTGCCATATCTAAGATTAGCAGCCAACACAAAGCCCCACAAATGAACATAAATCTGGCTCAAAATCAAAAAATGAAGCTGTTCACAACTTTAGAGAAATATGGCCATCTAATCACTTAGAGATCATCATGCTCACACCCAGAACAATGCGCCCCTGACACTGGTCCTGCCCCATGCCACAAATCAGTTACTTGCCAAGGGAGGCTCTATGCTGCTCTGTTATTGATGGCAGTTGCCTCCTGTTCCTTGTGCCCTGCCCATGGGTAGGAGACAGTCCAAACAGGCTATCCTCACCACTGGATAAGTGGAATTTCAGCTTCTCTCCTGCCCCACTTTGTGCATAGCAAGGTTGTGGACACATGGCAAACACCCCACCGCCTTAACCCATTCTCTCTGTTATACCATCTATGTTTAAGAAATTAAACCACAAGCAGCAACCATAAAGACATTTATTACCAGAAAACTAAAGGAAATATAGTTCTTGGGTTTCATACCTAAACCATACTCAAAAAGTCTTTAGATGATTCCTCTACTATGCTATGAGAAAACATTACAAAACTCCTGTTGTAATAGCTGGATTTGTAGCTCTACCATGTCATACATCACTTTGAAAAATTTACTACATACTGTAAGGAATTATAATTCTAACTTTTAGTTCCAGAGATTTTTTTTTTTTAAAGAGAGAGTGAGAGAGGAGAGAGAGAGAGAGAGAGAGAGAGAGAGAGAGAGAGAGAGAGAGAGAGAATTTTTAATATTTATTTTTTAGTTCTCGGCGGACACAACATCTTTGTTGGTATGTGGTGCTGAGGATCGAACCTGGGCCGCACGCATGCCAGGCGAGCGTGCTACCGCTTGAGCCACATCCCCAGCCCCGAGTTCCAGAGATTTTTGAAGGTATTGCTTTGGTTAAATATACCGAGAAAGAATTTTATGAAAAGAAAGCTATACTTTATAAAAAATATACAAGAGAGAAGGAACAAGAAACAACAACAAAACAAAGAAACAAACAAACCCAGAGAGAGAATAAACAAAACTACCTAAGGAGGAAGACCATCTGTGATAGTTTCATGTAGAAAGAACATTCAGTAGTGCTTTATGAATGCAATTTGGTCTACTCACAAGTAAGTAAATGTTCTAAAATATGTGCCTTACAAAGTTTTGACCACTGTAAAAAACACACACACCCTCTCTGAGATAAAAATTTCACAAACCATCACTTACTCATACTGATTACAATATATTCTGATTTTTAAAACGCTGATGAAGACATGCTAAATTGATTTCATAGCTCACACCAGTGACTCACAGCTCACAATTTGAAAACCTTTATTCTAGATGAATCACAATATGTCAGAATATAGAAAGACAAAGTTGCTAAACTCAACAATTTTGGTAGATTAGTCACACCCTAATAGAAATGCAGGGTGATCTGAAACAACAGTCAAACATAAACAACAGTGCCAAGTAACATCCCACTACAAGTAAGCCTTAAAGAAGAGGCAGCGAGGTAGGAACACATAAGGGAAAATAGATACCTGAGATACAGCAACAAACCCATTTGACTCTTACAGACAATAACTATTAAGCCAATACTAAACACTGGAATAACAAATTATTCAACCCTCCAGTATTTTCTGTGCCATTCTGCTCCTAACTTGATCTTCTATCATAAGTTTGAAATTGCTACAGAGAGTAGGGTGAAAGAAAGTGGTTTCTGTATTCCTGGGGTTTGGTACTGTTACCACATTCTGATTCCAACTGCTTTTTTACCCAGAACAGTGCAAACCCAAGACAGGAAAAGGCTTCCTACACCTTGCTACCATTTAAACTAGGGCCATCTATAGGCAACTTCATGGAAGAGAAAGAAAAGTATTCTAAAATTGCCAGCGATCTTTAGCTAGACATCTGGTTTGACCATAGTTTAGACATACTAATAAGCCAAATAAAGGAGTTTCGGGGGAACAATGGTCACTGAAAAGTAACTCGAGAAGACTAAAATCAGAGAAAGGAAAAGTGAGGAGCAGATAACTTCATTGTAAGTGATGTTTGTTTTTCAGAAATAGAATCAAATACCTTCTGATTACCAGCTGTGTCACCAGAGATATAAGATTTCTTACACTGGTAAGAGGTTAGAATAGGTAACCTGAAAATCCCTTCCAACTCTAAAAATCTGTAATTATTAGCTTAAATCCCAACATCAAATAACATTCTCTGGAAGTATTAGATGATCAGACACTCCTGTAGGTACCCACAGAGGATAATCCTGCCAATAGAAAACACAATGAAGATCCCACATATAACAGCCCCTTTCCAAATCAGTGGCTATACAAAGAAGAAAAAATTACTTCGTTTTCACAATGAAAATGTTTTTTTAAAAGTACATACAAATATCAAAATTTTTCAGATTATATGTTTTAAATATGCATAGTATATTGGTACATCAACTTTGCCTCAATAAAACTATTTAAAAATACTACTGCCATTTTTCCATTATATAAACAAATTATTTCATTACAATGATTCAAAAATCAATATTACAGCCATACCCCCCACCCCAGTTTTTTTAGGTTTCTCTTTTAAATTTATTTTTCCCTTGTTGTCAGGTTTTATTGTATTCCTTTCATTTCCTAAATCAACAATAATCAAAAAGCATAGTTACCAACGTTAATGAGCACTGAAATTTTCTGTTGCTATACAAATAATCCATTATCACACTCTAGAATATATCTTTCCTTTAACAACTAATATCATAGTCTAAAAAAATTCTCCAGATGCCTTAATGATTCCATTTCCTCCTTCCCATTCGTTACGGAAATTCAATTTTCGACCACCCCTATCTCCATGCTACCTCTGCAGGGTTTAGCATTCATTTTCTTCCCTCATTCCTTCTCACAAAAGCATTTGAAATAAAAATCTGAAAACTACCCCAAAAAAGGAGAAACACCAGGAAGGCTACTCACGTCAGATTTAGAGGACATATTCTCCTCCACGTCTGAATCGTTGGGATCCACGATGTCATCGAATGGCGGTAATGCTGACTTCTTCTTCTCTGATGCCTCACTTTCAATTTTGACTTTTCCCATCTTGACATGAGATTTATCTTTTATCTGTTTTTTGTCAGCAGAACAAGTGAGTATCAGTGGTGGTGCACTAGAAAAACTTTTAAATAAAGCCTCTGAGCTACTCTTTTTCCTTTTTTTGGCTGAGAGTTCTTCAGAATCTGAAATGGGGGGCCTCTTACTAGGAGCCTTCTTATCTTGCTGTCCACTGGTGACGGTGAGTAAGTTACTGTCAGGTTTTGGCTCTTTTGACATGGGTTTAGGTTCCTTGAAGGCCATCTTAGGAACTATTTTCTCTTCTTTCAGTGGTTTATTTTCTTTGGGTTTCTTAGAGGATTCTTTGGAAGATTTGTTGTGATCCCTGGAAGGTTCTTTGAAGGCACTTTTATGTTCTCTGGAGTCTTTAGAAGGTTTTTCCTTGTGCTCCTTCATTAATTTGTGAGGCTTTGAAAAACTGGTACTACTGCTGCTGCTGCTGCTACTGCTGCTGCTGCTGCTGCTGCTACTGCTGCTGCTGCTGCTACTGCTACTGCTACTGCTGCTGCTGCTGCTGCTGCTGCTGCTACTGCTGCTGCTGCTGCTGCTGCTGGTATGAATACTCCTATTAGGGTCCTGCAGAAAGGGGAGAAGAAAATCAAACTCTTAAAACTGAACGGCAATAAAGAGTCAAAAGCCAATTTCCTTGAATTTGATATACTCAAAGAGATCCTTCTTTGATTCCTAAAAAATATTTTAATATACTCCAACCACCACAGTATAACAGTGGGAACAGTGTATGCAAGAAACATAGGGAGAAAAGGTTACCATGATCAAAGAATTTAATGAGGCAAGCTGTTTTCTTAATCATTGAAAGCATAGTTTTAAAACATTTCAATTCACAAATGTTAACTACGCGCTCTCCTAGAAGATACAAAGATGGATAACACATGGCCCTCACTCTCAATAACTATGATTGACAGTTGTTGGAAGACCCACCTTTTAAGTGCTATGACAACCAAAAGAAAGGGATATTTAATTCTTTTGGGGCATGAGAAGAAGAATAATTCAGAAGTTCATTGAAAAGTAATATTAAATTAGGTCCTAGAGGATAGGAAATAATTACTAGAAAGAGAAGAATGAAATGGTACTTAGAGACCAAGGACCAGAATAAACTAAACAGCAAGGGAGTGAAGCGCTGACTTCATTCGGGGAGCTGCATCGAGCTACACACAGTGACGCCAGTCTGTAAATGACTTTGTAATGTCAAGAATCACAAGCACTCAAAAAGAAAATGATTCTCAATTTCAGATAAAAACTATTATTTTATGCTGTCCAAAGTTCTATCAATTAAGGAATATGTCTCCCACCCATAAGGGTGAAAAAGAAGGAGTCTAACAAAGATTTAACTTAACCATCAAATGGACTGAAGATTTTATCAATTACTTGGAAGAGTTAATTGCTCCTACTTCACTTTAAATGTCAGCAATACTAATATAATATATACTAATATAAACAACTTAAGGTGTGTAACCTCTATATATTCTTTCTGTAGGAACAAAATTCTCAGGCCATACTTACCCTACATGTGAACCTCTATCATTAATAGTAATAATAAGAAACAGAAGTAGATCCTGGACATGCAAAAATCTACACCAATACTAAAAGAAGAGCGCTTTCTTGCTTACTTCCACCTCCTAATGGAACCAAAGACAAATAAATGTCCAGATTTTCAACTAGAATTTACATCTTCAGGCTTATTATTTTTTATCTCTAACTTACCCACTTAAGCCTCATGATAGGCAAACTAACCCTATATCCCTTAATATCTAGGATGACACAAGAAAGTCAATAGGTAGGGCATACACTTTTCACTGAAATGAACAATCTAATACTTAATCTATGGGGAAACGAGAAATTATTGCTCTTAGTGGGAATATGTATTTTTTGTTTCTTACATTTTTTGGTCTAATTTGCTCAACAACAAAATGACATATGCCAAATTATTTCACTTGTTTTCTCAAATGATCATTTTTGCTTAAAATTATAAAATGGTAAAGTTACTAAAGTGAAATCTTGCTCTTATTGATCAAAAGTGACAATTTGTTACAAAACATCTTAATCTGAGATTTAAAAACAGAATGCTAAAGATAGAATTCATATTACTGAAGCTGCATTATTTTATAAATTCTGTTATAAGACATTTCCTGGCATGTTAAGCAATACTATGAATAATTAAAATAAAGTATAATGGACAAACTAAATTAAGGAAGAACGTTTTGAAATCTAATAGCCTTGAGGTTTTTTTTTTTTTAATTGGTTTGTTGACTCTAAATTTTGGCAATTTGCAATCAGTAGTCTAATTATGGCTCTAACACACCAAGCACTGCTATTTAATATTCAACCTATGTGGAGTATGACACATATTTTTATAAATGTAACTTCTGAAAATACACTATTTGTAAACTATCAACATATTTCTAATGTTAAGCATTAAAAATAGTAATATTTCAGCACCAGGAAAACAAAACAAAACTTATTCAGGGGTCTTTCCTTGATATATTTTAAAAGCCTTTCTTCAGAACAAGCTGAAATTCTTAACACAAGGTACATAGTGGTATATTAAACAGATTATTATGTCACAGAAATTCTAAGTTCTTTTCTTAATTACATGCATATACAAAACTCGAGAAATACAAGTTCTTAAAACTTTTTATTCTCTGTAGGTCAAGGTACTTAGTGCTATCTTTTCACCCACTCAACAAATCTTGGTACAAGCAAGTGGCCCAACCCTTCTTATTCCTTCTCCTTTTGTAATTCCTACCTCAAAAAGCTTTCTTTAAGCTAAAAGAAGAAGTCAAGAGGACAAATGTATTCCATAACAATGTGCTAGACAAATAAAAATTTAAAAATAACAAAAAGGAGAGAGAATGATTTCTATTATATAGAACAGCATTTCCTTTGGCCTGGGTCTGTGATAAATGACAAAGTTCAAATATATGCCACCAGATTCCATATTCATACATATAATAAATATGAAACAGTTGCTTAAATATATAGTCAGGCATTAAATTGTTTCTGACACAGAATAAAAACTTGCATTGATTACACACACACACATCTCCCAAACACATTCATATTCTCATTCTCTCTCTCTCTCTCTCTCTCTCTCTCTCTCTCTCTCTCTCACACACACACACACACACACACACACACACACTCTAGTCAGTGGCTTTTTAAAAGTTTTATTGAACCATTAACCTCATTATGTAAAATTGTGGATGTGTAACCGACGTGATTCTGCAATCTGCATTTGGGGTAAAATTGGGGGCTCATAACCCACTTCAATCTAATGTATGAAATATGATATGTCAAGAGCTTTGTAATGTTGTGAACAACCAATAAAAAAAAAGAACCATTAACCTCAAAATTAAGTGCCACTAAGCATCACAGACTAATTACCATTCAATGTGAAGTTTACACATGTTGTATAATTCAAATTCCCTTTGCCTGAGGCTGATTAGGACAAACTGAATATCAAGCAATCCAACAAAAGAGAACATGTCTGCATAATTCAAATCTCAAATATTTAAGGCAAATGGCTTTTTAAATATAAATACCCATATATTTGCACTAACTTTACAATCTGTGAATATAAGGTATAGTATTTTCTTTCATTCATTCATGTCTACTGAAAGCTTCCTTATTTCAATTTCAAACAACAGGTCTCTTTAAAGTATAATCTTTTCTAATACTAGTTGTCAGCACTCTTATAGATGGCTTAAGAAAAGGAGAGGTGGTAACTACTGGCCAAAGTAAGGTTTTTGATTATATGTGGTTTTTCAATTTCCATGTTATCTCTGTGTCTTCTTCCCACTGGTAACTCAAAGCTGATTCAACTACTGTTTCTTTCCTCTCTGTCCGACTTTAACTGGTTTCTGCATTGTGCAAGATTTTCATATCAATCACATTTTGTTCAATGAAATTTGCATACAGACAAACACATATGCCTCAAAGTTTTATTTATCAGAATTAATAATTCTCTTAAAAGAATGAACTGCATTTTAAAAGGATACTGCCTAAAAACTGACATATAGTCCAAGAGGTTATCCCTATGTAGGGATAAGAAAAACTATGATGGTCAAACTGCAGCTTCCAAAATAAAAGTCTCTTCTGTTGTGTCATTAAAAACATGTCAAATGACACAGAGCAAAGATATACCATCTGAAGCTATGAACAAAGTATAAATGCTCAGAATTATGGGTGGGAAAAACCTTGAATTTGATTTACCTCTTCCATTTCAACCACAAATCCAACCCTCTCTTAAACCAGTCAGCTCTGGAGCGAGAGGCAGTGGGGCTTGAAGAATGTGCTGTGGGGTTATGGATATCCTAAGAGAAAAAGCTGGTTGTACAGGGCTTCATCAGCAAAGGCTCCAAGCTAGATCCAAAGGCACTCAATAGGAGGGAGATGGGCTCTACTCCTGGGGATGGGAAATGAGACCAGAAAGAAGGCAAAGCATTCCCTGGTATGCAGATAGGAATCAGGCAATATGCCTGCTGCTACAGTACAGGCTGAGATGCCCATACCTCTCTGGCTTATACATTACAACACCTAAGGTCTCCTACCAGTTCAACCTGAGCCCCTACACATATAAATAACAAGTCTCATATAAATATAAATAACATATAAATAACAAGTCTCAGGGTAGCAAAAATAAGAATGATCACATACCTAATGAATCTTCTGGAAGAGACAGATTAAATACTGATGTCAAAAACAGTATGATTACTTATGAAGAATCAAACAGAATATGAAAAATAAATTCTAGGAAAAAAAGCAAAAATACAAGCACTGAAAACAATGGCAAAATAATGGAAGTCTGAAGAACAGTTGGAGGAAACCTAACATACCATACATTTCAGAGGCGTCTACAGAAGAAGCAAACAGAAAAGACAGAAGAGGCAATCGTGAAGGCTGATGTGGAAGAAGTTTCTACAAACTAAAGATGTGACTGAAGTGCAACCCCATAGGGTTCTTCAAAATGCAGACAGGACTAATCATAAACTGCACACCCAGGATAAAAAGAAAAGTGACATGTTACAAGGAACAATAATTACTCAAAAGAAACAGACTCAAATTAACATTGCATTTTTTCATTTGTAACACAAGATTCTAAAACAAAGTAACACAACATCTGGATGACTGTGAGAAAAAGAAGAGCAGTAATCCCTCTCACCCTCAGAAGCTATCTTCCAAGACTTCCAGGAGATGCCTGGATAAAACTGAACCCTACGCACACAATGTTTTCTCCTATACATATGTACCTATGATAAAGTTTATTTTATAAATTAAGCACAGTAAGAGAAATCATGACAATTACATAATAAAAATAGAACAATTATGCAATATATTGTAATAAAAGCAATTTAGAAGTTATGAATGGTTCACTGGGGAATTTTCCATCTGATACTTTTCTTCCATCATTGATCACATACTTGAAACCATGGAAAGAAAACCACGGATAAGGGAGAACTACTGTACAACCCAAACATCCTGCACCTGATGTGAACTATCTGCCAGCACTTAACAATTCAAGGAGCACAATCCCCCTGCTGCATCTAAGAAAGGGACTAGAGAAGGGATTCTAACCAAATGAAAATCAAACAGAAAAGAAATACTTTATGTATGGAAAGATGAAAGGGAAAGAAATGGAGTGCAATGTATCACATGCTCTTTATGAATTAAATCTAAATGAATAATAAACTATGTGTATATGTAACATAAGTGACCAATATGAATTCCTGACAGAAAAGTCTAGAAGAAATCTGGACCTTCAATTAGGAAAGGCAGAGTATTGTCAAGATTAAGAAAATGCTCATATATTTTTTCATGTTACAGTGAAAAAAATCTGAATTATGGACAGTCAAAAGGGAAGGTAGCCAATAAGGAAATAGAAAGGTTCAGAAGAACTGTCACATCAACAAAGGGAAAATGGAAAGCCAGGCAGGAGATGCAGTCACAGATACTCCAAAGGTTCAATCTTGGAGGGTCTCTTGAGCCTTGGAGTTTAGAGGACAGCCTGGGCCACATAGTGAGACTATATCTCAAAAAAGGTGAAGGGGATGGGAAGTGATTATATATTTGAAAATATAGCAGAATTAAGAAAAATCCAAAAGTCAAATGTAATTACTAACAATTATATAAGTATATAATTATCACTATTAATGAACAAGGTAAAAAGATAGTAACAAAAAGAAGTGTCACTCAATAAAAATGAAAGAACTAGATTCTGCCACTGGAAGATAGTGTCAGATCTAAAAAGACAAGGGTCACTTACAAATTGTTTTTACAAGAGACGCAAGTTTGAGAAAAGTTTAAAATAAAGAAATGAGCCTAGAAATACTAGTAGGCTGGGTGTGGTGACACATGCTTATAATCCCAGCAGCTTGCAAGTTTGAGGCCAGCCTTGGCAATTTGGTGAGGCTCTAACCAATTAGTGAGATATTACCTTAAAATAAAAACTAATAAAGAACGTTCCCCCAAAGAAAGCACAAGTGCTATATTAATATCAAACAATGGACTTCAAAGTTAAAAGCCCCAAGCAGCAAAAACCATGTAAGAAGCTAAGTTACATACGGCAAAAGAATTTAATATTTTAGAAAACCTTGAAGTATATTTAATTGTTAAACAAGAAATCAACACATTTTGGCATAAATGGACAGATCTAATAAAATGATTATGGGCTTAATAAAATGAACTAAAGCAACCCCCAACTGATTTAATAATTATGTAAAAAACTTTCTATCCCTTGAAGAAAACATAATTTTATATGAGTCCATAGAATAACAAAAATCAATCATGAGGTATTATAAACTTTAAAATACCCTTTTAAAATGTTTGAATAGATTATAATGATTGATCATATTCTAATGAAATACAAAAAATAAAAACAAAAAGAGAACAATGAAAAGAGCACTTAATATAAAAAGCAGTTTAGCGGCACAGAAAACATGTCCTCAAAGGAAGATTTAAAGCCCCTACTACATTCATTGTTTAAAAAGGAAAAGAGACTTAGTACTCACTTTCCCTGAGAAACTAGAAAAAAAAAATCCACAAAATATGCCAACATTATGATACATTATGATATCAAATATAATGAAAAAATCTTTAAAAGAAACAAATTTCACCAACATTATGCTTCAATTCCATCATTGTATTACTGCCTTAAATGTACATTTAGTGTTCCAAGTAACAAAGAGAAATGTATCAAGTTAATTCTGACTTAAAGGACATCTACAATCCACTTTTCTACTACAACTAAACAAGTTGATATTTCTTTAATTCAAAATTAAAAAGTAATAAGCATTCCTATAAAAAATAAAACTTATGAGGAGACAGCAATTTACAAAGATTTCAAAATAGGTAGGTAAAGACCAACAGAAACAACTAAATAGTGTAACAGGGGGCAGGGGGCTTAAGAGAAAGAGAGAAAAAGAAAGTGTATGTGTGTGGTATGTGTGTATGTGAGTGTGTGTGTGAGTGTGTGTGTGTGAGTGGGTGTGTGTGTGTGTGTGTGTGTGTGTGTGAGAGAGAGAGACTGTGATGTTTTGGGGGAAGGGTGAAGCAAAATAGGCTGCTGGCGTTTATAGGCTTTTAAAACACCATTTGACTTTAAACCATAATGTTTATTAAAATTAATATTAAAAGACGGTAAGATTGTAAAACAGCAAACATTTCAACAATTGGTCTGATTTAAAAAAAAAAAAAAAGAAGAAGAAGAAGGAAAGCTTATCTGAACAATGAGGGCTAACTAGAACCAATACAACCCCAAACTTAACGTTTATCAGTCAATGGAAAAGGGATTTAAAAAAACATGAACAACTGGAAGAGAAATGGCACTTGAAAATAGCAACAGAATTCTTTCATTCAGTAACAATCTCAGTGATCAATCCACAAAACAACATGAAATGTTTATACACACACAAATAAGAAAAATAAAAGATGGCTGTTATGGGACTTTACTCATTTTCACATTTTAATAATGTTACTTTACTTTTTATAGGTGACATTAAAGTTACAGGGAATTCTGCCATATATTTCCATAGTTTAGGAAAAAAAATACATACAAAAAGTCATTTCTAAAAATAATTATGTAAAAATGAGCAGAGGTTTAAAGAATTATAGAATTATTCTTAAATTTCTCAATTTGCCTGAATCTGTACAATAGTCAACCAGTACAGACATACCCACATCTACAGAAATACAGGTAAGCCTGGATTTTGAAACAATTAACAAAAGATGCAGCAATCATCCAGCAACTAAGTATGAACCAACATTAATGTGAAAGAGGAACAAAAGATGATATTTGCCATTCAAGGAGAGAACCTAGACATGGATAACAGATTCCCCTCAGCCAAACCTGGCCATGAGTTCTTCTAATTCTTTATTTGGACAGACTGGCCTCAATAACAGTTACAAAGAGCAATTACATCTGGAAACAAAGGATACCTGCTTGAGGACTTTAAAAAGGAAACTAAAATGAACTCTTCACTCTAGGATGGTCAAGTGTGGTAGAAGGGCTAGACTGAGTAGAAACCACTGGATTGGAGATGGGAGAGTGGAAGAAGTAACAGCTTACTGAATGTTTACTAGTACAAATACTACGTAGAGTTTTATAATTTGTGAATTAGCTATTATTATCCCTATTTTACAATCAAAGAAACTGAAGAACAGACACCAATGTGTCTGTCCAAAGATACATTGAACTCATGGTAGCCTGACTCCAGTGCCCTAGTCTGGACCACTGTATTTTATGGACTCTTTAAGTTAATTGTTCTCAAAACCAGCTTTCAGTGCTAGGGATATAGCTCAGTTGGTAGAGTGCTTGCCTCACATGCATAATGCCCTGGGTTCAACCCAAGGCCAACAACAACAACAACAACAGCTTTCAAGTGTTGCCAGTATAACCTAAGTGTGAGATAAAACAAAGGATGAGCACAAAAGGACTAAGTGACTTTACAAGGCTAACAATATGTCTAGGCAGAACTATGCAAATGAAGTTCTACTGAGTTCCAACAGAATATGTTATTTAGGGTAGGAATAGGTGGCAAAAAATTTATTTTGAAATTATTTTATTTCAAGTTGATTACATTTTGAGCTTTTGTTATCAAATAAATATTTTATTTAAAATTGATAGATTTAGTGAGTTGTGCCCAAAGGATGTACGTGATATTAGAAAAATCAATTCCTCCTACAATGACCTGGCAGAGCACAGATATTTCCACTCATTTCAAAGGGTATCAGAAAACTGCATTATGTCTAATTTCACAATTAAATGTTTTTGAAATCAATGTAAAAATCTAATATATTACATAATTTAAAATTAAAAAAAAAACTTCTAGTACTCAAAATAAACACTAAACAGTCACCTCTGAAAAAAAGTGAGGTAGAGAAATTACCAATAAGAAAACTGAAGGGTTCTATAAAGGGCCCTATAGGAGGTGACTGGAAGGAAAGGTAATTTGAGAAATTTAGCACAAAACTAAGGTGGTAATAAAGAAAAATAACAACATTTAGATTCACAAAAGGAAACAACTGTACAAGAAAGAAAACATGGTAACTGTAAATATATTAGCTGAGAATAAACATTTTACCTAGCCATGCTTAGTGACTTTCAACTTTTAGAAATTAATACATTCAACCTGCTAAATAATTTAAATTTCCTTGTCTATAAAGTGGAAACCATAATATTACCATAAGAGTATTTATACCACCAAGGTCACACTGATAATAAAATAACTTTAATATATATGAAAGCACCCCATGTATACATATGTGTATACACAGGTTGAGCTGAATATCTGAAATCCTAAATGCAACTCTGAAACATTTTGAACATTGATATGAGAAAAAAATTTGAGAACTATTGTGATGCCACAAATGGAAAATTCCACAGCTGACCTATTGTGATGGGTCATAGTCTAAACACAGGTACATTAGATGAATAAAATTATTCTCAAGCTATGTATATATGATGCACATGAAATATAAATAACTTGCTGCTTAGAATTGGGTTGTTCCAAAGATGCATCATTCTGTATATGTAAATATTCCAAAACTTTAAAATTCCAAAACACTACCAGTTCCAAACATTTCAGAAAAGAGATATTCGACCTGTTATAAATAGTACATACAATATATATAATGAGCCAGGCACATAGCAGGAACTATGAAAATGCTTTCAGTTGCTACTATGTTACTGCTGCTATAATAAACACCTAAAACTTTTTTTTTATTGGTTGTTCAAAACATTACATAGTTCTTGATATATCATATTTCACACTTTGATTCAAGTGGGTTATGAACTCCCATTTTTACCCCGTATACAGATTGCAGAGTCACATCAGTTACACTTCCACTGATTTACATATTGACATACTCATGTCTGTTGTATTCTGCTGCCTTTCCTATCCTCTACTATCCCCCCTCCCCTCCCATCCCCTCCCCTCTTCTCTCTCTACCCCCTATACTGTAATTCATTTCTCCCCCTTGTATTATTTTTTCCTTTCCCCTCACTTCCTCTTGTATGTAATTTTGTATAACCCTGAGGGTCTCCTTCCATTTCCAAGCAATTTCCCTTCTCTCTCCCTTTCCCTCCCACCTCTCATCCCTGTTTAATGTTAGTCATCTTCTCATGCTCTTCTTCCCTACTCTGTTCTTAGTTACTCTCCTTATATCAAAGAAGACATTTGGCATTTGTTTTTTAGGGATTGGCTAGCTTCACTTAGCATAATCTGCTCTAATGCCATTCATTTCCCTCCAAATTCAATAATTTGTCATATTTTAATGCAGAGTAATACTCCATTGTGTATAAATGCCACATTTTTTTTATCCATTCGTCTACTGAAGGGCATCTAGGTTGCTTCCACAGTCTTGCTATTGTGAATTGTGCTGCTATGAACATCGATGTAGCAGTGTCCCTGTAGCATGCTCTTTTTAGGTCTTTAGGGAATAGACCGAGAAGGGGAATAGCTTAGTCAAATGGTGGTTCCATTCCCAGCTTTCCAAGAAATCTCCATACTGCTTTCCAAATTGGTTGCACCAATTTGCAGTCCCACCAACAATGTACAAGTGTACCCTTTTCCCCACATCCTCGCCAGCACTTGTTGTTGTTTGACTTCCTAATGGCTGCCAATCTTACTGGAGTGAGATGGTATCTTAGGGTGGTTTTGATTTGCATTTCTCTGACTGCTAGAGATGGTGAGCATTTTTTCATGTACTTGTTGATTGATTGTATGTCCTCTTCTGAGAAGTGTCTGTTTAGGTCCTTGGCCCATTTGTTGATTGGGTTATTTGTTATCTTATTGTCTAATTTTTTGAGTTCTTTATATACTCTGGATATTAGGGCTCTATCTGAAGTGTGAGGAGTAAAGATTTGTCCCATGATGTAGGCTCCCTATTTACCTCTCTTATTGTTTCTTTTGCTGAGAAAAAACTTTTTAGTTTGAGCAAGTCCCATTTGTTGATTCTTGTTATTAACTCTTGTGCTATGGGTGTCCTATTGAGGAATTTGGAGCCCGACCCCACAGTATATAGGTCGTAGCCAACTTTTTCTTCTATCAGATGTCTTGTCTCTGATTTGATATCAAGCTCCTTGATCCATTTTGAGTTAACTTTTGTGCATGGCGAGAGAAAGGGATTCAGTTTCATTTTGTTGCATATGGATTTCCAGTTTTCCTAGCACCATTTGTTGAAGATGCTATCCTTCCTCCATTGCATGCTTTTAGCCCCTTTATCAAATATAAGAAAGTTGTAGTTTTGTGGGTTGGTTTCTGTGTCCTCTATTCTGTACCATTGGTCCACCCGCCTGTTTTGGTACCAATACCATGCTGTTTTTGTTACTATTGCTCTGTAGTATAGTTTGAAGTCTGGTATCACTATACCACCTGATTCACACTTCCTGCTTAGCATTGTTTTTGCTATTCTGGGTCTTTTATTTTTCCATATGAATTTCATGATTGCTTTGTCAATTTCTACAAGATATGCCGTTGGGATTTTGATTGGCATTGCATTAAACCTATAGAGAACTTTTGGTAATATCGCCATTTTGATGATGTTAGTTTTGCCTATCCATGAACAGGGTATATTTTTCCATCTTCTAAGATCTTCTTCTATTTCTCTCTTTAGGGTTCTGTAGTTTTCATTGTATAAGTCTTTTACCTCTTTTGTTAGGTTGATTCCCAAGTATTTTATTATTTTTGAGGATATTGTGAATGGAGTGGTTGTCCTCATTTCCATTTCAGAGGATTTGTCGCTGATATACAGGAATGCCTTTGATTTATGCATGTTGATTTTATATCCTGCCACTTTGCTGAATTCATTTATTAGCTCTAATAGTTTCTTTGTAGACCCTTTTGGGTCTGCTAGGTATAGAATCATGTCATCTGTAAATAGTGATAATTTAAGTTCTTCTTTTCCTATTTTTATGCCTTTAATTTCTTTCGTCTAATTGCTCTGGCCAGTGTTTCGAGAACTATGTTGAACAGAAGTGGTGATAGAGGGCATCCCTGTCTTGTTCCAGATTTTAGAGGGAATGCCTTCAATTTTTCTCCATTCAGAATGATGCTAGCCTGAGGCTTAGCATAGATTGCTTTTACAATGTTGAGGTATGTTCCTGTTATCCCTAGTTTTTCGAGAGTTTTGAACATAAAGGGATGCTGTACTTTGCTTTTTCCGCATCTATCGAGATGATCATATGGTTCTTATTTTTAAGTCTATTGATGTGGTGAATAACATTTATTGATTTCCGTATATTGAACCAGCCTTGTATCCCAGGGATGAATCCTACTTGATCATGGTGTACAATTTTTTTGATATGATTTTGTATCCGATTCGCCAGAATTTTATTGAGGATTTTTGCGTCTAGGTTGATTAGAGATATAGGTCTGTAGTTTTCTTTCTTTGAAGTGTCTTTGTCTGGTTTAGGAATCAGGGTGATGTTGGCCTCGTAGAATGAATTTGGAAGTTCTCCCTCTTTTTCTATTTCCTGAAATAGCTTGAAAAGTATTGGTATTAGTTCCTCTTTAAAGGTTTTGTAAAACTCTGCTGTATACCCATCCGGTCCTGGGCTTTTCTTAGTTGGTAATCTTTTGATGGTTTCTTCTATTTCCTCAATTGATATTGGTCTGTTTAGGTTGTCTATATCTTCCTGTCTCAATCTGGGCAGATCATATGACTTAAGAAATTTATCGATGCCTTCACTATCTTCTATTTTATTGGAGTATAAGGATTCAAAATAATTTCTGATTATCTTCTGTATTTCTGAAGTGTCTGTTGTGATATTGCCTTTTTCATCCTGTATGCTAGTAATTTGAGTTCTCTCTCTTCTTCTCTTCATTAGCATGGCTAAGGGTGTGTCGATCTTATTTATTTTTTCAAAGAACCAACTTTTAGTTTTTCAATTTTTTCAATTGTTTCTTTTGTTTCGATTTCATTAATTTCAGCTCTGATTTTAATTATTTCCATTTTTAATTATATAACACACCATTATCAAACTTGACAATGTAGAAGTAAGTGTTCAAATGACAGAGATAGAAGATAGGAAAAGGAGCAGAAAAGAGAAAGAAATCAGGATAAAATGAACTTACAAAATTGAGAACTGAGAGACATTGCCCAATGTTGGTGAAATAAGAAAACATGTTCTATATTCAATATCGAGAAAATTATGAAAGTATCCAGGAGAAAAATTTAAAATGGTATTAAATTAAGTGGAAAGGAGGTGGAACAAATGAGTGAGAATCTCATGCAGAAATAGCAACTTCACAGTTTGGAAACTTTTGCAATAACCTTAGAACTTAGCAACAGTTAAAGAGATTCTTTCTAGGAAGTAGGAAGGAGTTAAAGATTAGCGCATTGGACTTTTGCTTTCTGTTAAACACTTTCTTTTGCACTTAATTCTTTTTTAAAAACAATGGGGGGGGCTGGGGATGTGGCTCAAGCAGTAGAGCGCTCGCCTGGCATGCGTGTGGCCCGGGTTCGATCCTCAGCACCACATACCAACAAAGATGTTGTGTCCGCCAAAATCTAAAAATAAACATTAAAATTCTCTCTCTCTCTCTCTCTCTCTCTCTCTCTCTCCCCCTCTCTCTCTCACTAAAAAAAAAAAAAATATTTAAAAAAAAAATGGGGGCTGGGGTTGTGGCTCAGTAGTAGAGCGCTCATCTAGCACGTGCAAGGCCCTGGGTTCAATCCTCAGCACCACATATAAATAAATAAGATAAAGGTATTATATCCAACTACAACTAAAAAATAAATATATTTTTAAAAGTTATAAAAAATGTACAGGTATTATTTAATATAAACTTCTTCAAGCTCCCAAATATACTTTTATATCCTCCCCCCTTTCATATGCCTCGCTAGGCTTCAAATATTTTGTAAAAAAATTTTCACTAGAAAAATAAAAACTATTCAAGTATGTGACTAGTTATCTTCCCATGTTTTAAAAATATTTTGATCTTCCTTCTGAGAAATTTAAAGGTTATGTCATCTTACTGTTCATGGAAAAATTATAATCAAGCACTAAGCTATGGATGGAGCTTGATAACTAAATTGCACTTCTGAGTTTTATACATTTTAGTCATACCATTAACATATATAGAAAAGTACTATGGTAGAATTGTGTAAATGTAATATTTGTAAATGAAAAATATCATTTTCCCTCACAAGTGAATTAAAATAGGTAGTTAAATATTCATTTTCTGAGACATTTATTTAAAAGTAAGCCCAAAAATTGTTTCCCTAAATATTAAAAATATTAAGTTCTGTATCTCTATTTAAATATGAAGTCTAAAAAGCATCAATTGGTAAAAATATACTAAATATTTCACCAAGTAATATCCAAATAGGCGAAATTTTTTAAATGTCTTCCTCAGATGACTGGTTTCATCTATGTTGTATGAATTCAA
This sequence comes from Spermophilus citellus, assembly GCF_964194105.1. Taxonomy (NCBI): domain Eukaryota; kingdom Metazoa; phylum Chordata; class Mammalia; order Rodentia; family Sciuridae; genus Spermophilus; species Spermophilus citellus. The sequence continues at coordinate 51,542,072 of NC_138183.1, read as the reverse complement.
TCTCACTTAAAACCCTCCTATTTATATACTATGCTCTGAAATTGCTATGGTTGAAATTCTAAATTATAATTAAATACAATTAACAGTAAGTTATATTTAGAAGACTGCAGTTTCAAGCAAAATTCTGTTTACCTTTGTGGTTTGAAACTAGAAACTCAAAGTAATAATTATATCACTTCTCTTTCTAGGTTTATGTATATTTAGCTTTGTACAGTTTCTGTTTTCTTGAATAAGCTTTAAAATATATCAATTAGATCATTACAGCCATCCTTTTGGGTAGCAGATTTTTCAGAATGAGGTTTTGATAAGTAATTGTTACAGAGAACAGTCAATCTTAGTATACTACTAATCACAATGGAGTAGTAGGAAGTATAAAATGAACAATGCATGAAAAGTCAATAAATAGTCAACACACAGAAATTCAATATATGTATTATATTAATAAATAGCCAGTGGGTTAGAGATGTAGCTCACTGATAGAGCCTAACACACCCAAGATACTGGGTTCATTCTATAGCACCACAAAAGGTAGGGTGGGATGGGGGCAGGGCAGTCAAAGAAAGACACAAATGAACAAAAGGAAAATATAATCATAGTTATGTTATCTTGTCACCTTCTCTCAACACTTATTCAACTCTACCATACACAAAGGACTATGGCAAAACTGTTAGACCCACTATGGTTTCAGAAAAAATAACCCTCCTAATTTAGTGGACCTTTGGGAGCTCTCAGAACACTACAACTAGGTACTGAATAATTACCCACCCACCTCCCAAAAAACCCTCTTCATTATTGGACCTATTAAAAAATAGAAGGAGACTACAAGAATTAAGACTATGTAAAAGATTTTTTTAAAAAAAAGGATATAAAATGCAAATTGTGAAGTATAATAAAGCAAGAAATAAAGGGTTCCCCAAAGGGTACATACATGCCTATGTTCTCATGGATCTCTTATTAAAGATCATACCTGGAGCCTACAGCATATTTGGAGACCTAAAACGAAGCATTTCACAGAAACTAAGATCAGCCTTTAAAAATCTGATGTTGGAGAAATATACTCTTGAACTCAGGCCTCAGGATCCCAAAGTTCATCTAAACAAGTATGAATGCACATTTTTAAGATAACTCTGAACACAAAGAAATATGTCACTACTATCTGAGGTAAAAGGGCCATAAGGATCTCAGATACACAATCATCAGATGCAAAACATAAAATACATACATATGAAATCTATAAAGGAAAAATGTTAGAATCCAAAAAAAATAAACAAGCAATAAGAAATTATTACAAGGGGCTGAGGTTATGGCTCAGAGGAAAAGCGCTCACCTAGCATGCATGAGGCACTGAGTTCGATCCCCAGTACCACATAAAAATTAAATAAAGGTATTGAGTCCACCTACAAATAAAAGAATTTAAAAAAATTATTACGGTTTGGAAATAAGGCATCCTCAAAAGTTCACATGTGAGACAATGCAAGAATGTCCAGAAGTGAAATGATTTGATTATGAGAGCTGTAAGATAATCAGTGAGCTGATCCACTGATATGGATTAACTGGGTGGTAACTATAGGCAGGTAGGGTGTGGCTAGAGGAAGGAGGTCCATGGGAGAATTCCTTTGGGGTTTATATTTTATCCATGGTAAGCAGAGCTCAACCTCTGCTGCTTTCTCTGCCACATACTTCTGTGATGATGTTCTACTTTACCTTAAGCCTAGAGCTATGGAGTTGTCCGATCATAGACTAAACCTCTGAAACCATGAACCAAAATTAACCTTTCTTCCTCTAAATTGATCTTGTTGGGTATTTTGGTCACATAAAAGGTAACTAAAACAAAATTGGTTTCAAGAAGTGGGGTCATTGCTTGGACTAACTGACTATGTGGCTCAGAAATCTTTGGAGCTAGTCTATGGGTGGAATTTTTAAAACTTTAGGAATACAAGTTGAAGAAGCCTTAGAACATTGTAAGCCAAGCTTAATGAGCAATTTTGGTAGGAGCTCAGAAAACCAGAATGCTGACAAAGCTGCAGATAGTAGACTGGGTTCATGAGATTCCAGAAGAAAAGGAGGATACTATTGGATTTGGACTAGAAGGCATCTGTGCTACATTCTGGCAAAGAAATTGTCTGCATTTTACCTGTGTCCTAAGACTGTCTATGAGGCTAAATTTAAAAGAGATTAACTAATTATCCTGGAACATGAAACTGCCAGGCAGCACAGCACACATGTGGTAGTAGCATGGATACTGCGGGTAGCTTTTAGCCAAATTTATTTTGATAATCAGGAGCAGAAAACAGAAGGGAAATATTTTTTTTAAAAAAATGCAGATTGGCCAGAAAATTGTGAGTATATCTGTGGCTAAGGAAGGTATGGTTGTCAAGAGATTATAGCAACAGAAGAGATGTTAAGTACTTCACAGAAAAAGTAAGAAGTATGACTTGAGGGCATCTCAGGAATTTGTAAGACCACACTCATTTAAAGGCTTAAGGGTATAAAGATTAAAATTCCTTACAAAGAGACTACAAGGCCAGCCTGCTTGCACATGGGGGCCTACAAAGTTGTTTTACCACACTCAGCTGTTCAAGCACTCAGAGGCTGCTACAATCATGGTCACCAGAGGCTTGGCTACTGCTCAAGATGGTGGCAGACCTTGGTTGTCAACCACATGGGGCTGGTTCTGCAGGAATGCAGGATGTTGGAGTTATGGGATTGTGGAGGCTTCTACCAAAATTTCAAAGAAATGTCTGGAAAGTCAGGCATAGGTCAGCAGGGTTAGAATTTCTGCAGGCATCCTGAGAGGGCAATGCAAGAAGAAGTGCAAAGGAAGCCAAAGCTGCTATGAAGACCCCTGAAATCAACTGATGCTAGTAACAAGGAAAGTCTGCTGAGGAAAGCTACAGTAACAGCAGAGGAAAGCCAAGAAAGAGGCCATGTAGGTTTAACTAGCAACATCATAGGGGCAGAGCTATACAGCCCTTTAGAAAGAAAATCACAATGCCATGTGCCCTGGATGCTGGACATGGAGCTACAGGATTTGTCTGTCCATCAGGATCTCAGTCTTGCTTTGATCCCATCCCTTCTTAATAAGCCCTTATTTCTCCCTTGCAGAATAAAAATGTTTACTCTGTGCATATAAGTATATATAAACACATACAACTTATTTTTGATCTTTACAAGAGAAAATATGTAAGAATTTGCCGTGAGTCTCATATGAGATTTTGGATTTAGACTTTTTGGCAATGCTGGAACTCTTAAGATTACTAGGACTCTTGGAATTTAACTAAATGTATTTTGCGCTGTGAGAATAGCATGAGCTTTTGGGAAACAGATGTGGAATGTTATAGTTTAGATATGAGGTATCCCCTCAAGGCTCACATGTGAGACTATGTAAGGATGTTCAGAAGTGAAATGATTAGATTATAAGAGCTATAAACTAATCAGTGAATTAATCCACTGATATGGATTAACTGGGTGGTAACTATAGGCAGGTAGAATATGACTGGAGGAAATAGGTCACTGGGGACATGGCTTTAGGTCTTGCATTTTATCCCTGGTGAGCAGAGCACTCAAGTGCATGTACTTTCTCTCTGTCTCTGCCCCCCCCCCTTTTCCTGGTTGCCTTTTCCCCAGCTGCTTTCCTCTGCCATGCCTTTTCACCATGACTTCTGCCCCACCTTGGGCCCAACGCTACAGAGTTGGTTGAATAGAGACTGAATCTCTGAAACCATGAGCCAAAATAAAGTTTTCTTCCTCTAAGTTTTTCTCATCAGGTCTTTTTGTCACTGTGATATAAAGCTGACTCCAACAGAAATGAATAAGAATGATCAGGTAATTAAAGAAGAAATAACTAAAACTTTTAAGAAATAGAAAAACAAATCATGGCTGCAATCAATATCTCAATGGATTAAAACGGCAAACTGAATACAGCTCATTAGAATTAACGGAAGACAGATGTAAATAAGCTGCCAGAAAATGCACAGATATAAGAAAATTGAAACCTTAAAAACTGTTAAGAAATATGGAGAAAATAACAAAAATAACAAGTGTATAATCAGAGACCCCAAAGAAAAAAGAATACAGGAATACAATGGCAACGGATTTTCCAGAAATGATAATTGCCATGAATTCATAGAAAGAAATACAATATACAAATAATAATATATAAATAAGGAATTTACTTCTAGACCTGTTATACTAAAAATGAAGAACACTAAAAATAAAAGTTATAAAAGCAGTAATAACAAAAGATTATCTATTAAAAAAAAGAACAGCTAACTAGCAATGTGCTAGATTTGGCAAATAGATATCTGACAAGAGACAACTGTTCAATTTTCAGGAATTTTTTAGCCAAATTTTAAACAATGAAAGCACTGTATAAGTAAAAATGTAATGTATAAATTAAACAAGACTCCTTTTAAAATTCCACAAAATTATAAATGGAGAAATACTAAAAGAAATAACAGATCATCAAATCTCACCACTTTCTAATCACTTTAAAATATCTTCTGATCCGTGTGATTGAGGTGTTTACCTGTATTGTATCAAGATGGTGGAAATACTTCATAATTGTGTGTTCTTCCAACTCTGCCATTACTGGTATCAAATGGTGAGAGTATTTACACCACATTTGAAAATAAACTACAAATAAACTAAAAGGAGGAAAGAAATTTACTGACAATTATAGCACAGATATAATAGTTAAGAATATCATTAGTGTTCACACTGAGGAACCTCTAGCAGAATTCCATGAAGAGGGGTCCTGCAGGGATCTGGGAGGTCTACTAGAAGTGTTGGTTTGTGGCCGCCGGGACTCGGGGCCTGGGGACTGCGGTACTTGCCGGAGTCAGGCCGTCGCCTCCCCGGCCCCGGGCGCCGCTGGAGCCGAGAGCCATAAAGACACGGACCGGGCCGCGGTGCGGCTAGAAGCCGGGAACGCCGGGGGCGGAGAGAGCCAACAGGGCAGCGCATGCTGTAGAAACCGCGGCAGAGAGAGGCATGGGAGCTCGAGGCAGAGACGCACCGGACAGAGTGAGCCAGCACCCCGCCATCATCCCGAAATAGCGAGAGGAGAAAGATGGCGGCGGGAAGTGACATCAAATAAATTTATAGGAATAAACAGTAACCCAGCAGTCAACCAGAACAAGAAGCAACATGAGCAGCTTCAAGAAGCAAGGAAGAAGAGGAGTACAAGCAATGCAGGACAGCCTAAATATTCAGGAGGACCTAGAGTCATCAGAAAAATGGTCATATAAAGACCTCAAGGAACACCTTAGACAGATGGAATGGAACCTCAAAGAGGATACAAGACAGCAAATTCAAGCAGCGAAAGAACACATTGAGAATGAGTTACATAAACAGCTAAAAGAAGAAGTTAAGCATCTTTATAAGGAGATAGAGATTATAAAAAATAATCAAACAATAATTCTAGAAATGAAGGAAACGATAAACCAAATTAAAAACTCAATTGAGAGTATCACTAACGGAGTGGAACAAGTAGAAACCAGAACGTCAGATAATGAAGACAAAATATACCATCTTGAAAAGAGTCTAGCCAACTCAGAAAGGCTGGTAAAAAATCACGAGAAAATCATCCAAGAGTTATGCGATAACATAAAGAAACCAAACTTACGAGTCATCGGGATAGAGGAAGGTACAGAGATTCACACCAAGGGAATGAGAAACCTACTGAATGAAATAATTACAGAAAACTTTCCAGAAATAAAAAAGGAAACAGATATACAAATTGAAGATGCATACAGGACACCGAGCACACAAAATCACAGTAGACCAACGCCAAGACACATTGTTATGAAGATATCCAATATACAGAACAAAGAGAAAATATTAAAAGCTACAAGAGAAAGGAGACAGATTACATTTAGGGGTAAACCAATACGGTTAACAACGGACTTTTCATCACAGACACTGAAAGCAAGAAGGTCATGGAACAATGTATTTCAAACACTGAAAGACAATGGATGCCAACCAAGAATTCTGTATCCAGCAAAATTAAGCTTCAGGTATGACAACGAAATAAAGATCTTTCATGATAAACAAAAGTTAAAAGAATTTGCAGCCAGAAAACCTGCATTGCAAAGCATTTTGAGCAAAACACTACACGAGGAAGAAATGAAAAACAATAACCAAAACCATCAGTGGGAAGTGCCTCAGTAAAGACAGAGGGCGAGGGGAAAGATAATCACGGAGAAACAAACTAAATATTTAAAAAAAAAAAAAAAAAGGATAAGCATTCAAACATGGATGGAAGTTTAAACCATATATCAATAGTATCTCTGAATGTTAACGGCCTAAACTCTCCAATAAAGCGACATAGGCTGGTATCATGGATTAAAAAGACAAATCCAACAATATGCTGCCTCCAGGAGACACATCTGATTGGAAAAGACATACACAGGCTGAAGGTGAAAGGATGGGAAAAAATATACCACGCACACAGTTCTCGTAAGCAAGCAGGAGTGGCCATCCTCATATCGAATAAAATCGACTTCAAGACGAAGTTAATCAAAAGGGATAAAGAAGGTCATTATATACTGTTAAAAGGATCCATTCACCAACAAGGCATAACAATTATCAATATTTATGCACCAAACAATGGTGCTGCGACATTCATAAAACAAACTCTCCTCAAGTTCAAGAATCAAATAGACCACAACACAATAATTATGGGTGACTTCAACACTCCTCTTTCACCGTTGGACAGATCCTCCAAACAAAAATTGAATAAAGAAACTATAGAACTCAATATCACAATCAACAACCTAGACTTAACTGACATATATAGAATATATCAACCATCATCAAATGGATATACCTTTTTCTCAGCAGCACATGGATCCTTCTCAAAAATAGACCATATATTATGCCATAGGGCAACCCTCAGTAAATATAAAGGGGTGGAGATAATACCATGCATTTTATCTGATCATAATGGAATGAAACTGGAAATCAATGATAAAAGAAGGAAGGAAAAATCCTACATCACATGGAAAATGAACAATATGTTACTGAATGATCAATGGGTTACAGAAGACATAAAGGAGGAAATTAAAAAATTCTTAGAGATAAATGAAAATACAGACACAACATATCGGAATCTATGGGACACAATGAAAGCAGTTTTAAGAGGAAAATTCATCGCCTGGTGGTCATCCCTCAAAAAAAGAAAAAACCAACAAATAAATGAGCTCACACTTCATCTCAAAGCCCTAGAAAAGGAAGAGCAAAACAACAGCAAATGTAGCAGAAGACTAGAAATAATTAAAATTAGAGCGGAAATCAATGAAATTGAAACAAAAGAAACTATTGAAAAAATTAACAAAACTAAAAGTTGGTTCTTCGAAAAAATAAATAAGATCGACAGACCTTTAGCCATGCTAACGAAGAGAAGAATAGAGAGAACTCAAATTACTAACATACGGGATGAAAAAGGCAATATTACAACAGATCCTACAGAAATACAGAAGACAATTAGAAATTATTTTGAAAACCTATATTCCAACAAAATAGAAGATAGTGAAGACATCGATAAATTTCTTAAGTCATATGATTTGCCCAGACTGAGTCAGGAGGATACACACAATTTGAATAGACCAATATCAATGGATGAAATTGAAGAAGCCATCAAAAGACTACCAACCAAGAAAAGCCCAGGACCGGATGGATATACAGCGGAGTTTTACAAAACCTTTAAAGAAGAATTAAAACCAATACTTTTCAAGTTATTTCAGGAAATAGAAAAAGAGGGAGCTCTTCCAAATTCATTCTATGAGGCCAACATCACCCTGATTCCGAAACCAGACAAAGACGCCTCAAAGAAAGAAAACTACAGACCAATATCTCTAATGAACCTAGATGCAAAAATCCTCAATAAAATTCTGGCAAATCGAATACAAAAACACATCAAAAAAATTGTGCACCATGACCAAGTAGGATTCATCCCTGGGATGCAAGGATGGTTCAACATATGGAAATCAATAAATGTTATTCACCACATCAATAGACTTAAAGATAAGAACCATATGATCATCTCGATAGATGCAGAGAAAGCATTTGACAAAGTACAGCATCCCTTTATGTTCAAAACATTAGAAAAATTAGGGATAACAGGAACCTACCTTGACATTGTAAAAGCTATATATGCTAAGCCTCAGGCTAGCATCATTCTGAATGGACAAAAGTTGAAGGCATTCCCTCTAAAATCCGGAACAAGACAGGGATGCCCTCTATCTCCACTTCTATTCAATATAGTTCTCGAAACACTGGCCAGAGCAATTAGACAGACGAAAGAAATTAAAGGCATAAAAATTGGAAAAGAAGAACTTAAATTATCACTATTTGCAGATGACATGATTCTATACCTAGAAGACCCAAAAGGGTCTACAAAGAAACTACTAGAACTAATAAATGAATTCAGCAAAGTGGCAGGATATAAAATCAACACGCATAAATCAAAGGCATTTCTGTATATCAGCGACAAAACTTCGGAAACGGAAATGAGGAAAAACACTCCATTCACGATATCCTCAAAAAAAATAAAATACTTGGGAATTAGCCTAACAAAAGAGGTGAAAGATTTATATAATGAAAACTACAGAACCCTAAAGAGAGAAGTTGATGAAGATCTTAGAAGATGGAAAAACATACCCTGTTCATGGATAGGCAGAACTAACATCATCAAAATGGCAATATTACCAAAAGTTCTCTATAGGTTTAATGCAATGCCAATCAAAATCCCAACGGCATATCTTGTAGAAATTGACAAAGCAATCATGAAATTCATATGGAAAAATAAAAGACCCAGAATAGCAAAAGCAATTCTAAACAGGAAGTGTGAATCAGGCGGTATAGCAATACCAGATTTCAAACTATATTACAAAGCAATAGTGACAAAAACAGCATGGTACTGGTACCAAAACAGGCGGGTGGACCAATGGTATAGAATAGAGGACACAGAGACTAATCCACAAAGTTACAACTATCTTATATTTGATAAAGGGGCTAAAAGCATGCAATGGAGGAAGGATAGCATCTTCAACAAATGGTGTTGGGAAAACTGGAAATCCATATGCAACAAAATGAAACTGAACCCCTTTCTCTCGCCATGCACAAAAGTTAACTCAAAATGGATCAAGGAACTTGATATCAAACCAGAGACTCTGCGTCTGATAGAAGACAAAGTTGGATCCGATCTACAAATTGTGGGGTCGGGCTCCAAATTCCTCAATAGGACACCCATAGCACAAGAGTTAACAACAAGAATCAACAAATGGGACTTAATTAAACTTAAAAGTTTTTTTCTCAGAAAGAGAAACAATAAGAGAGGTAAACAGGGAGCCTACATCCTGGGAACAAATCTTTACTCCTCACACTTCAGATAGAGCCCTAATATCCAGAGTATACAAAGAACTCAAAAAATTAGACAATAAGATAACAAATAACCCAATCAACAAATGGGCCAAGGACCTGAACAGACACTTCTCAGAGGAGGATATACAATCAATCAATAAGTACATGAAAAAATGCTCACCATCTCTAGCAGTCAGAGAAATGCAAATCAAAACCACCCTAAGATACCATCTCACTCCAGTAAGATTGGCAGCCACTATGAAGTCAAACAACAACAAGTGCTGGAGAGGTTGTGGAGAAAAGGGTACACTTGTACATTGCTGGTGGGACTGCAAATTGGTGCGGCCAATTTGGAAAGCAGTTTGGAGATTCCTGGGAAAGATGGGAATGGAACCACCATTTGACCCTGCTATTGCCCTTCTTGGACTATTCCCTGAAGACCTTAAAAGAGCATGCTACAAGGATACTGCCACATCGATGTTCATAGCAGCACAATTCACAATTGCTAGACTGTGGAACCAACCCAGATGCCCCTCAGTAGATGAATGGATAAAAAAAATGTGGCATCTATACACAATGGAGTACTATGCAGCAATAAAAAATGACAAAATCATAGAATTTGCAGGGAAATGGATGGCACTAGAGCAGATTATGCTTAGTGAAGCTAGCCAATCCCTAAAAAACAAATACCAAATGTCTTCTTTGATATAATGAGAGCAACTATGAACAGAGCAGGGAGGAAGAGTAGGAAGAAAAGATTAACATTAAACAGAGACATGAGATGGGAGGGAAAGGGTGAGAAAAGGTAAATTGCATGAAAATGAAGGGAGACCCTCATTGCTATACAAAATTACATATAAGAGGTTGTGAGGGAATGGGAAAATAAACAAGGAGAGAAATGAAATACAGTAGATGGGGTAGAGAGAGAAGTTGGGAGGGGAGGGGAGGGGGGATAGTAGGGGATAGGAAAGGTAGCAGAATACAACAATGACCAATAGGACATTATGTAAAATTGTGGAAGTGTAACCGATGTGACTCTGCAATCTGCATTTGGGGTAAAATTGGTGGTTCATAACCCACTTCAGTCCAATGTATGAAGTATGTTATGTCAAGAGCTTTGTAATGTTGTGAACAACCAATAAAAAAAAAAAAAGAATATCATTAGTAATTTTATGCCAACAAATTTCACAGTAAATTCTTAGGGAAATATGGCTTACCAAAACTGACATCCTCCCCAAAATAGAAATCAAGAACAGTCAATTCTTTATCTTGACAAAGAATAGCTACCAAAATCCCATGCAAACAATATTCTAAATACTAAATATTAGAATTAGTCCCTGTATTATGAGAAACATCATTTTTACTGGTGTTCCTTCTAACACAGGACCACAAAAGGGAGAAAAAAATTAAAAGCAAAAGGCAAATATTATCATTCCCTTCAATATGGTTGTCCACACAGAAATACAAAAACGGCCTACACAGAAAATTACTAGAATTAATAAATTCAGTAAGATGTCTAGAAGTTAAAAATATCAGTATGTTAAAATAAGCTACATATTACACATAAGCAACAAATAGGAAACATTTAATATTATAACAGCAATGAAACATATAAAGTACTTAGGTATAAGCAAAACACACAACCAAATAGACTTTTATCAAAAATTCCTTAATACTTTAAAAACATTCAAGAAACCCTAAATAAACTGATAGACTAGGTTCATGGATAAGGGTGCTCACTCATCCACAAATCCAATGTAATTTTCAATTCAAACTTTGAAAGTTTTTCATAGAAATTAAATTGATTCTAAAATTTATATGAAGAAAGAAGAATGATACAATAAAATTTTCCAGGCCCAATAGAAAACCTTCTTATAATTTGATACAACTTCGTGATATGGATGAAAACATTAGCAAACTGACCAATGGAACAAAGGGACACCCCCATCCCCTTATAAACATGAAAATCTGATGTCTGACAAGGTAGATTATTGGGGAAAACAGACAACTAAATAAAATGTGCTGGAACCATTTTTCTATATAGGAAAAAATTTAAATTAGGCTCTTACATCATACTATTCACAAAATCAATTCCACATGTTTAAAAATATTTCAATGTTAGAAAAAACTTCTAAAGCATGACAGAAAAAAAAATCTAGGAAAATATCTATATGACCTTGGGGTATAGGAAAACATTAAATGAGACACACACCAAAAAAAAAAAAAATTAACCATTAAAAAATCTGATTGAATAACATTAAGAACTCCATCTATCACAAGATATCATAAAGTTAAAAAGTAACTGGAGGGAATTAACAAAAGATATCAAGAGTAAACAAAAGAAATAATGGCGTCTTTTCTCCAGAAAATAAAAAGACCTCTAACAAATTAAAAAAAAATGAACATGGACAAACATTTCAGAGAGAAAGAAGCATGACTGGCCAATGAAATATATGCCGAGTATCATTAATAATCAGTGAAATGCAAAATAAGATGATAAGATCTAATTTTATGCACCAACTAAACATACATAATATAACCAGGTCTGATTAGAAAACAAAGCAATAGGACTTTTTTACATATGCTAAAATGGGGTTCTAAATTGTAATTATCAGTATATAAAATAATATAAAGCTAAATATGTGAATGCCCTATGAGCCAGCAATTTCATTCACAGGGATACAATATAAAACAGCATTGGTATGACCTGAATGCTTATTATAAACTCTGATTTCTATGTTTAACCCAGAAATACTCAGGAATCCTTAATTATATCAATTATAACAACAGTTTTATGTTAAGAAAAACCCAAAATTCCTGGTGTTAGAATTTTATCATCTAATAAGTAAAATACACATTCAAATACAGTGGATACTTATCTATTAGATGCTATGAGCAAAGCACAGATTTTCTCAATCATCTTGAGTCCTATGAGGTAGGTACTAAGAATAAGCAATCGCATTTGTGTTGAATGGATATTGGAATAATTTAATAACACTAAAAGAGAAATCTGATTCTATATTATGTATTCTATACTATGTATTGTGATTTAATTCACAAGAATTAAATAACAAATGATTAACTCTTATTAATAGTAAGAAGTTGCTGATCTTATCTTTTCTGCATTCCATTACTTAATACCAAAAGTATAATGAGAAAAAATATTAAGAATATTAAGGTTAAATCATTTTTCCCCCCTCTGGAAGTATCCTTGGACAAAGATGTATAAACTAACAAATTAAAGAGCAGAATTAGCTAATATAACATATCTGTTTCTATTTTTGCCCTTGAAAGTAGGGTTAGCTATATGAGACCATATTCTTCAGATAGGGGGAAAACAGAATTGTCCTAATACAAGAAAAGAAACTATCAAGAAAGGAAAAATCTGTAACACATTTAGTCCTTGCATTTCAATAAAAACTATACTTTAAAAAGTGCAAAGTCCCTGCCGCAGTCCAGCTGCAGCAAAATAACCGGGGGGTGACGAGGAACTTATGTACATTGATACAGCAGGAGTGGGAGCCGTTTATTGTAGGACAGGAGGGGTATATATACATTCCACACAGCTTATCTTAATTAACATAAACTAGATACAGCAGTCAACCAATAAGGAATCTCCACACTTAATGCCTCGCTTGTGTCACTTCACAAACCACTCCCTCTGGCAAAATGCCAGGTGCCATCCTGACTTGTTTATACCCTAACAGTCCCGATTAGCATGCACAAGGGCCAGGTTCAATCTCTACTACTTTAAAAAAAATTACAAAATAAAAATCTTTTTTATTGAATACATATTAATGCAAATGAACAAACTTAGTGAGATAGATGCCTTACAAAATATTTTTGTCCTTCACAAAGAACAATTTTCCTTTGAAAGCCTTCCTTAAAATGTGTACATTTATCTATTTATTTAAATTGGATTCACTATTGCATCCATCCAGCACTCAAAATAGTGACAGGTTCCTTCCTAAAAGGCATTTTTATGGTTTGGGTATAAAGCATCCTCCAAAGTCTCACTTGTTGAAGGCTTGTACCCAGTTATAGTTTGGATATCAGTTGTCCCCCAAAGGCTCCTGTTAATGCAGGAATATTCAGAGGTAAAAGAGTTGAACTGTAAAAGTTAAACCTGATCAATCTGTCATAGTTTGAACAGACTGACTGGGTGGTAACTGGTGGGATATGGCTGGAGGAGGTAGGTCACTGGGGCATGCCCTGGAAGGATGCATCTTCCTTGTGCTCTCTTCCCACCCCATCCTCTGTTTCTGAACTTCACCATGAGCTGAGTAGCTTTCCCCTCTTGGGCTTTACCCCCATGATATGCTGCCTCACAGGGAGCCCAGAACAAAGGAGTCAGCCGTCTATGGAATGAGACCTCTGAAACCATAAGCCCCAAATATACTTTTCCTTCTCTAAGTGTTCTTGTCGGGTATTTTGGTCACAGCAATGAAAAACTGTCTCAAACAGTCCCAAAATGCAACAATGTTCAGAGGGAGAGATTTTGGGGAGTGAATTATGAGGGCTCTGACCTCGTCAATGAAATAATCCACTAATGGATTAACAATCTGATGTCATTATGAGGAGAAGGTCAAAATTTTAGGAGATGATGCCTAGTTGAAGGAAGCAGGTCACTGGGGACATGCCCCCCGAAGGATTTTCTTGTCCCTACCCTCTGCCTTTTTCTGTTGTTGTTGTTAGTTGTAGATGGACACAATACCTTTATTTATTTATTTATTTTATGCAGTGCTGGGGATTGAACCCAGTACCTCACACATGTGAGGCAAGTGCTATTCCACTGAGCCACAACCCCAGCCCCCCACCCTCTGCTTCTTGGCTGCCATGAGCTGAGCAGCTCTTCTCCACCATGATATTCTGCCTTATCTCAGGCCCAGAACAATGGAGCTGATGGCCATGGACTGAAATCTCTGAAACTGTGAGTCAAAATAAACCTTTCTGGAGATGGGGTTGTGGCTCAGTGGTATAGCGCTGGGTTTGATCCTCAGCACCACATAAAAAAACAAATAAATAAAAATAAAGGTACTGTGTCCATTTAAAAAATAAACACATAAATAAGCTTTCCCTCCTCAAACTTGTATACGTCAGGTATTTTGGTCCCAGTGGCAAAAAGCTAACATAGGTGCATAATAAGTACTTAACTTTGAACAAATGCATATATTTATTGAGTGTGTACTATACAATGGACACAGGGAAGTATCACACGAAATATGTTATAGTCCCCATTCACAAAGAGCTAACATAAGTCATTAAATCAAATAAATTGTGCCCTTCTTCTTCCTGAACAATTCAACCAAAAAAAACTATTGGGTAGAGACAAACAAAGTAGATAGCCTTGAAGGGAGGGGTGTAATGGGAGGTGGAGCAGCTGTACTATGGCTGATTTCCCCAAAAAGGGGTGACCCATTGGAGAAACAGCTGAACATAGGACTGGAACAATAACAGAACAAAATAAGCCAGAAACATCTTTTCGTAGAAAACAGAAAGTATAAAAGACTGACAAGAACATGTTGAGTGGATCTAGAAACTAGATTAAAGGGGCTTCCACTGGTCAAATCAAAACAATTTAAGTATGAAAATAAATAATCACTATAATGGATTATAACCTATTGAAAAGATATGTGCCAATAAGTGTATGATGACATAATAAATATGAGAATAAACAAGTTTGAGGCATAGTGGAATATTTACATTTTTTAAGAGTATTTACCAATAAAATACTCAAAGATAAAAAGATAAAAACAAAGAAATTTAACAATGGAGAAGCCTGGCACACATCATGTGAATCAAGATTTAAAGTTAACATCAATAGTAATGGTATGGGCTGGGGTTGCGGTTCAGTGTTACTGCACTTGCCTCACATGTGTGAGGTACTGGGTTCGGTCCTTAGCACCATATAAAAAAGTAAATAAATAAAACAAAATAAAGATATTTAAAAAATAGTAATGGTACAATAAAAATCATGATCATGTGAGATCGTACCACATGAAGAGCCTACCACCACGTCTGTTTTATTCCTGCCAAATATATATCACTTGAATCTAGCCATTAGGAATTTTGCTATAAAAATAAAGGACATTACTGAAATAATCTGCAATACTTGAGTGGGATCTGACAATGAGGGTGTAGCAATACATTAATGCTAATTCCTTACTCTGATGGCTGTATATTATAGTTATACAAGAGAAGGTCCATGTTTATAAGAAAGAAACACTAAAGTGTTTATGGATAATGCAGCATCATGTTGGTAATTTCCTCTCAAATAGGTCAGGAAAGAAGAGTCTTTGTATTATGTTTGAAACTTTTCTGTAAGTTTAATATTATTTCCAAATTTAAAAAAATTAAAAGTAAATAAGTAACACTAAGTCCCTGGGAAGGGCATCTAAATCAGGTGTCCAAGAAAGAGTCTCCATCTATTGAAATTCACTCCATTTGGTCCTTCTGTCCAAGGACCTACAACATTCTGAGTAGACTTGAACCTCACCACATTCTAAAAACTATCTTGATACCATCTCTGTTTTAGTCAGCTTTTTCACCGCAGTGACTAAAGGACCCAACCAGCATATGATGAACATCAAGGTGGAGTGTGTGGCAGAGGGAAACAGCTCACATGATGATCAGAAAGCAGAGAGAAAGAGACTGTACTAACCAGATACAAAATGTATACCCCAAAGACATGCCCCCAGTGCCCTACCTCCTCCAGTCACACCCCACCTGCCTTCTTTCAGTTACCACTTGGTCCTATCAGGCAATTAATTTGTTGATTGGGTTAAGGCTCTTGTAACCCAATCATTTCTTCTATGAACCTTCCCACTTGCGTTGTCTCACACATGATTT
Source organism: Spermophilus citellus (assembly GCF_964194105.1). Classification (NCBI taxonomy): domain Eukaryota; kingdom Metazoa; phylum Chordata; class Mammalia; order Rodentia; family Sciuridae; genus Spermophilus; species Spermophilus citellus. The sequence continues at coordinate 51,525,860 of NC_138183.1, read as the reverse complement.
TTTGGGGGGTCACCTCATATCCAAACCATAACAATCTCAAATAAACGAAGGCTTCTTCATACAAACTAGATTTGTCAGCTAAAACAAGGATTTCTTGACAGAAAGAAAGACAGTGGTTTGCTTTCAAAAATGCCAAATGAGGTTTTACTTCTCTACAGACACAAATAAGCCAAAAAGGGGCGGGGGGTTATTTCTTCATTCATCTCTTCTCAACTCAAACATTGTCTCTGTTGCAGGAAAAAAAGGGAAAAAAAAAAACAACCCTGCAAACTTGCAATATAAACTCAATATTCAGTTTATACTGGGAAATACTGAGAAACAACACTTGTATGACTCATTTGGGAAAACTGGTACCGCTTGGTAGAATCTGTGGCAAAAACAAGAAATTTTACACACTTTCACTTTGACTATCTAAAAGATTTAGACAAAAGATCAGCTTTCCAAAACAGAAAACATTGTTGCTTGGGCCACAATTTAGGGCTCTCAGAACCTGCTTGGGGTGAGATGAGTGGGTGAGGCCCAATAAAATAGTTGCTGGCACATCACTAAAATAAGCAGATCCTGGAAGTACCATAGATATTTCTCTTAGACGCACACCAAGGTAGCCAGGAATAACGAGGAATACCCTCCCCTTCCCTTCTCCATTCACTGCCTTTCCTTCACTCTCTTTCCTCCCCCACTTCCTTTCTCTTTCTTTTTAAGAAACTGAACTGTATTATTTTTTCAATCCTCTGAAAAGATAAGAATATACTATTCCCTGAAAATTGACTAAGGGTTGGTGTTTGCTAGAAAGTACAAAATTCAAGGTTCATTCATTCAACAACACCCAGAACCTGGCATTAAGTTTCACTCAGAGGAGGCACTCAAATATTTCTAAATGGAAAGTACATAAGACAAGGAGGCTATTCTCAAAGCTGCTTGGAAGTAAATTCTGTTATTTTAAAACTTATTAAACACTCAGAGCTACCTTCTCAGGTGGTAGGAGGAACGAGGATGCTGTTTGAAAACAAGAAGGGTAAGGCAGTTGTCAGAAAGGGTCTCTCAAACTTGACTTTCAGAAGTAAAAATAAATAAAAAATAAAAAGCAGTTTTGTTTAGGGAACTTCCATCTATGAAGCAAGACATAAAAAGACAAAAATCTTCTGCCAGAAGTCTTCCCAGGACTTGAAAATCATCTTGGATCTCTTAAGCCTGAGCGTGTCTTACCTGTCCTAGATTCAAATACTCTCTACTATTTTTAGCTTATATATCCTGATTATAGGTTGTGTATACATAGAACAAGGGGGCTGGTGATGATCCAGAGGCCAAAGCAGCCTCCCCAAAGATATGGCAAGTCAGCCACAGAGAGCTGATTCTAACTCAGTATATGACTAACCTGCTTTACCTAGATTCCACTTTCCTACTCTGAGGTTAAAAAAAAAATTAATATCTAAGCACTCAAAGAATCACCAATAACCATGACTTATTTGCATTTCTTTCAAAACAATTGTAGATTACAAAGTTATTTGTTAACCTTATTATAGGCTTTTTCATATGCTGGTTAATGACAAGAAAAAAATCCTTCTAAACTCATGCATATCCTTGCTGTTCAAATGAAATGAAAAATAAATAAACAAACAAAAGTGCGCGCACGCACACACATGCAAAATGAGGCTTGCCTCTAATTTTCAGAAAATGAAAACCAATTCCCAACAGAAAGGTTGATGGTGGCTTCAGAAATTTGGTGGGGGGCAGGGGAGTCTTCCTAATATCATTTGTTCCACATAAACTGTACTTTTAGAAGCAAGAGAGATAGAGATAATGTTTTGAACGACCAACAATAAAAATTAAAAAATAAAAAATAAAAAAAAAGAGAGATAGAGGGAACTTGTATCTATACAGGAACTTGAGTCTGCAAAGGAATAAACAAAAGGACAGTTGCCTATAGCAACAGGTAAGCTACTCTCATCTGGCAGTCCACCGAGGTTGTCTCCAGGAAGTGAACTCATACAAGAGTACTCTATTGACCCTAAAAGAACTCAGAGAAGTGGGCCTGGGGATGTTTTATTTTTAATTCTTTGTCTTGTCTAACTGGATTGCTGAAAGAAAGTTGATGGACAGGGGGTGTAACTCAGTGATAGAGCTCTTATCCAGCATGCATGAGGCCCTGGATTCAATGCCTAGGCCGATTAATCAATCAATCAATATATTATGTATGTTTGTTAGCATTACTCTGTACTTCTATAGAAAGAAAATGCAAAAACAGTGATTGAAAACCCTGAATCAGCCATTCCTTGCTGGGACAATCACTTCAGATTTGATGCCTCAGTTTACTCATCTATAAAGTGGGCAGCTTGATCTATTAAATGGCAGGATCTATTTAACAATAAAACTGTATGATTTACTCATTTTATAGCCATGAAAATAAGCACTAAGGGCTGGAGTTGTGGATTAGTGGTAGAGAGCTTGCCTAGAGCACGCAAGGAGCTGGGTTCGATCCTCAGCACCACATAAAAATAAATAAAGAAAATAAAGGTATTCTGTCCAACTACAACAAAGAAAAAAATTTAAAAAAAAAAAGCACTAACCCACATGTCCAGAAACTAAATGTGTTGTAATAATGTAAGTGTTAATGGGTTTTTCCCATATAGCAGTCATTGTGCTTGTGGTATTATCACAATTATCCTTATAATTACTCTATCTGGGTAGATAAGACAACATGTCATTTGAAAAATGAGCAAAGGAAACTAGTAATGTGTCCAAAGTCACACAGTTACCAAGTGCCAATGCCAAGTAAAATGTTGGCATTGGCACTTGGTAGTTCTGTTTCAAGATACTGCTCTTTTAACCATGATGCCATATTCACCAAATCAAAAGAAAACAGAAAAGATGCACAGAAAATCAAACAGTGATCAATCTATGACATACCTCAACCATTCATATAGTTTTTATTATTACTTCCAAAGGCTGATTATTAAAGTGTAGCATTTAACTAATTCCTGTGAGACAGTCACATCCTGGGACAATTGGCAGTATAGAGGCACATGCACCTGGGACTTCAATGCATTTTCTCTTTAAGAAACATAAATCAGAATAAAGACATATTATAGCTCATTTCTTAAACAAGAATAAAGAACTAAAGCCAAACTTAGGCATACATATATAAATCACAAAAATCTCTTTTGAAGAATTAAAAGAAAACAAGAACAGAATTCAGATAAGATGATCCCAGGAGACAGTGTACATTGTGCAAGACAAACTCAAGAAATTTGACCATGGAAGAGGGGTGTGACAGGCAAAAGAAACTAGATCCCTTCTTATCAAGAGTTGGAACACAAATCTAGGAAGGAAAAAAAAACACAGAAGAGAAATAATATTCAACATGAACAAGTTCCTAGTCCTGGAACCTGTGTGAACATTCAAATCAGATAAAGTGCATCTTAGCAATGGTACACACACAGTAGGAGAAGGTATTTTTATTAATGGTGGCCTAGAATATTCCTGATCTTGAGTTCACTGATGCTCGGTTTGCCAAAGTATTCAGGACTAAAAATTATCAGAAAGGAAATTTTATCTTTATTTAATCTTCCCTTAAAAACTTATAAATCACTACACTTTGTGTGAAATTCCCTATAGAAAAGGATACATTATTCCATCTTGCAGTTTTTGAAGCCAGGTTCTTTCAAGGAGTTAGCCTGTCTCATAGTCCCTGGCATTTGAAATACCTGGTTTAGGATATCTGTGAATGTTGGATAACAACTTCATAAGCTAAACGTATAAAGAAGAGTGGCAGAATGAGGGGCGCCGTTGAAGGACACAACCATTTGAAAGTGGAATACTCTGAAAACAAAATTTCAAGACAGCTTTATTTATTATTTCCACCATATAATCCTATCTAGTCTATCTCAGACAATATAATTTTGTATTAACATCAAAACTACCCTTCCACACTGCAGAGGTTGCCCTGATGGTCTCCTATGCTAGGACATCCAGTCCATGGGATGAGGACAGGCTAAAACCCAGCTATGCTGTGCTAGACATGTCATAGTCCTCTAGCTGGGGCTTCCTGAAATGTGGGTAAGGGAAGAGCTTCATTTCCATTTGCCCAAAGACACCCTGGACAGCATATGGGCGGGCTTGTTTCTACATTACCCAGACAAATTCCTGTCAGGAATCACCAAGAGTTTGTGTTGAGAAAGAAATTTGTTAGGTCAACTAATTCTTATTATCCCTCTAACTGACTCTAACTATCGTTAAATGGATCCATTTGTTTTATAAATCAATCATTAATAGCCTTTTTATACACATTCAACCATTTCACCCTACCTACAGGCCCCCACACTATCCTACAAGGGAAAACAATGACACTGACAAAGACAAGTTATAAAATCAATAACTACGATAATTTATAATAAAATATAAACAGTTCCAAATAACTACTGTGACCACCCAAGTCACCAAAAAACTAGCCCATCATAATTCTCATTGTCAGAACCATTAAAAGGAATTCTTGAATTTGTACAAAATAGTTATTTTGTTACTGATTTTAGGACTTAAGCTAGTAACTTTAATTTTGAGAAACAGAGAGCCAAAGGGGATAAAGGAAAGCCATAGAATACATTGCTAGCAAGTTAACAACCAACCAAAATTTTTACATCCATCCTGTGAAGTGTGAGAGCACACTTTGAAAGAATAGAAGTAAAGCCATATAGATTAAAATCTATGCAATTTGCCAGGTACAGTGGCACACACATGTTATTACAGCAGCTCAGGTGGCTGAGGCACAGGAGGATCCCTAGTTCAAAGCCAGCCTCAGCAACGAGGTCCAAAGCAACTCAGCAAGAACTTGTTTCTAAATAAAATATAAAAAAAAGGGCTGGGAATGTGTCTCAGTGGTTAAGCACCTCTGAGTTCAATCCCTGGTACAAAAACAAACAAACAAACAAACAAAAAAACCCAGTAGGTAATTTATGTTTAATGTATTAAGTACAAAATATAAACATGCAGCAGGAACTTATCTACATAAAAATACAATGTGGAATACTGACAGAGGCTATGGTCACAGAAGAGGTCAGAATGAGCTATTTTCTTCTTTCTTGCTTTTCAAGAAAGTCTATATTTCCTAAAGTTAGCACATATTTATTTTTAAATGGGGGAAAATTAGATTCTTTCTTGAAATTAAAATGTGTTCTTTCTAATAGAACACTATTATTATGTAAATGACTGAATTGGAAACATTTTATTTTCAACTTTCCACATAACTAAAACCAAAAACCACAGTTTAACCTGAAGCATAACAAATCTGTAGAGAAAAAAAAAAGGTCATTTCAATAAATAAAACAATTATTTGCTGGCCGCATAACCAAGTACCACATTTTATTTAATAATCTCAAGTGGAAAGAAGGGGATATTATACTCATTTTAGATTTACACCAACCTACAACGCAAGGAAAATTAGCATCAGATCCAAAAATTGAATTTGTGCCTTCAGATATCAAATCAAACATTCTTTCTATTACACCATGACTATGTCCCTTGTGGTAATAAATGTTATTATATTACAGTACCTATCATCTATCCTCTCTCCCTGGAAATGAACCTCAAATGTTTATTTCAAGAGTTCAGACATTTATTTTTTAAACTGTTACCTTCTGATCCCAACTACTGTCTGGTTTTCTTATAACCTATAGAATAAGAAAAACATCAGAAAATGTGTGACCCAGAGCCTCTCTTCTACTCCCCAGCCACTACCCAAAAATCTGCTTTTATTTAATATTATAGTATATTAATCCCCCCCAAAAAAAAATCTGGTGGAGGAAATCAGAATACACAACTGCCACAAAGCAGAATACACAACTGCCACAAAGCAGACTAGAAGTGAGCCAACATACCAACATACCCAGCTATTAGGTAAACGCTGTATGCAGCTTTATAACAAGTGCATAAAGATCTACCTGAATCAATAGAGAGAAACCACCAAGGCAACGATTTACAGTTTTTGTGTATCTGCACTTAAAAAAGAATTATTTATTTTTTTAATTTAAAAATTCTTCAAGAATCCATACTCATTACCTTTTTCCTTTTATGTTCATGTTTTATCTTCTTGACTTTTACTGCACTGTAGGTGGGAACAGGGGCAGAGCTGGGTGATGGCTTTCTTTCCAATGCCATAACCAATGCCAGGACCAAATTAAGGCTGCTATATTAAGATCTCCCTACAGGTAATCAGCTCAACTGCTACCCCTGGGAGGTCTGACAAAATATATGAGGAACACCTTCCAAAACTGACAACTAAACACTCGATAGAACATCTGGGAATGTCTACCTGTTTCTCTTCTCTTAGCCTTTGTTCAATCAATGCAGTAAGCGTATATGAACTTTGATCTGAGTGATAAGTATGCCTCTATTTATTCCCATTCTTACTTAAAAAGTAAACAGATAGTTGGGAGTACAGGAATGAAGAAAAGGAAGAAAACTTATTTTATACTGCAAATATTTTTTGGTGCACATTTCCAAAAATCTGTAACTATCCTCTAAACAATGTATGACTTTCAGAAAAATTTAAACCATAAAACTACAATTTGAATGGCATAAATGTCTACTATCATGACCATGCCTTCTGTAAAAGAATTTATGAGATCAGTGTTACATTTGGAATTAAGGTTCACAACTCTGACATTCTATTTATCATTTACATATATGTTCCACTTTCATGATTTAATTTCTCAGAGCTGGGAGAGGAACAGCAAGAGATGTAGAAAGGAAGAGAAAATACCTAATATGACAGAAAATTAACTTCTGAAAAACCACCAAACAGATGAGGCAGCCTGCTTGATTTTACATTATAAATCACCTTTTATCAGTGCCAGTGAAAAACAGAAGCATTCTTTTATCTTTTGAGGCAGACAATTGCAGGATGATATATATCAGAAAATAACAAAAAAAAAAATCACACTTGTTCCAAAACAAATATCAAATATCCAATGGAGCTGTCCAGTGATAGTCACTAAAATAATCTTCTCTGCATTATTTTTCTTGGATTCATTTTTAAAATAAGCAGCCAGCTATCCATCTCTGGGCACTGTCGAGATGAGTTTGCCACAAAAGCCACTTATATTTTTAGAAGTCAAAGTCTTGACAAATCAGTTCCTAAGAACATAATTTGTTACACATCGAAGAAAGCCTAAAAACACAGACCTTGGTTAAAGAGGCTTCCGTATTTTTTTGTAACCTTTCCAAATTTAAGTATGTGGGAAGAGTACCCATAAATTTAAGTCAAAACTGAAACACTTAGAATATTTCCAATTTAAAATACATTAAAATGTGGTCTTTGGAAGGAAATGAAAATGGCTTTTTAAGCATATGAAAAGTTGCTCATCATCAGTCATAAGAGAAATGTGAATTAAAAATGAGATACCATTTCCATCCACCAGCCTGAGGGGTGGGGGGGTGGAAATCACTACAGAGAATTAGGCAAAGCGGGCATCTCATACATCGTTAGTGCAAGCATAGAGTACTATAAACTCTTTAGTGGTAAATTTGGAATGTCTACCAAAATTTAAATGCCACTTTGCCTTAGAACCACAATTCTATTCCTAGGAATTTATCCTACATACATACTCATCCATGAACACAAAGAACCACATTTGAGGTTACTTGCTGTGGTATTACTGGTGGCCTACAGAAAGGCTCAACTGTATATCATTTTGTACCGTGTGCATTTACTTATTTAAAAAAATTAAAATTTGTGCAGGAATGAAAGTATCTGCATGGTTTAGAATTTAGAAGTGTTCTAAACTCTCCTACAAAGAAAATGCTGAACCACACTAACACAGGTTCTTTCCAGATCTTTGCAATATAATGTCATGTTCACACAGCTTGACAGAGTTGCATTAGTGAAAGCTCCTTATCATAAGATCCCTTTGGCCCTTTAGAAACCAAAACCCCTTGGTGGAAAGTGAATTTCACTTCATAATAAGCAGGGTTTGAGAAAAATTCCAATTTATTTCCTGCAAAAAGAAATCACATATAAATGTAACTGTCACTTGGAGAAGCAGTACTGCATTATGCTACAGACTTAATACAGACTGAAAGCATGTTCCCCATGTCTTCAGCAAATCTTGCCAAATGGGCATCTGAAATGTCCTATTGAAACAGGTGGTGTCTGAACAGAATTGGATTTCTGCCTATAGAAACCCTGGCTTTAACAACTGCTGTGGTTAGTTTTAATTTTCAGTCCTTAAAATTAACTGCTTGCCAGTGATGCAGAAATAGACTGAACAACATGTTTAGACTTTGCCCTGTTTAATTGAGGGAGGGAAGAAGAAGAGGAGAAAAAAAGGAAGGGAGGGAGGGAGGAAGGATGGGAGAGAGGGAAGAAGGTAAAGAGGAAGAAACGGAGGGGGAGGGAAGAAAGAAGGAAAGGAGGAAGGAAGGGAGGAAGGAAAGAAGGAAGTCACAAAGGCAGGCCGCTTGGCTGGCCAATACCCTACCATCACTCCACAAAGAACAGAAGCAAGGCAGACCATTTGACTTCCAGGCCAAAAGCGGGGTGGGTGCGGGGAGGCAGAGCAGCTATAAAGCAAAGTTGGTTCTCTAAAGATGCTTGGCGTTTTGTACTTTCTTCATAGGAGCATAAGGACAGAACTACCTTCCTGGACATGACAAATGAGCAATCTCCTAAGGCAGCAGAGCTTTCAGAGCCTCTCACACCTGCCAGGAATTTGGAATTAATAATAATAAATCACTAATTTTCCTAGTTAAAACTTATATCTTAAAAAGGATATTTCAAACAGAATTGAAGTTATACTTTATACAAACAAAATGCAGACACCCAGAGTGTAAACTCTTTGAAGAAAGACACTATAAGTTAGTCTTCCTTAAATACAACATGGTCCTTCAGGGTGCTTCAACGTACGTAGATCACACTGTCTGATGCTGAGAGTACATGTTGAGTAGCTTACACTAAATAGCAATACTTTTTGCTATGACTTTGAGTGCTTGATATAAAGAAAATAACTTCTGTTTATCTTCTAAACTAGTAATCATGGCGAAAAGAGCTAAGGTGTTAGGTAATTACTATATGCCACACATCATCACATCCCCTATGAGGAAAATACCACCACATCCATTTCACAGCTGATAACCAAGATTTCCACAAGATGCAGCAACTTTTACAGGACAGCCCAGCTTGAAGATAAAAGACATGAGGTTTTTACCTAAATCTGCCTGACTTCAAATCTTTACCAATTGTTATAATATTCCCTCCTAATCAGAAATTCAGAAACAAGTTAATAGAACAATCAATTTTAGTGAAATGACATGCAATCGCTAATATATATCTTTGTTTTGCCAATACAATGTAGGAGTAAGGGATACTAAATTTTTCCACATTGTTTTTCTACAAGACTGAATTGCAGCTACTAAGAAGATGATAAGTGAATAGATAGTAGAGAGCCATCTAGCATAATCTCAAATCCTTTAATCATATCATCCTGATCAACACAATTTGAGAATCATTGGTCTAAAAAGAATCCATTAGTTCCTTTTTTAAAATGAGAAATAAAAATAAATAAATAAAATGAGAAATAAGTAGAAATACTTCAGGTGGAACAGAGAGGGGCTTCTCCATGAAGTAGGTTTGGTCCTTCTGCTTAAAATTCAAGAATAAATAAATTATATCAGTCTTACCCTCAAAAGTTTATTGTTCACTCCACCCTTTAATAATGATACAAAATAAATATAAATAAAAATTATAAATATATTAAATAATTTTTACGAGAAGCTCTAATTTGTTCCTTTCCATTTCTTAACTACTGCCCTCTGTCTTATCTTTACAAGAGCTAACAGGGGCTAGGTTCTAAACCAAATCCACAATTTCCCCAGCAACCTCCAATGAGGTCACTAATTTAGAGAACATTACCTTCAGGGTCCTGTAAAAGAAATAATTCTGTATTTCAATCGACTCAGAAAATAATGTTTAAGTCCAAATTGACCTGGCTCGTGAAAGCTTTTTTCCCCCCTTTTAAAGCAAAGATACCCTTAATATTACAGAGTTACTCAATAGAAGGGTATAAGGTGCATTTTTTATACGGGTGAAGTACATTGACATTTTTTGGAAACTGTTTAGATAGTTATGACATTAACAAAAGGAAATCCAGTGGGAGAAAATAATTGTCATGTACCTATAGGTTTATAGATTATAAAGCAGAAAAGAAACTGCAACTTCTTGAGATTCTTCTGGCAAATTTCTTTGGAATCATTTCCATCTGAGAGTTGAAAAGCATTTTTTGGTAAGAGGCTGCCAGCTCTAAAAACAATCTTTCTGATCTCTAGAAAAGCCAAGTTCAATGTTCATAGTGCTATGCACTTTTGGTTCAAAAGAAAAAAAATTGAAAGAGAAGGAACCAGAGCCAAACACCAGGGTTATTCCACTCATTCCTCGGCTGTACATAAGGATCACACCCTGTGTATATGAAGAAGAGGTTGAGTTGGGTTTTTTTTTCCCCTTTAAAGCTAGAACACATATGTCTATGTCACACATGTAATATTTAGGTTTAAAAAAAAAAACACAGCATTCCCTCTCCATCCCAAAATACTGGCCCCAACACACACACAAACACACACACACACATACAAAACACACACACACACACAAAGTATCTGAATAGACATAGTCATGGACAGAAAATTTCAAATAAAACCAAAGTGATTCAAAAGTTAGCAACACCGAGAGGCTGCATTAATATTAAGACAATGGTAAATGTATAAATATCAGATAAATATATGTCAAAAATCTAAGTAAGCCAAAAAAGTGTATTACTCCATTGATGGCTTTTCACATTTCTATCAAAGGTAACCTTAATCTTCCCATTGAAATGAATGGGAAGAATCTATGAGATTCCCCAACTTCAAATGAATTTCTAATTTTTTTTTTACTACAAAATTCACTGCAATCAGCCCCCATGAACTACTTATAAAATATGTCAAATTAGTGTGGTTGGAATATTTCACATTTCGAACTTATTATTTTACAGTTGTCAAGACACAAAGTCTAATCGGAAAATATCTGCAGGCTTCAAATATCACTTAAAGAAACACAAAGAAGGAAAGTCAGAAGTCAAGGAGGATCATTCTACACAGAGCAAAAGACAAGCAATCGTGGAGAGGCCTCATAGACGTGTGGCACTGCACTCTACTGCATTATCACTGACCTCTAACCTCTCCTCCCGCTCACAAGTAACCTGTGAGTGCCCTGGGACTAAGTGGTTGTTTTTAAAAGTTCTTGCGTCATATTTACTTTTCTCTGAGACCCTTATCAGAAGCTTGATGTACTCAAGTCCCATAATTCACACACACACTCAAATTACCTACCCAACAACATAGAGACAACGGGAAACACAACATGCCACACTCATAACAAAGTAAAATAATCAGGGTGCTTGGGTTTTTAAAAATGGACCAGATGATTGTCAAGGAAACAGCCACAAGTAAAGAGTATCAGCATTGTGCTCTTGAAAACAATTAAAGGAATAAAATAGGGTTAGTTTTTAAAACAGCTCCCTTCATAAGAATCCAAGTCCCAAATTCGAAAATAATTTGTCTTCCAAAAGCCCACTTTTTTTTTTCACAAAGATGCATTTTTCCCACAGAATAAGTGGTGGTTCTGTTCTGCAGCTGACCCACCAATACTTATTTAACTCATGATTTACTGACATATGCTACAGAGAAGAATGAACATAGTAAAAGTACTTACAGTACTTCACATGCACTTTAGTAGTTCCATAGCTTTCCTGAGGTTCACTAAGTGGTTGTTCTTGACTCTTTCCTCTAAAGCCCTCAGGTAATAACAGTGAAGAGAACAACTTCATAGATTATGGTCTACGTATGCTTACAGAAAATGATAATTTCATGGATATAAAACTAAACAAAAACCTTCCCAAAAAACTAAGTGTGGGAAAACAACACCTAAGTGAAGAAGATCCTAGAGTAATGAACAAATTTCAAAATTAGATAGGGCATGAATTATCCATATGAGACAACAAAGGAAGTTCATCTGAAGTAGGGGTTGATAGTGTCGATGACATTACATAAAACAGATTTTGACCAATCAATACCATTAGTCTGTACAAGTGACTTGGGTGCAAGTAAATGTTTCTGCTTACAATATATTTAGTCCAAACAAGTCAAATCACAAGGTGAAAAATTAACCACACCTTTGTTACCATTATCACAAAAATAAAAATTCACTGTTTACATAATACAATTCAAATAAAAATATACATTTAAATTACACAAACATAGGAGTGAATGTGCCCCTTTTTTTCCTACTAATTGTGATCAAGAAACTATGAACAAGAACTTTTATATCATTTTTATATATACCTTTTATATAATTTTTAATGTGACTTTCAACTATTCCCCCAAAGTTTCTATAACTAACATAAAAAGTTTCAGAAAGTATTTTTTTCCCTAATTGAAGACAGTTTAATGTTTCTTGCTTTGGGCTGTCATCAAAATAATTTGAACTGCATAGATCTTAAGGCTGTTCTAACCAACAATGTAATTTCAGACCCACACCCACTAAAATATTGTTTGCCTACTTCTTCCCATACTGAATCCACAGCTAAACCATTAAGGTACTTCATCTCTATTACCTCTCTGAAAACACTATCATACTTCTTAACACACTAGCAAGTTGTTTTTTTTAATAGGAGGGCTTTTCACAAAGGAGTGCCACTTACCCCTCCTGCCTTCAGCAACTTTCTTCTAAAATCCTCTGTGGGGTTGTTGAAAGTTAGCTTTTCACAGCGGAGGTGATTCACTGGTGGATGGCCTTCAAGATGCAGGAATAAGTCATAATCAAAGCGGACTTTCTTAGGTTCTTCCTATAGAATTAAAAAATTAAGAAAGACGAGTTAAGGAGCTGGGGTTGTGGCTCAGTGGTAGAGTGCTTACCTAGCATGTGTGAGGCGCTAGGTTCAATTCTTAGTTCTGCAAATAAACAAACAAATAAATAAAAAAATAGAATAAAGGTCCATCAACAACTAAAAATTATATACTGAAGAAAAAAAGAAAGACAAGTAAGACAAAAATAGAAATTTAAAACAAAGATTTAATCCTCATAGGGAAGAGGAAAGGTCAAGACTCTTAACAGCTATAGCAGTAGAACTGAAAAATTTTCTTATGGAATTCCATACAAAACAAAATTAAAATATCTGATAAATTGGTTTCTTTTATTAAGGGAAATCCAAAAATAATCAACCCATCATCTTCCCCACAATCTCTCAAGTGTGCAATGCTACCAACAAAGCCTCCCAACCCTCCACGCCTATCATCTAAGTCTGCCATTTTCTCTCCTACGTATTCCTTGAACAAGCTCTCTAACTCCTACTGCCATGCTCTTACTCATTGTCCAAACTACTATAAACTCCCTCCTCTACTAGGTCTTCCTACTTCAGGATTCCTCATTCAGGCTTCAAAATTATCTACATAAAACAAAAATCTATGCATTTTTACTCCCTGGTTAAAATTTTAACAGCATCCAGTGGCCATTAGGGTAAAATTCTAAACTGACTTGATTGACATATAGGGGATGCTGTGACCCAGCTCCTGGATTCTTATCCCACCACATCCTTTCTGCCCATCTATTGGTCCAGCAATATGTTATTGCTAATTGCCTCTCAATACCTACCCATGTTCTAAGTTCACTCTGCTCTACATTATTATTTTATTGCTTATCTCTGTTCCTCCACCTCCTGCTTTACCTGGAAGTATTCAAATCCTTCTCCACTCAGGTTTCACTTGGGAAAGGCTTCACTGAGTCCCACCCCCAACTCCCCACAGCCTCTCCTTTGCTGTGTATCTCCCTCTTATTTCTGCCACATCTTAGAATAATTGTCGTATTATCTACATTTACCCTGCTGTATCATAAGATTACTGAAAGTAGGAACAAAGTATGAATTGTACCCTTGACAATTAGTTTAGTGCCTGCACATAGCAGAAATGCAGCGTATCTGTACCATGAATAAAGAATAGCATTTTCCTGAATACCGAAACAGGAAGACAAAGCTGGGTGTGGTGGCATGCAAACATTTATCAACCCTCTCTACACAGTAATTTTTTTAACTCTCCAAGGTGAAATGAAGATTGCAGATAACACATGTAACTAATATGTATTTGAACATTCATCTCATTTTATTCTCCCAGCTCTCCGTGGGGAGAGTTGGGAGCTCAGTTTTGTTGTTGTTTGACTAACATGATGGAACAAAGTGATCTGAATGCAATTCACTGGACTCAAAAGTCTTACACCTAAACTGTCAAATTATATAAGCATTATCTACTACAAATTCATGGTTTCTATCTCCTTATCCCAGCTTCCCCAAAGCAAAAGCCTCCACATTTCCTCACGCCCTCTTCACTGCCATGCAGTCTGGCATGAAACACACCCCTCCCAACTCTTATCAGAATGCCATTCTCTACTGGTTTTCCTCATGGTTAACTGGCCATTCCTTCTCACAGGCTTCTCTTCTTTCTTCATTGACCCTTAAATGTACTTTATCTTTCCACAAGTTTCCAAGGAAGAAGACACCCAATGACAGGATCAGTTTTAACTATGTGACAGTGTCTCCCCTGGCAGAATCTCCTGCTCAGCTCTCAATCCACTGCCATGAGCACCTTCCATAGGTGACCTGCAGCAACGCGAAACTCACAGATTACTTAAATCATCCTTTCTCCTATACTCTATGTCTTAGCAAACAGCAATCCTAACTACGTGCTATTAGTTCCTCATGAACTCTCACATCTACCCACCAATCTCTAGCCACCATGACCACAGCCTTAGCTTATTTCTTCACCGTTCCTCGCCCAGTCTCTGTTGCTTTTGAACTTGCTTTATTCTACTTCCCACAATGATGCCAGTGACTTTTCTAACACAAAAACCAACCTTTCCATTGATTTAAAAAAAAAAAAAAAAAGCCTTTAAAGGCTCATCATTGTCTACGATGTAATCCTACTTCCTTGGAATGGCCAGCATTGCCTTTTACCACCTCCACTGTATTTCTGTTATTACACCCTTTCCTTCCACAATTTTGAAGCACTTGCAGTACGTCATCATATTATCTCAATGATTCCGCCATGTGCTCACCATGACTACAATGTCTTCCCTCCCAGCACACTCCCCTCCTTTGCCTGGTTAACGAGAACTCATTATTCAAGATCCAGTTAAAGCAAACTCCTCCAGAAAGTCTTCCTAAACTCCCAATACAATTTGAATTAGGCATTCCCATATTAATGCAATTATCACATTAAATTATGAATACTTTTGTCTTATTTTCCTGTCAATTGTAAGACAGTCAATGTAAAAGGAGGGCAATCGTCTGCTTTGTAATTGGGAGTATAAATTGATAAGGCCTTTTTGTTAGATATTTTGGTAATATCTAGCAACATACTAAATACCAATGATGCTTGACTCCGTAATTCTACTCCTAAGAATCCTTCCACAGAAATACTCAGATATGCCCAGGTGTTCTATAAATGCTTATTTTAAAAAGCTAATAATTCTATTTCAAGGATTTTATTATCAGAATAATTTATTCTAAGATTGTCCTATTTATTAGAATTCAGTATTCACAGAAAAGATAATGTGTCCTTACTTTTATGTTAAGCAGTAAAACCTGTGTTTTGTAGTAACTAACAAAATTTGAGCTTTAAAATGGAAAAAAAAACCTCAAATATGGGTTCAAATGTTTATAATAGTATTGTTTATAACAACAACAATAAATTCTTAATGATCTATATCATCACCATGGAATAAATAACATTCAGATATTTCAAAATTCTGACTTGGCAAGGCTTATTGCTAAGTAAATTAAAGGTAAATCACAGAAAAATACTGAAGTATGAAATACTGTACCCCCACCATTGACATTTTTTAAATCTGTGCAAATGCATAGGGGAAATCTAGAAAAGCTATACTAAACATTTAACAATCTTGAAATGGAATCAAGGAAATAAAACTCCTAAATTTCATTCTATATACTTTTACTAGATGAACACATACTCCTGTATGCTTTTTTAAAAAGAAAAATAATGAATATAACTAAGTAACAGCAGAAAAAGAATGAGGTAATAACAACTTTAGGTTATAGCTTTCAACAGTTTAAAACAAATAAACAAAAAAGCCATTGCTTTTCAATAAAACTAAGAGTCAGGACTGTAGAAAGTGACTCGCTATGAATCCCAGTATAATTTTAAAGTTTGTTTTTGAGTAAGGAAAAAGTACCCATAAACTTGTGTTTTGGCCAATGGGGCATCTTCTTTTAGAGGACAAATGTCTATATATTATATCAATATGATCCTCAGCAAAGATTCTTCTTCAAAGTTCAAATAAGAAACATGTATTTGTTCTATATATAAAACTAATGCATCTCCTACAGGTGGAAATCTGGTTTTGGCATCACATCACCCCTCTCATGATGCAGGAGTTTCAGTCCTTGATATTTAGTCATGTGCTTTTTCTGAAAACAGACTAAAAGAGAGAAGCATAGGAGCCTTTCAAACCTAAAGTGCCAGGGTGAATTATGTTCCAGGGTGCCCGTTAGTTCTTAGTTTCTGAAACGTGACTCTCAGGCTGATTTTGTTTAGCACAAATACAAAATAAGACAGACTAAACACACTAAACTCAAGAGAAGGAATGACACTCAACCTGCTCTCGTCTCCACAGCTCAAATAAATGATCAAAGACGAGGACAAGCACAAAACTGAGGCAGGGAGGCAGGGCAGGCTGGCAGACACAACTTGCAGCCGTGGGGGCTCTCCCAGCATCATGGGGAACACGCTGGGCTGCTTCCTCTCTCCTAGGAAAATTCTAAATACTTTTTAGTAAACCATTACTGTAATGGATGCTCACTCTTCAGGAAAGAGTAGGACAAACTTCTATAATAAAGAAAATGATAAATGCTCAAGAGAAATAAAATAAACATTCTGGAACTAGAGTCTAGACCTACTAAATTTTTACCACTGAATCATTTCAGTAGGAAGAGAAACAAGAAATATATCCCCTTGGACCTGGAGGACATCACGTTAAGTGAAATAAAACAGACACCAGAGACAAATGTTGCACGATTCCACTTATATAAGGTATCTAAAATAGTCACCAAATTCATAAAATGTAAGACTGGAAGACTAGTTAGCAGAAGCTGTGTGAAAGTGGAAATAGGAGTTATTAATCAACAAGCATGAAGTTTCAATTAAATAATGTGAATGAGCATGAAAGGTCTGTTGCAGACACTGCACCTTCAATCAACAGCAAGGCACACTTAAAATCTGCTCAGAGATGATGTTGTATTTTTACCACAATAAAATTATTAAAAAACACACCCAACTCAGAGATCCAATACAGAAAAAAAAATACAATATTCTGTATTTTCTGAAATACAGGAGAGAGAAAAAAAAAAGCTTGTTTCTAAGAGGCTTAAGATAAATTAAAAGGGGTGGCAAAATAAGAATTTCTTTTTGATTGATTAAAAAAAGTCAGTAACAAGGGCTGGGGTTGTGGCTCAGTGGTAGAGCACTCCACTCGCCTAGCACGTTCGAGGCACTGGGTTCGATCCTCAGCATCACATAAAAAAAATAAAATAAAGGTGTTATGTCCAATTACAATAAAAATATATTTATTTTAAAAAATCAGTAACATATAAAAAGTACTTAAAATACTATATCCAAGTACTCACCACTGAGATTAAAAGAACTCTTTCACTAAATTTGCTTTACTTCCTTCTTAAATTTGTTGTTGTTGTTGTTGTTGTTGTTTTGTTTTGCTGTTGTTGTTGTTGATACTGAGGACTGAACCCAGGGGTATTCTGAGCTACAATACCAGTCCTTTTTTTTTCTTTTCTTTTTTTTTCTTAATTTTGAGATAGGGTCTTGCTAAATTGCTGAGGCTGGCCTTGAACTTGCAAACTTCCTGTCTCAGTCACCTGGGTCATTGGGATTACAGGCATGTTTCACCATGCCAGGCTAACGCTTTCTTTAAAAAAAAAAAAAAAAAATTGTGTAGATAAAAGCTTCTCCTTCTCCTCCCCCAGTAACCAATGCCTTTAAATTCCTCTACTGTTATTCTGACACATGCTCTTATATCACATATGTGCATTTCCAAAATACCATTTACTCATCTCATTGATTTTAAAAAACATACATCAATGCTATCACAACCAAATATATATGTATTATATATGTATATATATGTATCCACACATTTTTATGTATTTACTTCTACAACTCAGATTATCACCATATTCTGAGACTTAAGTACTGTATGATATTACGTGTTATTAAGTCCCATTTATTAATCCAAATATTTACATATGGCCCACTAAGAAGATCCTAACATTTTTAAATTATAAACACTGAAAAATGTGTATGTCTCATTATGCTCATGTGAAAATAGCAATAATTATTAAGTATGAAATCTTAAGGAAAACCTAAAACCAGAAAATAAACAAATTTAAATACTAAACAGAGAAATGCTCTTAATGGCATTCAGTCTAAACGTCTATAACAAAGGAAGAACTGCTTCTATCTCATGTGCCTCTTTCTTCTTTCATATTTTAAGAAACCAACATCCCTCATAAAGTAAATGTGTCTAAGTCACGGGTACAAGTGCTTTCAGTGTCTTCATTATAATTTGCTTTTTATTCTGCTCCATGAGTTTGAAGTAGCAGTGGGAAGGTAAGAAATAATACATGGTGCCTCTTCATTCTTCATTGATTTTTTTTTAATTCTAGTGTATGGAAAGGTTCCAGATATTTATATACAGTAAAAAGGTGGGTAATTAAAAAAATAGATTTTATAAAAATGACCAGAAAAGCTATAAACAAAAAAAGTAAAAGATGTCACTACACTACTGTTTTCAAACTGAAGCTGGAAAAAATGTCAACCTCAGATGATGAAAGAGAGTTTTATCCATAACCATGCAGTCAGTCCACCTCAAGAGATCCTAGTTGCTTATCCTCTGATTTCTTTGAGTCAAAACTTTTGGGCTTAGAGGGCTAGATTCTTCCTAAAGTATAACCCAATCCCTAGATGAAATTGAAACACTGGATATAATGTGACAAGAAGAAAGAAAAGCATCATATGATCTTCATCAAACTTCCAAAATATTTTTAAAAGGTAGGGCTAAGAAAAAGGCTCTGAATTTCTTCTCATAAATAAAACCACTTAAATTAAAAATACACTGTAAAATGGGAAAAAGATTATTCATTTCTCTAACAAATATAAGCAAACAGACAATAAGTATATGAAGATGTTCAACATCTTAAGTCATCAAAAAAAACACAAAGCTAAAAGGAGATACCACTTTACACACATTAAGATGACCATAGTCAAAAGGAAACATGGAAAGTTAACAAGTGTTGGAGAAATTAGAACCTTCATACATTGCTAATAGGAATGAAAAATGGGACAGTCACTTTGGAAAACAGTTTAACAATCCCTCAAAAAATTAAACACAGAATTACCATATGGCCAAACAGTTCTATGTAGGTATATACTCAGGAGATTTGAAAACATATGTCCACACAAAAACTTGTAAATGAATATTCATTATCAGCATTACTCATAATCATCAAAAAGTAGAAACAAGTCCAACAGCCAAACTTACAAATGAAAAAACAAAACGTGACATATTTATACAATGGAATATTATTCAGTTTTAAGAACAAATAAGTACTGATATATCCTACAACATGGATAAACCCTGACAACATATTTAAGTGAAAGAAACCAGACACAAAAGGCCACATATTTATAGTTCCATTTATATAAAATGTCCAGAAGAGGAAAGCCTATAAAGAAAAGAAACAGATTAATGGATACTAGGGACTGGAAGACAGAATGAGAAATGAATGTTAATGGGTACAGTGTTTCTTTATGGGGTGATAAAAATGTTCTGAAATTAGTGGTGATGGTTGCACAACTCTGTGAATATACCAAAAACCACCATGCGGTGAACTTTAAAAGGGTGAGTTTTATGGTAAGTAAATTATATCATAAGGTTTTTTTTTTTAACAAGAAAAAAAAGAAAGCCAAAAGTTTAAGGGAAATTCAGTTTGAAATGAGAAGAAGAAAAAAAATAGATCAGTGTATTAATATAAATGCAAATATCAATGTATTTCAACAAATTCTTATTTGATGAGAGATATATGAACAACTCAGTGTTGTAACCACTTTGAAATATGGTAATTATTCTAGCAAACATTATTTTTGAGGCAGAAATGTTTAGTAGAGCCAATGGAGAGAAAGATCTAGATCAAAAATCTGATTTTAACACTGTAACTATGTGAGATCTTGGATTAGCTACTCAAATTCTCCATAACTTGGTTTCCTTCCCTGTAAAGTAGGGTTAGTGGTACTTACTTCTAAAAAGTTTTTAAAGTCATTTTTACAAATCTTAAACAAAATAACATACATATCAGCATACTGTCAAGTAAGCACTTGAATGCTGAGCTATGGAGAAACGTTACTGTCTAATATGTCACCAATAATAAAGAAACCCCAACTAATTGGGTAGAAGGTTTACAGAAATATGGTGCCACAGAAATGTGGTACATAAAGAGATAGGGTATGAAAAATAAAATCCATCTTGTCATTCTTAGGACAGTGTTAATATAAATTAATTAAAAGTAATTATCTCTTCAGCAGAAAACAATCTTCACTGATTTCAAAGTGAGCCTTGCATATAAAAAGCCAGTGGGACACTGTTCCAGTGGCAGGTACTGTACAGAGTGGCTTATCTTTGATTTTCATCTTTTACTGAGCATCAGAATCATTCAAAGGACTGCTAAATATGCATGTCTGTAGGTTGCACACCAGAGGTTCTGATGCTCTGGATCTGGGTAGATTCTGAGAATCTCTTTTCTGACTTGCTCTTGGGTAATAATGCTGATGCCATCCCAAGAACCACATTTTATGGAGCACTGGCTTGAATAAGATGAAACTGTATTTGCTTAATTCCTTTTTTTTTTTTCAAGTGAATTTTCTCACTTCAGGGCATATAAAAACTATAATACCTTTGGAAGAAAAATAACGAACAGTATGATTAAAAATACTAGAATTTATTAGGTATTTAGTTATACAGGAGGCATTGTTCTAGACACTTTAAAAATTTTAGAGTAATCATTTTATGTAATCCTTATAGCCACCTTATGAGGTAAACAATCTTATCTCCCCATTTTATAAATGAGAAAAGTAGCCCTAGAGAAGCTGGACAATTTATTCAATATTATATAGTCAGTATACTCTGTCACATAGGTACTGTTGAAAACTTTCGATTCCAGTAGAATTCATTATGTCTCTAGTTGAAATTACTGCATACGTGTGTAGGTATTACCTAAAGATGACTTGAGATTATTCTTTGTAAGCCTCAAAAATTCTAGAAGTATGAAATGAGAAAAGGAGCATTTCACTGAAAAACCATAATTCCTCTTTCCTATTTTACCAAAACATATCAATCTTGTGCAACATGGTAATCACTCTTCTATTAAAAAGGAATACTTGATGAATTTCATATAATTTTACTTCATATCACTGAAATTATCTTTTCATAGTTACCTCTACCATGATTAAGAGTAATGATAGCCAAAATTCTAGGAAGACAAGTTTAATTTATTTTAAAATCATCAAGTCATAGAAGTGTTTACAAGTCAACATCATTTTAAACATTTGGTGAAAGGAGGATCTTCTGAGAGATTAATGGGTAAAGATTACATACCTTGTTTTTAAAATAAACCTCAATTGGCAAAATGAAACCAGCATACCCAGATTCTTCTACTTTGTAAGGTGGATCTTTGCACACTGCAACATTAAAAAAGAGAATAGGAAAGATGAGAATAATAGACAAAAGACATTCTTCTTTCAAAAAAAATAAAAAGAAAGAAAGAAATCCCATTCTATATCTAGATCACCCCCAGTTTTCACAACTCCTTATCAGTCCCATGGTTGACTGTCTTTTGTAGTCTTTATTTCTTCTCTAGCATCTGCAACAATAATTTTTCCTATCTTGAGCAAACCTGTAAGTGATTTATTGAGATCTTGGTGGAGCATAGCTCATCAAGCAACTATGATCATTAATGAGTGGACTTCAGTTGTTATCACCTGCTCTAAAGCCTTAGGTAAATTAAAGATAGCTCGTTTGGCTCAAAGCTTGAAAATAATGACAAATTTCCTAACAAAAGTCCTATATCTGGGCTTAGATACAAAACACTCTCTACCTAAACTGCTCACTTGTTTGAGATGCCCTGATGTCTATGCCAGCCTCCTTCCTTAAGAAATCGCCAACCCACAGTCCATCATCTTTATTGATGCCCATTAAAATTCATTACCCGCACCCTCCAAAAAAGTAAAGTATTGAAATACTGGTAAACATACAAACACTTAAAATCTAATCACTTCACAAGAATATATAACAAACAATAAGGCATCTGCATTTCTTATGGAGTTAGAAGGAAGCAAAACTATTAGGTAAGCTCTTGGGGAATGAGAGAGATCCTAGGAAGCTAAGATTTCATCCCACTAAAATTTTCATTCAACCAAAATCAATCAGAAGCCAATTTTAATTATCCAGGTTAAGACTACAGTTTTGTTATTCAGGTTAGGACTACAGTTTTGTAGTTTCACAAAGTAAAAACCATATATATATTCAGTAAAATTAAAAAACAAGGCCATAGACTCTGGTATGTCAAGTCCTCTGCAGCTGCCCCAGCTTACCTTCCCAGGCTTCTCTTTGTCACCTCCCACCTGTTCCCAGTCCTCCTGCTGTTCCTTCCACTACACCTTGAAATACTCAGTATTCTTTGTGCAATTCAAATCCCAATTTCTTCATAAGGACCTTCTAGTACTACCATCCCTTCTCCTTTTACCTCACCCCCCTTCACCAGAGCATTAACTGAATCACTCAGCAGAGCTTCTTCTGACCATATAGTCAAGACTCTCACCTGCTAACTTCCATTCCCTCCCTCAAGGACAGAAAAAAAAAATGTTTATCTCAGGAAGATAGTATGTCAAGAGCTCTGACTGCCAATCTGTGATCCACCTCAAACTCCAAGCTACCTCTGCAAAGTTTCCTCTTCCTGACAATATGAAGATTAAGCAGACTGGCATGTGGCAGTTATAAAGTGGATGTTCGTGTCCTCTCAAAATTCATATGTTGACCCCTTAACCTTTGATGGAAACAATATTGGAGATGGGGCCTATGGGAGGTGATAAGGTAATTAGGGTAGAGCCCTTTTGAAAGGGTTTAGTCCCCTTAAAAAGAGACCCCAAAGAGCTCTCTGGCCTCTTCCACTACATGAGAAGGAAAAAGACAGGAGTCTATAGCCCTGAGAAGGATCCTCGCTAAAACCCAACAATGCTGGCACCCTGATCTCAGACTTCCAGTCACCACGATTGTGAGAAATCAGTTTCTGTTGTTTTATAAGCCACCCAATCTATGATACTTTGTCTAGCAGCCCAATGGGACTTTGTGATATGCATAAAAGACATAGCACAGAGCCTGGCACAGTGAACTTCTCAATCAGTGACTCATGTGAGAGAGGAAATCTATCCCTAAAACATGCAGTCACCATGAAACCTTGAAAATCTAAAGGAGAAAGCAAGTAGAGGAACTGGATTTAGATAAGAATACTCAGTCTCTGGCCCTCAACGGATAAGTCTCTAGATAGCTTCCAATGCCTTTCCCTTTAACAGGGAGATAACACCATCCACCACCTGCAAGCATGGGTAGAATACGCAAGGAAACTCTATGGAGAGTACTACAAACGTGGTATTTTTATTACAAAAAGGGATGTTGATAATGTACAATGAAAATGGTTTAGACATGCTCCAAGTATCCATCCGGTTACAAAAGGTGCATGGAAGGCAAGATTTTGATGTCTGACCAACCTTAGGAAATTTTCCCCTAACTGATATTAGAAGTAATTCAGGAAGAAGCCATTCTGCTTTAACCTTATAGGTTGATCTAATAACCTATTGGAGTAACTGTCAGTCTTATATCCACTGACCACCTGCCAACTTGTCATGAATATTCAAATTCACTAAGCACTGGGTGGGGAGATGCCCACTAAATGCACAGAGCAGCCCCACCCCACGCCAACTGAGTGGCTAGAGTTACACCCATGGCACTTCCAGGCTACAGAGAACAGCAGTTTTAGTGTCCAGGTTGCTTGGGATTAATCATGCCAATGTCATCTGAAGGAAGTTTATTTTGTGGGCTGCTGCACATGCCAAAGAAGTTACAGCTATTCCTCTATACACCCTTTTGTATAATTCATTTTCTCTGTTCTGCATGCAAATTGCTCCTATTATAGGAAACAGCTGTTAGTGAGCACATCTTAGAGTTGAAGGTCTTGGATTTTTTCCACCCCCTAAAGGAAATGATCTGCTATGTATTAATACTCTATAGAGGTCTGATTTTATAAGAAAAATGTTTACCAACTCATACCTCAATTATTTTTAAGTACAATGTTTTCATCAATAACAATGAACAATGTATGTAAAGCACCCTGCATTCTTAATAAGAAACAAACAGTAAAACTTTATATACAATAAACATTTCAGAAAATCAGTAACAATGGTCACATAAATTTACCGGTCTAATCTGAAGAAAGTCAAATCGGGAATTTATTTATTTGGATATCTTATAATCAGAATCAATATGATCTGCTGAGCTAGTTCTTTCAAAAAAAAAAAGGTGTGGGGGGGAGTTAAGAACTAAATGATGTTTTAGCCATTGCTTTAGACATAAAGCACTCATTTTTAAACACAGTTGTATTTGGGAAGGGCCACCTTCTTTCACACAGCAACTCTTTTCTTTCTTCATTGAGAATCCATTTTCTGTGATCACTAGCCATGTGTTAAATTTATGAGAACTAAACATACCAAACCCCTCAATTTTAATATTCTAAAGCTTGACTGCTCAAGAATCAGATAATCCTCACCTGATGCTGTAGCTAAGGTGGGAGGATCACAAGTTCGAGGCCAGCCTTACAACTTAGTCAGATCCTGTCTCAAAATGAAAAGTAAAAAGGGATGGGGATATGGCTCAGTAGTAAAGAGCCCCTGGGTTCAATCCAGTACCAAAATAAAATAATCACAATTAGAACAAATAAAAAATGCATTCAAAAAACCAGACTGTCCTTAATATCCATGTAATAAATGGCCAAATCTAGAGTTACTAAAGGGATACTCACATATAGAAAGACTCGTAAATTTTCAACGGACATAAAATGGGAGGATTACTATTGATTCTTAAACCTATGCCTATTGATTCCACAGAAATCACTGGCTGCTTTTATTTCTCTGACAAAATCCAGCCAGATATTAGGTCTTTCTGAACATCTCCCTTGTTCCTCTTCCAACCTTCTCCAGTTGCACTTAACAGGTAGGCAGATAACCTCGTTTACCTCCTAGCCTCCTCCAACAGACTCTGAGCCCCATGAGGAAGCAACTGTATCATCTTTCACATCTGTGATTCCTGGCACTGAAACTGAGTCAAATAATAGGTATTCAAGTGTTTGTTGAGTTTTTTTTTTTAAAGATTCATGTTCCCCTCCATTGATTTGCCTTTGCCACTGACACTGCCTTCCCAATAGCAGTGATGAACTAACATCCACCAAACTCTTCTGAAAACTCCCTGTAATCAACATGAATTCGAAAACACTGGTACAAGTAATACAGAGTTGCCACAGAGGAGTTGTCTCTTGACAACTTAATACCCAAAGCGGAACTAGTTATATAACTTGCACAGTACTATGTTTTAGGCAACTGAGTTAACCATTTGGGTTGGAAGACCCCTAAGGCCATTCAGAATCTGACATTCTGGAGCCATAAGTAACAACAGCTCCCCTCTGCTCTCCGTCCATACTTCACCATGCATGTACTCCAAGGCTCTAACTGGGCCACATTTCTGAAACTCTCTACCAAGTAATCATGTGCACCAGTGATCTATCAGGACATGATATCCAAAATTCATTTATTTTTGCAAAAAAATAAATAATTGGACTTTACTTCCCTAAAACAGCTTTTCAAAATAGTAAACACAATATAGATCCAAAAATATATGTGGCATAATGCTAACCACATACACTGACCATTAACAATTTAGTATTGACATTTTAAAAAAAAACATACACAAGAAAAAAAAAATAAGAAAAAAAAAGGTCAGAATTTGGTTAACCCAAAATAAGTCAGACTCTTACTTATTAATAAATAAGCATTATTTACTGGGATTTTTAATGTTCTCCTCTAGGAGAAAAATATTTGATACAGAGCTATGCTTGGTACCAAAAACTAAATGCTCCTTAGATTAATAAATTAATTTGTACTGATACAATAAATTATATATACAAAAAAAATTTAATTAATTAATAGGGTGGACTTGGGGTACCAAATAAATAAAAGACAATTTAAACTAAAAACCTTCTAGCAGATCTGTAAGACCTCTTTTTAAGCTTAAGAAAGATCATTAGGCAACAAGTTTTTCCCCTAATTCTCAGGTAAACAGTTGGTAGATTCTTCTCTGGAGCATCCCTTACTTCTGTTTGCTAAGCCACTGTGATTTATGCCCATCTGAATACTTTTGTAAAGACATGGCTCACTGGCCCATTGATAATTATTGGTTTACTTTATTTACTGCATGCAGCCCTTCAGGA
Source organism: Spermophilus citellus (assembly GCF_964194105.1). Taxonomy (NCBI): domain Eukaryota; kingdom Metazoa; phylum Chordata; class Mammalia; order Rodentia; family Sciuridae; genus Spermophilus; species Spermophilus citellus. The sequence continues at coordinate 51,499,176 of NC_138183.1, read as the reverse complement.
AGGAAACACACCAAACTCTCTCTATATATAGACTGGTTATTACCACTGCTTTGTGCCAATTGTCCCTTCCAGCTTGAGCATTTTTGGACTCCTTCCCTTCCCGCTTCAGTTCCACCACATCAGAGCCCCCAGGAATAGGGAAAACAGGGTCCTGCACAGCCCATCTCACTGTCCCAAACAGTGCTGCACCAGCGTCTGCAAGTCTAGGGCCAGCGTCTAGAAGTCTGAGCAGCAGGGGGTTGCTCACCACACTGCCACTAAACATGGCCTCAGCCTTTACACTCATGACATTTTGGAAAGAACAAAAATCAACAGTTGGGTTTTGTTTTTATTTTTATAAGTGTGTGTGTGTGTGTGTGTGTGTCTGTGTGTGTGTGCGCACGCGCGTGCATGCGTGCACACAAACACACACACAGAGATTTACAATTGCTTCTGTTCAGCCCATTTCTGAAAAACAACAAAAATTGTTTTCCCCCTTTATGTTTTATTACTGCCTTCGTTTTCCTGAAAAAGGATTCAAGATAAAACAAATTTTGAATTATGTTGAGCTTATTACCTTGTTGACTTTTAAAAGGCAAACATACTTCTGAAATCCTAAATTGTTTCCTATGCAATAAATAACTGTATCAAAACAAGCTAACTCTATAACTTTCATAAAATTTTAATGATACAAACTAGATACAGTTAGCTAGTGGAGTAGCTGTGCATCCTTAGTCTATCTCTTCCAGAGTCACACAAAGACCAAACCCAAACAACATCTTCTTTGGAGAGCTTTCTGCCAATACTGCAAAACAAAAATGGTAGCTTATCTTTTCTGGATTCAATTTTTCTCTCTCTCTCTCTCATTGTATCAAATTAACTAGTTCTACTGTACCTGATACCATGGAGGCCCCCTTGACCCTACTTAATTCTGAGCTTCCAAGGGTTAGGCTTTGTCTTGGGACTCCTTTCATCCCAGAACCAAGTGCACCACTTATGAAGTTGAATTGAATTACTGAAACATAACTTTAACCTAAGCTCCAAAAAAAGATATGTTACAACCTGGCAGTTGAGTATACAAAGCCTAGTGGGAAGCAGAAAGTACGAGCACAGGAATTAAGAAAGATAATACAAATAAAGCATATAGCTATATAGAGCATCTTTTGTCACATATATTCATAAATGCAGGTACAGGTGGGGAAGATGGACTGCACAAATAAAATAAGGATTATTGATGCAGCTGAGTTTAAATCAATATGCTTCCTCTTGCAGGACTAGGATTATAATATTAAAACAGGACGACTTTCATAATAATTTCTTGAAGGATTTTGCAACAAATGAGCCAGTAAAACACAGAAACTGATCAAGACTAGATAACAATATGAATTGTTAGGAAATTTAAATAATTCTTCAAGTTTCCATCTTTCACTAAAACTGATTGGCATTCTCCTAGCAACTTGCCCCAAGTTCCCTATATACTTAGTATGTGGAACTGCTTCAAATGATTAGCCCAGTGGAAATACATTTCCAGGCTAATTTGATGGGAAATAGCAAGACTACATCTTCAGAGGAAGTTCAACCTAGAGACAGACCTAATTATTTTATGGAGAGTTTTTCAGACAAAAAAATCTTGACCTTTCTATCCCAAGGAGATTACCATTTTTTAAAAGTTAAATCTTAGGCAAAACAGTCCTATTTCAGAAGGTCCTCTGGAAAAGCTACATTTGCTACATGGAAAGTGATCCTCTAGGGAGGTAATGAAGAACTCCCTATACTGGCAGGAACACCTTCATTTCAGTGTGCACTACTACATCTGAAAAATGATTCTTTGAAATACAGATCTTCTCAGAGGTTTTTTATTCTATTATGAAATATATAAAAGGTTCAATGTCCTAAAAGAACCACCTTATGATTTCTGTTTAAAAAAAAAAAAAGGTTAAAACCCTTGGGACAGTCCTCTGGCATTGCCTTACACAGATTTCCCTGTGTTATGTTTGGCCCAACTACAGCTAACATTAGTATTACTTTTTATTTAGAGGGCCAACAATTCAATATCTTTAGTTTCAAAAGCATCTGAGTAATTAGGGCTACATGAAAATAAAACAGCATTGACTAATAAGTGCTATGGTAAAAATAAAACAGGCTGGTAGGCCAGGAGAATGGGGTTTAGAATCATAGTCCTTCTGTGAGAAGGTGACATTTAAACTGAGACCTTGGAAAAAGGGGGGGAGGAACAGGTTGACCTGGCAGAAAAGAAACAATAATATTTATGTCGTTTACAGAGGAAGACATATAAACAATCCAAGAAAAGCCTAACCTTACCCAAAGCTTCTACCCTGACTTAGTCCCCTCCCCGGCTTTTCCTTTCCAATTGAGATGAGGGCAGTTGCTCCTACCTACATATTTCCCAATTGCACCTTTCTTCCATTCTGAATTTGCCATTTAATCCCCACACGGGTTTGGCTTTATCATTTCACAACCTCATTTCCCATAACTTAAAATTTCCCAATGCTAGGATCTCCCAAGAAAGTAATGATTCCTCATTAGAAAAATTTTCTTAGGAGATATAATTCTTGGGAATTTGTATAACCTAATTTTAAATGACAGCCTTCTTCTTCTTCTTTTTAAATCTGCCCCTTGAAATTTCAGAGTTCCTAAACACACACAGAAGGAAGCATCTGAACCAAGGAATAACCACCAAAAAAAGCAGCATATTTTAAAGTACAATTTAAGAAAAGGAAAGATCACAAGTGAAAGCTAAAGAAATACTGCTATGAGAAAAAGTTTACATGGTGCCGGAGCAAAAGGAAAACTTTACAAGAGTGATGACATTCAAAATACTGGAGTGGAGAAGTTCCAATTTTCTCAAACATATATGTTCATATGAAAAGGTTATTTTCCAACTGAAGAGTCAATGTAGAGGTTTGAAAATAAGGTGTTACCTGAAAGCTTCTGTGCTAATACACAGAAGGTGACATCGTTAGACTCTGAGCGCTATAATCTAATCAGTGGATGAATCCATTTGGAGGATTGATAATTTGAAGGATTACTGGGTGGTAACTATAGTCGGGTGAGATATGGCTGGAGGAAGTAGGTTACTGGGGGGCATACCTGTTGGGATTTCATCTGTCTGCCTGGTTCCTCCCACCCTACCTCTCTCTGTCTGCTCCCTCGTGACCGCAAAGTGAACAGCTCTCCTCTGCAATGCCCTTCTGCCATGAGGTGCTGCCTCACCTTGGACCCACAGCAACAGCATCAGGAACCATGCACTGAGACACCTGAAACTGTGAGCAAAGGGAACTTTTCCTCCTCTAAGTTTTTCTGGTATTTTGGTCACTAAGCTGATTAACACAGTTGCTTTTAAATGTACTATGCCCATATTCTCCCCCACAGCAATGCAATCCCTTTTGTGATTCTGACCCTTTAAGTATCCTCTTACAAATGCAGAGAACAACTGTATTCAGGTGACAGAAATGGCAAGGTATTATAAAACAGTCAGATAATATTAAATGAAAACTCATTTCCAATTTAAAAAAATTAGCCTGAGACCACTACAACCTAAGTCACAGAAATAGCAAAAACTGATGATTCACCCAAAGAGAATGATCTATTTAATTTTTCTCTTCTCAATTAATGTTTGCTTTATTTCCTCTTCTTTTTCTTTTTGCCTGTGTAGCTTTATTCCCTTTTCAATACAAAAAATAAATGCTTCCAAGAAAGCATTCAAAAGTGACCTAACATTAGAGGAAGGGTTAAGAACAAAACTTCTTTTCAGCATCTTACGGACTCTACTTTTTTTTTTTTTTTTTTTTTTTGGGCATTTGACATAGAGATAGCAGATCCTAAGTATTGTAATTGATTTAAGCTCCATTAAACATTAAAACAAAGACAGAATGAGGGGAATGCAAATACGATGACTTTTGTTTTTACAGTGTGCACATAGGAATGTGGTTCCTGTTCAGTGCAACAATCGTTCCGTCTTCTCAATTAAACCAGAGAAAGTCCAGTATCTCCCCACTGTAAAGCAAGATTTCGAACTGTTCCAGGAAACCCTCCATCTCTGCAGTGTTTCAGAGGTTCTACAAAAACAACAGGATATTTGCCCCCAACAATGACAATTTAAACAAAGACCAATTCTAAATGTTAGATAAGTGTATTATTGGGAGCTAATGACTAGGAGTGTTAATCTTATTTGGAGGTAATTTTTAAAATCTCTTAAGAATAGAAAAACGGTGTACAAACAATCCACAAGGCACATTGACTCTTGCTCCCAAAGAGAATGGAGAATGCAGAAAAATGAGACAGGACATGAAGAAAGCAGAGGAAAAGAAGGTTGAAGGTTAAAATGCTGCCACAAATTACTTCTGTACTCCAAATATAAAGGTAAGAAGTATACAGCTGAATGTTATTGTAAAAATTAAGTTATTTTGGTCACTTAAAACAAGAGCCCATTTAAAACATGAATTTGGCAACAGGCAGCATTTTATAACAAAGGAAGGCATGTGTGGGGTGGAAGCATAAGAACTGATGGATCAGAGCCAGAGCTGTGGAGAAGGACCCTGAGTTCAGATCCACTTTGGATACTCAGATGATACATGCTGTTCCCTCATTGATAAAATAAAGCAATGCTACTTATCCACTTCCTGCAGCTTCTGTACCTATCAAGACATCATCCTTGCTAAAAGCACAAATGAGATAATCCCTATTAACCTGGAGAATACTTTCCAGAAACTAGAACTCACTCAGTTATCCAAGAGTAGTCAAATACCAACTAAACATCAGGGAATTTATTTTAGACTTGTGCAAACTCATCCCCCCAAAAAAGACTAAAATACACACATCTGCAATCAATTTAATTAAACATTCTTAAATCTGTTTTATTTTTGCCCTCAAAGACCCTTGATGGCAATGTGGCAAAATATGAAAAAAAGAAAATATTCTTCACTCGGACTTCTTGTGGTTCGATCGGCCACTAAAAGAATCAGCAATTGGTCTACAATAATCAGCCCACTTTCAAACTCCCAAAGCCCAAGTAAGCATATAATGTGGTGAAGTGGCACTGAATGGGCTTCCCACATTTGTTAAAAAGCAAGAACGCTGAAATACTGCAAGACAAAGGAATGGAAAATGAAAACATTATTTGAGTTTGTGTCCTGTGGTACAGTAAAAGAAAAATTAGAAAAGAATCAAGAGACATGGTTCTGACTCCATCTCCATCACAAACTGGCCATCTGACCCTTCATCCACTGACCTTGGATCTCCTTTGTCAAGTAAGAAGCCAGCTTCCATTGCAGAGACTGCTCCTCAATCAAAATTCTACTCTCCTAAGGAGGAGTCTTGTGTACAACTTCTAACTTGAAGTCAAATGCATTTTGGTTTTTAGTATCTTTGTTTAAGCATAAAAAACCTCTATCATCTCAACACCACACCGCCTATAACATGAGCTAGAAACGGAGACAAAGCAAGCAAAACAAAGATTCAGAATCACAGTTGAGACAGAGTAAACATGACAGAGAGGGAAGGCATGGTGAAGTAGAGCTGCTCAATTCATGGCAGCTGGGATTCTGAGAGAGAAAAAGAGAAAAGGGCCAGGGACAAGATATATACTTCCAGGGAGTGCCCTAGTGCCCTACTTCTCCAACTAGGCTCTAACTGCTAAAGTTCCTATCACCTCCCAATAATGCATTCAATTATGAACTCATCAGTGGGTTAATCTAATTGAAGAGGTCAGAGTCCTTCCCAGAAGCCTAGCTCTGGACATTGCTACACTGGGGACCAAGCCTTAAGCACATGAGCCTTTGGTGGGTGTGAGGTGGTTTCTCTTTGTGGTTTAAATTTGAATTTCCCTGAGGACTAAAGATGTCAAGCATCTTTAATCTTTCCATGTACATCTGATATAATTCCTGATAAAGGAAGATTATGTTTTCCATTTTGTTTATAGGAAAGAGACAGAGGAAAAACTGAAGTCTGTGTAGGGAAGGAGTGAGCAGATCCCTGGATGGTCTCAGCAGCCCTGATAAAGAAGGAGGACACTCAGGCCCTCTGTGGGCACAATGGTGGCATGCAAAGGGAAGTCTCCAACCAGATCAGAATGGTGCAGGCTAGTCTCAGTGGGCCACAGGCCATGACAATGGAGCTAGTAGACCATGAACTGAAATTTTTGAAATCACAGCTAAAATAACTATTTTTTCTGTTAAGTTGCTTTTCTCAGTTATTTTGTCACAATTACAAAAAAAAATCAACTAACACTATTAAAAATAAAAGCACATTAAAGTAAAACATTTCTTTAAATTTTATTGTTCTTGAATGAGAACAGTTCAAAACTGGGAGACCTCAAACCAATAATGATAAGAGAAAAGTCATTGACATGGAGCTACACACTACCTAATAAAGCAAAAATGAGGAAGGTGTTTAACCTTTACATTGGTTGGTTATTACAGTGAGGCTCTTCATACAGCAGAGGATTATTTAAAACTGATCATCTTGTACCATTTTTGGAAATTAGTTTCAGTTTTATTTCTGATTCCTGGAGATATTTATAAGAAATAATCTAGCTTAAGTTTTACTTGTATGTTTTAACTGGTTTTGCCTGATCTGAGTAGTCTTTATCTTTTTTTCCTTTTCTTCTTTTTTTTTTAAATGCTTTTTTAATTGTAGATGGACACAATATCTTTATTTATTAATGTTTATGTGGTGCTGAGGATCAAACCCAGTGCCTCACATCCAGGAGGCAAGCACTCTGCCACCGAGCCACAACTCCAGCCCCTGGGTTGTCTTCAAAGTATAGTCTCAATTTACTTTTTTAAATGATACCCAAGATAAATGAAAATATGTGTGCACACAAAAACTTGTATGGAAATGTTCCCAATTATCGTTGTTCATAAAAGCCAATAGCCAAAAAGTAAAAACAACCCAAATATCCATCAACTAATGAACAGGTCAACAAGATGTGGTATTTCTTTAAAAAAAAAGAATCACAGTTGAATTGTTTTAAATGTATTCTGGTAAAGGCTTTTTCCTAATTTAGAAGTATTATATTTTTATTAGACTATTAAATAAAAGAATACTGGATTTTTTTAACAACAGAGGCTGTCCATTTAAAAAAATTAGATTTTTAAATTAGATTTTAATTTTCTTGTTTCTTTTCTTACTACGAAGTCAGATTAAATCTGCTAAACAAAGACCCTGTTTTACACGTATAAATCAAACTAGAAATTGGATTCCTTGGGAATTTGATACAATTTAGTTAAAGTAGCGTATCAACTCAAATATTAAGAAATGAAACTATAGAATATATTGGCAACATTTATAAGAAACACCATGCTTTTCGAAAAGGTAAAATAGAAAATTAAATCAACTGTTTGCACATTAGGCATGGCACATTATGTAAAAATCTCTTGAGTGTTATGATTTTACTTTGTATTGTACTCGTAATAGCCTTACTCTCAATCATATTGAAGCATGTTATATGATTTTTTAAATAGAATATACCCTACCTCGATGCAGTCAATCTTAATAGTTTTGCAGAATAGCATGCCCATATAAAAGATAGGTTGATACCCTATTCAAGGAGATGAAACAGCTCAATAGAAAGATTAAATAAGGCTCATGCCAGTAGTTGAATCTTAAAGAGAAGAACACAATTCAAACCAAATGTTACAGGCAAAGGTCAAACAGGGGAATAATTAAGACCCCAACTTGAAGAGCTACCTATCATTCACTCATTCTGTGTAAATCAGAATAAAACCCTTCCTCAAAGTATGACCATAACAAGAGTCACTTCCAAAAGATAAATAATAAAGGTGATCTAAGTCTCAAAATAACCTTTACAGGGAACCACTCCTATTATAAAATTATTGGACTTTAAATGTGAAACTACACAAAAAAATCCTATTGTATCATACTTGGAAAATAAGTTCTGGACTTACAAAAGGTCAAATATCAACAGATATGTGAATGTTGATAACAGCCTTCCAATTATTTTTTGTAGAATAGTAAAAAGAAAATTATTTTAAATATTTTCAAATTATCATAATTTCCATCTTGAGAAAAGTCCAACTTATTTAAATTTCTCATAAGACAACAGGTACTTTTAAGTTAAAAATTTTTTTTTCTCCATGTGTGTTATCATTTCCAATGATGAAAACCCACTATCCAATTTAGCTTCTCTCCCAAAGAGCCAAGTTTTTTAACCAAGGGCACTTGTATCACCTAAGGAAATAAGCATATCATGGGATTAGTACAGATAGGCCTGTATCATGCTTATGAAGTAAATACAATTCATCATCAGAGACTTGGAAGAAACTGAAGAACCATTTCTTCCTCATTTACTTCCTTTTCCTTGAAATGATGGTAGATAAACTCATTCCATATGACAGTAGTTTGGGACTGGAGATGGTAGAAACCAAAAAATCGAACTTGATAACATAGGAAGAAGAGGAAGAAGTTTTAATATTTTATAATGATGATTTATTTATAAGCAAATACATCTACTTTCATAAATACTCCCCCACTAAATAAACACCTATTACTAGTTGCAAATAAGTCATTTTCTTTCCTACTTATGACAAATAGCACTATGATTTTTAAGACAGCAAATTTCAAATCATTTCTTCCTTGCAGATAATAATAAAAGTATGACTTATTTAATACTTTTCACCAAGTCCCTGAAAGATCACTCATGTCACATAAATCCATAACAAGGAAATAAGTAGCACAAGAGCCCTGCCAGCCATCCCTTTTTACAGATGGAATATGACAACTTAAGCAATTTACTCAGAGGTCAGGGAGCTAATTCCTGGCATTCAATCAATAGGTATTTATTAATGGCTTCTATGCCTGGCACTCTGTGCTTGATGCTTGGATGAAAATAATATTCTCCTTTCTGTGTGTTTTGATCTTTTCATTCTTCCACAAAACAAAAGCTCTTATATAATAAAATAAAATCTTTAAAACTATAATGTGATGTTGAGTGAATTCAAGAGGAATTTAAAGAGCAGAGCCTCTGGAATTTGAAATATTGATAAAGTCAAGAAGTGGTGAAGTCCAGGTGTTCTACCTGTTAAGTACTTTGCACTCTACACCTTTTCCTATGGGGAAAAAAAAAAGACTTTTATAGTTCAATTTTATAGAGAAACAAGAGGTAGGGCTGGGGATGTGGCTCAAGCGGTAGCGCGCTCGCCTGGCATGCGTGCGGCCCCCGTTCGATCCTCAGCACCACATACCAACAAAGATGTTGTGTCCACCAAAAAATAAATAAATATTTTAAAAAATTCTCTCTCTCTCTCTCAAAAAAAAAAAAAAGAGAGAGAGAGAGAGAGAGAAACAAGAGGTAGAACCAGCTAATCTGTGTTCTCTGATACTAGGCCACTTCCAAGATGGAATAACCAATATTAGTTACTTCTTTCTACTCCAGATTCTTCCATTCTATCCACAAAATAATAATTTTTAAAAAGAGCATGATTATGTAGATCCAAAGTAATACATTATGTGTATTATGAGAAAAACTATTTTGTGAATGCTAAATTTCTTCAACCTTCAGTCTTAACACACCAATATTTTGCAATGTTTATGTTACTTCCACTAAATCAGAGAGATGCACTTAGCCAAAATGTCTGACTAACCAAAGGTTCAGAGATATTAAAACATAGTTTCTGTCCTTAAGGATGTCACTTACCCTTTTTTTTAATTTCTTTTTTAGTTGTAGATGGACACAATACCTTTATTTTGTTTATTTATTTTTTGATGTCGTGCTGAGGATCGAACCCAGTGCCTCACACATTCCAGGCAAGTACTTTACCACTGAGCTACAACCCCAGCCTCGATGTCAATTACCCTTTTATGAATATAGAACTTGAGTAGGATGTGGATATTATATCCCCACAACAATATAGCAAGGAAAAATGAAGACCTTTTAAAATGCTAATAAACTATTAATATGAAATAAATGATAAAAGTTTGGCTCTTTCTTCTTGTACAGATATAGTTTACTTGAACTTCATATTTTAATTTAAAGCTTTTATTATCTCTCCATGACTTTAATCCCAGCTTCATTTAGATAAAGTGTTAGGGCTGTCAAAATGGTTTCAAGCATTTGTTTTGACTGAAAAAAACCTGGATCTTATTTACTTCTATTAGGATTTTCATTTGCCTTAAATTTATTAAAACAGGAACTATGTTAATAAACACATATGCAAATTTTTCCAGTTTCCAGTGAACAGATTAATCTCTGAAGAGGGTCCCACCCACCAATGCCTAATTATTTCCAGCAAGTGTGAGGCTGGCCATTTACCTACTCATTTCACAAACACTGATCATTAATTACACAACAGAACTAGGTGTTTTTCATCTAGGCATTCTGGATCACAACTAAGAATTTCAAGATACCCATTTACATCACCACAGTTGTGGCACTAAATGAACAAAAATGCCCAGGCTCTAGTGGTAATGGTTGAATATTATAGATTGAATAAATTTAAACCAACCACATAGAAAATGTGTATGGACCATGTATGCTTTTAAAGCAACAATTCTTGTTGACCAAAAAGTATACATATTTTCATAAGCTCTAAGAAATAATACCAAGTAAACCAAATTTAGAATTATCTTGATTTCTGAATCATTTCTCAATTTCATTCATTCCTAATCATTCAAGGTCACCCTCCCTTAGAATCTTCAATTGCCATGCTTTCCATTTCTGAAGTACTATTGGCACTCTAACTTTTTTTTTTAATTCTTAACTAAGACTCCATTACATTATTTACACCTAGGATATGAACTCTGCATCCGTGATATCAATATCACCGGGGTGGGGGGAGGGGAGGGGAACCTTGGGAGAAATGACAATTCTTGTTTGGGCCCTGAGACGCCTTGGATCAAAAACCCTGGGGGTAAACCTCCAGTGACTCTGAGTCTCTAACACTCACCCTAGTTGAAGAAAAGTACTCTGCCAATCACTTTTCCTTATTGCTTCAAACACACTTTTAAATACACTGCTGTTTTCTCCTCTACCAACAAGTTATCTTCCCTTATCCCATTAATTACACCACTTCCTAAAACATTTTTTTAAAGAACCAGAAAATTATGTACAATCATCCCCTAAAATGTCTTTTTTTCAACACTCCTTTAATAATGTAAAAATTATTATGATGTTGAGATTTACCAATTATGATTTCAAAACAAAATAACAAAATGCAATGCTCACAGGTAAGCTTATGATTCATGATAATAACACAACAGGTTTATCTGTTTTCTACTCATGCTGTCCCTGCCAGGAAGACATGGAAAAATCATGGAAGGAACTTTTTAAACATTAAAGGCTAAAAATAGTCACTTTTCATTGGTTGGTAAGGAGTAGAATTGGGTCCAAAATTCAAGCTTATCCACCAGATAGTACTCAAACATTTCCCACAAGTCATGTCAAGAACAGTGTAATCTCATAAAGTCACTGCTTTGAAAAACCATAAATCTTAAGAAGGAGGAGAAGGAGGAGGGGGTAGAGGGAGAAGGAAACAGGGGGAGGGGTGGGGGAGGAAAAAGGGGGAGGAGGGGGAATAAAAAAAAACTGAACTATGCTAATAAAGTCAGAAAACAAAGTAACGACAGTCTGCTTCAAAATATGGACTTCAAAGCCTGGCCCGTGTGCAATGATGAAGTACAATACATAAATAATTATTGTGCAACTTGCAAAATCACCATGGTACTTTCTAGTCATTGCACAAATAGAATGTAGTGTACCACAATCTTGTTTGATGGCTATTCCTAGAAATCTGGAGATGATGCCCAATACCTGTGTCAAATGCCTAGAGACAAGGAATAAAGTCACCTTGTTCAATTGATGATAATAGTATAACCAGCCCCTTGATATACAGGACTCCAACCCTGCTGCAGTTGCTTCTGATTTTCAAATGTGAGCTGGGAGTATCTTCTTCTTTCTCTTGGCTCCTAAACTCACTACATATCATTTCTATAAGACTTCAAGTACTTGTTGATTGATTGTATGTCCTCCTCTGAGAAGTGTCTGTTCAGGTCCTTGGCCCATTTGTTGATTGGGTTATTTGTTATCTTATTGTCTAATTTTTTGAGTTCTTTGTATACTCTGGATATTAGGGCTCTATCTGAAGTGTGAGGAGTAAAAATTTGTTCCCAGGATGTAGGCTCCCTATTTACCTCTCTTATTGTTTCTCTTGCTGAGAAAAAACTTTTTAGCTTAAGTAAGTCCCATTTGTTGATTCTTGTTATTAACTCTTGTGCTATGGGTGTCCTATTAAGGAATTTGGAGCCCGACCCCACAATATGTAGATCGGAGCCAACTTTTTCTTCTATCAGACGCAGAGTCTCTGATTTGATATCAAGCTCCTTGATCCATTTTGAGTTAACTTTTGTGCATGACGAGAGAAGGGGATTCAGTTTCATTTTGTTGCATATGGATTTCCAGTTTTCCCAGCACCATTTGTTGAAGATGCTACCCTTCCTCCATTGCATGCCTTTAGCCCCTTTATCAAATATAAGATAGTTGTAACTTTGTGGATTAGCTCACCATCTCTAGCAGAGAAATGCAAATCAAAACCACCCTAAGATACCATCTCACTCCAGTAAGATTGGCAGCCATTATGAAGTCAAACAACAACAAGTGCTGGCAAGGATGTGGGGAAAAGGGTACTCTTGTACATTGCTGGTGGGACTGCAAATTGGTGCGGCCAATTTGGAAAGCAGTATGCAGATTCCCGGGAAAGCTGGGAATGGAACAACCATTTGACCCAGCTATTGCCCTTCTCGGACTATTCCCTAAAGACCTTAAAAGAGCGTACTACAGGGATACTGCCACAGGGATACTGCCACATCAACGTTCATAGCAGCACAATTCACAATAGCTAGACTGTGGAACCAACCCAGATGCCCTTCAATAGATGAATGGATAAAAAAATGTGGCATTTATACACATGGAGTATTACGCAGCACTAAAAAATGACAAAATCATGGAATTTGCATGGAAATGAATGGCACTAGAGCAGATTATGCTAAGTGAAGCTAGCCAATCCCTAAAAATCAAATGCCAAATGTCTTCTTTGATATAATGAGAGCAACTAAGAACAGAACAGGGAGGAAGAGCAGGAGGAAAAGATTAACATTAAACAGAGACGTGAGGTGGGAGGGAAAGGGAGAGAAAAGGGAAATTGCATGGAAATGGAAGGAGACCCTTATTGTTATACAAAATTATATATAAGAGGTTGTAAGGGCAATAGGAAAAAAAAAGAAGGAGAGAAATGAATTACAGTAGATGGGGTAGAGAGAGAAGATGGGAGGGGAGGGGAGGGGGGATAGTAGAGGATAGGAAAGGTAGCAGAATACAACAGTCACTAATATGGCATTATATAAAAATGTGGATGTGTAACCGACGTGATTCTGCAATCTGTGTTTGGGGTAAAAATGGGAGTTCATAACCCACTTGAATCTAATGTATGAAATATGATATGTCAAGAGCTTTGTAATGTTGTGAACAACCAATAAAAAAAAAAGACTTCAAGATCACCCCTATAACTCTGATGGGTAGGTTGATCTGAAACAAAAGGATCCTCAGCTTCAGCTTAAGACCATACAGAAGTTTTTCCAATAATCTGCTTAAATAAATTAATTGAGTAAAAATTAGAGGAGGGAGGTCAAAGTGGTGGTAAAGAGTCTGTTTTGATGTAAATGCTAGGTAAATTTGAAAGACTAGAACATCTTGGAAATTAGATTTGGGTAGATATTAATGTCCAAATGCAGCTGTGTGTACTTTCATTTTTAGTGATTAGCTGGCCCACAATAAATATTCATTATGTTAAGTCAATTACTCTCAAGTTATGGCTAAAAATGGACCTACCTCTTCTTGTGAGTCTGTTCCTGAATATGAATCTCCTCACCCACACATTGCAAGCCTCAGTCTGCTCCTCAAAGTCTCTACCTTCATTCAGCAGAGCCCTGAGCCTCTATTCCATCCTGACTTAGCCTCTATTCCATCCTGACTTGTTTCATCCTACAGATAGTCCCCTTCTCAAATTTAGCTACTGGCGCAAAAAGAAAGTGATTCTAAAATTCAATAGATTAGACAAAGGGAGGGACGTCAGGAATAGGAATGAAATCAATATAATTTTCCTACATATATATATGAAAATATTTACGTGAATCCCACCGTCATGTAGATCCATAAGAATGGGGTCTTTATAAAAATAAGATATCATCTGTGCTTATATAATTTTATCAAAATGGATTCTACTGTCATGTACAACTAAAAAGCATCAATAAAAAATTCTAAAAAAACACCGACTCTACATAGGGTTTAATGAAAAAGGAGGGGAAAAAAAAGCAAACCAAAGAGTGTTCTATGACTATAATTTAATGAGGGCAATTTTCTCCCACAGCTAGTAAACTGATTACAATGGCAACATCCACAAAAGTCACTTGAAAGAAACACAATCCTTTGCAAGACTATGCTCTAAGATGTCACTCCAAACTCCATTAGAACCTGTTGACTATTTTTAAATGGTGGTAGGCGTGAGGGACAGTATTCTAAAGGATGCAGAACTTAATTAGCTTGAGTCAATATCCAAAACAGAGGCTGAACTAGAGATCCTGATGCTATGAATTCACCAAAGGACTATGAGCTTGGCATAGCCAGCCATCAAGCCAAGCTCTGAAATTATTTAACATTGAAGCAATGGTAAGAGAAACATTGGGGGGGGGGGCGTGAAAGGGAATCTACTGCTTTAAGAACTGACTCTTGCATTTAAAAGGTCAGTATAATTTATACAATCTTAAAGACTCAAGGTGAGCTTGGTTGTTCTGATGGGATAGCTCTAGAAAAAAAAGTCAAACAGCAGAAATGCCAACCACATGGTTGGTAACAGCTGTGCTTTCTACAATATATTTTTATAACGTGAAAGAAGGCAGCCAAACAGACATTCCTCACCACTTTACTGAAAGAGGCATATCATCGAATTTAGGTCTTCATAACTCTTCACAAATATATATACATCAAATCTCCTCACCTAGAAAGCAATCCTTCACTTCATTAACATAATGGTACAATTTCAAATTCCAATCTGTTGGATTAAAATTAAGGTACAAATCACCTTCATTTAAGAAATAAGTAAGGGGCTGGGGATGTGGCTCAAGCGGTAGCATGCTCGCCTGGCATGTGCGGGGCCCTGGGTTCGATCCTCAGCACCACATTAAATTAAAAAAATAAAAATGTGTGTCCACTGAAAATTAAAAATTAAATATTAAAAAAAAGAAAAAAATAAGTAAGATTATATAATAAGGTTTCATACAACTTGCTATTATATTCTCTTACATTAAAATGAGTCATGCATATATTAAAGATAATCCAATGGCATCATAAACATATTATTTATAGCTGATTAAATATGGTGCTTGGCTCAATTATTTAAAAGCAAAACAAAACCTAGTCCAAGGTCCTTGGATTAAGAATGGAAGTCCCCTGGGGCTGGAGTTGTGTCTCAGTGGTAGAGTGCTCGCTTAGCATGCCTGAGGCACTGGATTTGATCCTCAGCACCACATAAATGTAAAATAAAGATATTGTGTCCACCTAAAAAACTAAAAAAAAAAAAAAAAAAGGATGGAAGTCCCTCATTTTCATACTGGTTTAATTGGAGGAGGGACTCACATCTGACTTCAGCTTACACTCATCTACACTATGTACTTTTTCCAGGATTTGGTGTACTTTAAATTTGAGGGTTTAGTCAATATTGAGTTCTCCTTCAAAACACACATATTTCATTTTGATGGGTTGAAGGTAGTAAAGCTATAAATCAAAGGTCATCAGAGGTCATTTTAGTTAGCAACAAAACGGTCCTACTGAACCAAACCATGCATATTACCAATATGGTACTTAGTTTCCTAAATAACAAATATAAGAACGCTACCTAAATTTATTACTCCAAGTTCCAAGTTTATTTATTCAATCAAAGAACAGGACATTACTGTCTCGACCTTAATGTTCTGTTTGGTGAAGACATTTTTGGATAAAATGCCACATGATAAAAACAGGCAAAAGGTATTTGAGCAAAGCATAGACTATTGATTATGTGCCATCTGCTCTGTAAGTTGTAAGGCAAGTCAGCAGGTTTGACTTTTAGGAAAGCAAGACAGATCCTAATCAGAGAAATACTTTTAAACAAAGTCCCTGAGACAGCAATTTCACTTTAATGAATGTATCTAATAATTAATCATGCTAATAGTTTCCCATAGACTTCGCATGCCTCATCCTTATGTTCTTCTTTATTAAATTATATAAATTTAAGTGATCATAGACACTTGTAAAATATTGCCCCTCCAAAAATAATTTACATTCTTAACACAAAGGAAATGGCCCCTTAATTCAAAAGTTAAAAGTTATGAATGTATACAGGCTGGGAATGTGGCTTGGTGGTAGAAAATGTGCATGCACGAGGCCCTGGGTTAATCCCAGCAACAAACAAACAAAAGCTATGAAGGTATATAGATGCTAGAAAGCAAATAGTATAAAATTATAAACCAAAAATTTAATAGAAGTTTATAGAATTGCATTAGAAGCTCTATACCTGATTGAGGTTCATCATAAATGCCACCAATCTTCTATGCATTTAAATTGAAAACCTTAACATTATGAAACAGTATTTTATCTTGATGCCCCTTTAGGCCCATCTGAAAATAAGTGGCATCTTCAGCCAAAAGACTGCCATTTTCAAAAAAAATTTAAAAAAAAAAGACTGTCATTTTCATTGATTTCTCAATATTAAACACAAATTGTTACTAATGATGATGGTATGAATTAGCAGTTGGCTAAAAGGCCATGTTTTAAGTTTATATCAAAAAATATAGAATATTTTAAGGAATCTATCCTTTAAAATAAAACACACAAGTCTTTCCCATTTGTGAATGAAGGCCAGGCTCTAAAACTTAGGCACTTTTGTTTGTTCATCACACTATAAACATGCTATAAATAGTTTTGATGGACAGTTTCACCTTTAATTGAACCAACTCTGACCAGAACAGGGATAGGACTTTTGTCTCCTCCCTTCCCTGGGGCCCAGTGAGATGGACGCCAGAGGGATTCCACACAAGCTTTACAAGTCTCTGATTTAGACGCAGTTTGTTTTGAAACCATGGGTTCCTTTCTTATTAAATTCTTCTACTTGCCAGGAGAAAAGTGGAACAAAAATGAAGAAGGTTTGCTCTCTGTCTTGATAGGAAAAATGAAGAGCTTTGAAATTCCTAAGACAATAAACTCTTGAGTTTCTTACACCCTTATTTTTTAAAGAAGTATTTTAGAAAGAACAATGAAACAATTGGAGACTCTTGTTTTACCATGGTATTTGCTTTAAAAACTCAGATGAAGTCTCTCTCACATCCCCAATTAAAAATATTTGAACATGGACCCCAATCAATAGAAACAATCTCTGCTACCCAAAACTGAAGCTGACCATCAACCTTTATGTAAGCATATCTTTTCAATGGTCAGATAAATGATAAAACTGGATGAGAAGTGGGGGAAAGTCAATAATGCCTCCTATCTGCTCTAGGGCCAGGTGGCCTGGGTTCTTGATCCAAGTAGAGTCACATAACTTCCCTCTGGGACAAAGTTTCTTCTATAAAATGAAAGGTGGAGCTAGTGTGCTTTCTGGATTACATCTGACTATTCCACTAAGACAAAGAGAGATTACACAGGAATATCAAATATGTACCTATTCCCAATGGTTGTGTTTGCAAGCTCAGTTTGACCCTAAAATGGGGATGACCAATCGCTGTGCTATGAAAGCAACAAAGAAAATCCCAAAGAGAAAGGAATGTTTTCTATGCTGGTATGTCTAAGTATTTAGGCCTTTTGTCATCTTCTTTTTAATTGGGTTGCAGAGGAAGTGCTATTCCAGGCTTTGCCAACTCGGTGTCCTATTTACAACTGCCAAAGTAGAAAGCACAATCATCATCTGGGCTGGATCAAGAAAAAACAGCCTCGTTCAAATATGGTATCCCCTAAACTGCCCTGGAGGTGAGGGTAGGTTGTGTTTCCAGCAGGGTGAGAGGTGAGTAGATCCTTTGCTCCTGATCCATGCTGTTGGATTCCTCCAATATACTTGGTAGTTGAAAAGGGCAGAGCAGCATCTTGTTCCTCTACTCTACAGATGCCTCTCTTACATAGGAACTGAAGTTCAAACTGTACTCTTTGCTACACTAAGGGCTTTGCACACGTTGCTGGCTCTCACTCAAGAGGTGCAGAGGGAACAGGAGATGCCAGTTCCATGAAAACACAGCTATTCTCTCGTTTAAAAATGAACCCTCGTGCTTAGCACAATATCTGACATAGAATAAGGTGGCTCAATAACCATATACTGACTGACAGACATAACCATATACTGGCCTCTTGAAAGTAGGCCAGAAATTTAACAGTTTTGGTCGGTAAATGCAGAGTGAAGCAGAGCACCCTGTCAAAGGGGCAGCTCAAACAACTGATCATGGCTTATAAACCCCTAAAAGCCTAGGCTCTAAGATGACCTCAAACATCTTCTCTATCTGTGCAAACAATCATGCAGTTAAGGTGGAAGACAGCTGTGGCAAGGTGTAAAGAGCACAGGTCTGGAACAAGATGACCTGGTTTCAAATTCTAAATCCACCACTTAATAGCTATGACCTGGGGCAAGTCACTTTCACCTCTCAGCTTTGCTCCCGTGTCACAGGGGAATACTACTCACTTCCCAGCCCAGTTGTATTTAGAAATAAGGCCATGTAAAAGAAAGCACAGGAGGTAAGGAAAGAAAAAAAGGAGAAGATGGAGGGAAGCACTGGCTCCAGCAGAAGTTCCATCTCTAGGAAATCCAAAATGGAATTTTCCATAGAGGGCTTGGCATAGACTAGCCGCTGTGGGAATGCACTTGAGAGACTTTATGAAGAGATTGACAAGACCTGATGACAGTTTGGATTTGAAGGCTCTCAATTAAAGAGATCCTGCTCTGCCCTCCTCTGGCAGGGCCTGAATTCATCCTCTTTAGATTATACCTAAAATGATGAATCTCTTTAATTAGAAAGGGGAGGGTAATTTGGAAGAAACTTCTTAAATTGGTTTCCTTTACAAGTTTAGTGTTCCTAAAATGACTTAATGCTGCTGGCTGGTTTTGCTGGGGGGTGGGCAGGGTGGATGCTGGCTCTTTTTATGCTTTCAGGTTCCTTATGAAAGTTTTTAACTTTGTACTTGTGCTCCAAGGCAATTACAGTGAAGGGTGCCTTTTAAGCACTAGAATTATTTCTCTAATTTCCCTTTTTATGTTGTTATTTTTATTGGCTCTCTCTGTTTCTAGATCAAAATTGTCTCTTATAGCTTCTATTTTTTTTAATAACAGAGAAAACAGGTGATCCCAACTTCCCATCCCAGAGAAATCCTGAAAAAGAAGCTGTTTTTCAAATTAGTGCCCAATTCGAAGCTGAAACCTTTCCCTGGGGAAAGCTAACCTATTTGACTCAAAGAAAGCAACTCAGAGAGGAGAAAAGGATAAAACAGAGAAGCCAGGCACTGTGATTTAGAGCCCTGGTTTGCTACTAACAAGATGTCCAGTGACTGCTAATTTCCCTGTGACTCAGTCTCTTTAATAAGACATGGGAGGTAGCATCTGTCCTAGCTTTCCTTCCTGGGATCCTGGGTATAACATCCTTTTACAAAAAAGCACAAATCTTCTAGAAACAAGAAGATTAAAACTAACACTTGAAGCAACACACAAATAACAATATTCATTTTTGTATATAACCAAATTTAGACAAAGACCATGATGAGTGATTTTGTAGGGTGAAAATGTACCACAGTGGTTCAATGTCCATAACTCATAGGGATGCTACAGCATATCTAATACAACAGCCTTACTTCCGTTCAAGAATGAGTAGAAATTACCTGACACCTGTACCCTGAAATAATGTAGAACAGGGATTCCTGGGCAGAGTTAAATTTCTGGTGTTAATGACAATAAAAAAACGTGAAGAAACCACAGCCCGTCACAAGGAACAGTACTACAAGAAGCATTTTATCTGCTCTTTTCCTTTGCTAGACTGTTTGTTTTCTCCCACTGACTTGGTTTCTGGAAAGCAGGCTTAACCCATTGTGTCCCCCAGCTTATACCTAAGACTCCTTTAAAAACCTGTAAGAGGGGTTGTGGCTCACCAGTAGAGTGCTCACCTAGCACATGTGGGGCCCTGGGTTGAATCCTCAGCACCACATAGAAATAAATAAGTAGAATAAAGGTATTTTGTCCAACTACAACTAAAAAATAAATATTTTTTTAAAACTGTTAAGATTTTATAGTACACCTATGCAATTGCTCAACTTAAGTTTTCATAGGTGTCCTTATACAGGAAGAAAGGACATAATGGGTTAAGGCAGAAAAATAAGTAAAACATGAGAACTAAAATAAAAATCAAGGTTTGCAGAAGGAATTGATACTGTCTCTGTGAGAGCTGAACTATAGACCACAGACCTGTTAGGCATTCCTGAGCCTTTCTATTTCAATACTTCCTGCCCCTGAAAGGAAGGGTGTCTAGAAATAAGCATTTGGAATCTCTCCTCCAGGGATGGCTGGGATAATGACTCCACAACTTGACTCCTGGCTCCTTGCCTTTCACATGAAGGATTCCAGTTCTGAAAGTATCCTTTCATGCAAACAGACTCACTTGAGTAACTCCTAGGCTGAGATGAACAAAGACAAATTTCCATTTGGAAACTCAAAATCCAGGATTGACAGCTTTGGCTACAGTCAGCCTACTGCTGGCCTATTTCAAAAACGCGTTTGCTAAGAGGGTCAGGGATTCCTTCTCGTCCACATGCTGGAGCGACAGACTAGGGAAAACTTCAGAGTAGTTTTGCTTTTTCAGACACAAGTGCATTTTCTACAGCACAAAGAATCAAAAACATAGCTAATTAATGCTGATGGAGACTGATGTACCAAGTCATTGAGCAAGCCTCTGTGCCTTCCTGGAATGCAGAAATGGCCATCCACTAAGAACCCATTTAAAATCTCAGCATGTCTCATATAAGAATGGGTACATGGTAATGCTCAGTTGTTTACTGATCACCTCTAAAATGCTCAAATACAGAAAAAGAGCAGAAGGATCCCTTTCTAAGGGCAACAAAAGGCAAAACCATAAACAGATTGTTATTATAAGGTGAGAAAGGCAATTTCAGGAGCACAAAGTGTGGCACCAGCACGCGGAGAAGGGTCAGAGTCAGTTCAGAGGTGCTTCCAAAACAGCCTTGAAAAAGAGACATTACTGCCAAAACTCAAAAGTAAGGAGAGAGAAAGCTGAGAATGAGCAAGAATTGCCAGTCCTATCAAAGCCAAGTTTTCCCTGATGAATTCTTCAAGAGTAGGCTTTGGGAACTGGAATATTAATATACTTTTTCCCAATGATGAACTCACATATTTCAGTCAGACAGCTGAGAGTTACTTAATTGCTCATTAAGATTTTTGGCCAAGTCCTGATTTAATTCTTTAATGAATGCCACAAGAGCCAGGAACATGAAGGATCTCAGACCAAGAACAATTTCATTTAAGAGATACTAAAACGATGGTCTCGGGCTGTACAATTACCTAATATCCATGGGAGGCAACCTCTTGGGAGGTAGCAATCAAATTGTTTCTCATCCCATACCTCCCTCAATCCTCCCTTCTTCCATGTAGATCCTTCTCCCAGAAGTACAGTGGTTCCCCCTCATTCATGCTTTTAGTTACAAGGGCCGACTACCGTCCAAATATATCAAATGAAAATTTACAGAAATAAAAAAATTAAAACAGTGCTATAAAATCTCACCCTAAGATATGAATCATCCCATTATCCAGCATATCCACATATTAGTCACTTATCAGCTGTCTCGGTTATCAGACTGACCGGCATGTCACAGCACATGTTCAAGTAACACTTATTGTATTTAAAAACAGCCCTAAAGTGCAAGGAGGATGATACTGGCCACTCAAGTTGCCACAGAGAAGCTGCAAAATGCTTCCTTTGAGTGAAAAAATAAAAAGAGCAGTAAGATATCCTGAGAGAGACTCCACATTCACACAACTTTTGTCACCCTGTATCATTGTAACTGTTCCATCTTATTATTAATTATCGCTGTTAGTCTCTTGCTGTGCCTAATTAATTGAACTTTACCATAGGTATGTACATATAAGAAAAAAGCAATACATGCAGGGTCCAGTAATATCCAAGGTTTCAGCCATCCACTGGGTGTCTTAGAAAAGGGGGAAGTACTATATATCACTAGTTAAAAATTCCTTCTACTTGGGCATTGAGCTTGGGAGAAAAATTCAGTTACTTCACAAATACTTGAAGGAGGTTAGAGGCTACTTATCAAAGCCAGATTATGTCTAACATCTTAAAAAGTCAAATAAAAGAAAACTTTCCTTCTTAGAACTAAAAGAAAAGCACTCCCACAGAGCCTGGCTAAGACCACACTAATGGTGACATCAGGGAGCCAGGTATGCTTCCTGATACTACAAGCAAGGGTGGGAGATGGTTTTCTATTCATTCAAAGCACAGAAATACAAATGTAAATGATTTAGAGAGTCTATTACCTACATGAGGATATGATTCAAAAGAGATTATGGGTACTAGAGAACAAATGGAATGGGGAAGAGTTGACCATCCATTAAAATAACTGTGTCAGGTCAAGCCTCACTCACTCCTTGTGACTGCAGGGACAGTTTCATTTGGTTAACTTTCCACCACAACCATCCAACTAGCAAACTGTCATTTGGAAGGATATTTTAATACCAAAGTTACAAGACTAAATCCTCAGAAAGGACAGTGCAAATCATCCAAAATGCCTCTAATTTAAGATGACCACAGCTTAAAGCCATCCCAAATAAGTAAGAACTTAATAGTTTCTTCAAATTGTGCAGAGTAGGCTTTCCAGTATTCATTATTTCAGCAAATTCTTATTTCTAACCTAATTTTCTCCTGCTACAGCTTGTTTTTATTTCATCATTTGCTATTTACCAATTATATTATCCTACAATTTTTAGGTACTTCCACGTTCTTTTCATGCCCCAAATCAAGGACTATTTCAAATTATCTTATAGAGCTGGGAATGTAGCTCAATAGTAGAGCACATACTTAACATGAGCAAGGCCCTAGGCTCAGTCCCCAACACCATGAACACACACACACACACACACACACACACACACACAAATAATAATAATAATAATAATAATAATAATAATAATAATAATAATTCGTATAGTTTTTGGCAATATGCCATTTGTTATATGACACCGGTTTTTTCTTAGAAATTTAAGACCTAAATTTGGATTACAGAAGTTCCAAATGTTAGCTCTCTCCATTTTGTTGTGAAAATAAGAAAACAACTTTCTTAATTCATACACAGAGGGCACCACCAACACCCCCACCCATGCGTGTAAGCCTGGTACTAGGTAATTTAACCCAGGGAGCTTTATTGGTGAACTACATCCCCAGTCCTTTTTAGTTTTTATTTTGAGATAGGGTCTCAATAAGTTGCTGAGGGCCTTGCTAATTTGCTGAGGGTGACCTCAAACTTGTGATCCTCCTACCTCAGCCTCCCAAGTTGCGGGGATTACAGGCATGCACCACCATGCCTAGCCAGAGGGTATTTTTGAATAAAGGAAAAAAATTGTAAAGAATGGCTTTTAAAATTTTATCCCCCAATTTGCAGTACATAACAATGCAACGTCTCTCCCAGTCCTTTTAACAAGTTACTAGAATAGATGACTACTGGGGTTTCCTGAAGCTAAAATCTCTCACACTCACAAAGGGCTTTACAAATCCCTTCTTGCTCAACAAGTCTATGTAGTCTTAATACATACTCCATCTGACATCTGAAACCTCCAACCTACATATATTAAGAGGTGTGCTTCAGCCAGGCACAGTGGCACATACCTATAATCCCACCAACTTTGGAGGCTGGCACAGGAGATCACAAGTTCAATTACTAATATGCTGAGGCTAGCCTTGAACTTGTGATCCTCCTGCCTCCACTTCCTAAGTTGCTTCAGTAATTTAGCGAGGCCCTAAGCACCTTAGTAAGTCTCTGCCTTAAAATAAAATATATATATATTTTTTAAAAAGGCCATGGATTTGGCTTAGTGTTAAGCACCCCTGGGTTCAATCCCTGAGACCAGAAAAAAGAAATGTGGTCCAAATTCAAGCATCTTCTTCAATCCTGTCCAGCCTATTTCTATACAATCTAGACACCTGTTTAGATATCAGTTCCCACTCTAAGAAAGCATGTCGACAGCTAGATTCTTCATCATCACATAGTCTACTTTCCTGTCTTCATTACTCCTGGATTTAAAAGGTGACACCCTATATATACACACAGTCTATGTTATTAGGATTTCCCATATTACTAATCTGGAGGTTTAACAACAGGATCTCATAAAAATACAGAGTTCCAATCAGCCCTAAAGGATACAGCATATATGGACTAAGGTAATTAGCATAAGAGGCACTAGAGGACTGGGAGTTTTGTTTTGTTTTTGTTTCGTTCAAGAAGAGTTCAAGGGAGTGTATGTTTATTTCTCAAGTAATAAGTTTCTGCCATTAGAGACAACACCCACACATCTGTCCTTGCAGTTTCCTTATGCCTATTGTTTTATATAAATCATGACTCTGATACATTATCCTATACCTGTTGGGTGACTGTTAATATCTTAAAAACAGATCTTCCACTCTCCTGCCCTAGCCCATCCCCACTTGTCTTTGCTAATCCTAGATTGTACCTGACAACTCAGTTGCTGAGAACGAGCACTGACAAATGACAAGGGATTATGGCTTCTCCTGGTGATGGGGGAAGGCAAGACGGGGGCGGGGGTGGTGGGGAGGGAGACAAGTGAACAACTATGAATTACTTCAAACTCATGAAAGCTACGACTGATTCTGAGAGTGTGTACCTCACATGTGTGAGGCACTGAATTCAATTCTCAGCATCACATAAAAATAAATGAATAAAATTAAAGGTCCATCAACTAAAAAAATATTTAAAAAAAACATTACTTCATGGTATACTTAGAAGATAATACAACAGGCAAAGTACTATTGTTTGGATCTGGAATATCTCCCCCAAAGACCCATGTATAAAATACTTCATCCTAAGCTTGACACTTTTGAAAAATGGTGGATGCCTTTAAAAGGTGGGGCCTAGTGAATGGTTTTAAGTTATTTGCAATGTGCCCTCAAAGGGGATTGTGAGATGCCAGTCTCCTCTCTTTCTCCCCTGAGCTCCTTCTCACCTCTCCCTGCTTCTTTGCTGCCAACAGGCTTCCTCCACCATGCACTCCTACTATGATTGTCACCACAAAGACCCAAAAGCAATGAGGTCAATCAACCATGAACAGAAACCTTCAAAATTGGGAACCAAAATAAACCTTTCCTGTTCTTAAACTAATCACTCCAGGTTATTTTGTTACAATGACAGGAAATTGACTAATACAAAACTGATTAGTAGATGTAACCCGTTTTCAGAGATATTAAAATGTAGATCTTAAAATTCTATGAAATAATTAGTTATTTGTGGATACACGAACACATAATTAGAGATTCAGCTAAAGAGGGTAAACACAAAGGTGCAGTCCAGTAAAACTGGTCATGGAGAGAAATCTTATGCACTGTTTTATATTCTGAGTTCATTTTCCTTTTAGGCCTGCTCAAAATTTTCAAGAAAATGGCATTATGAAAGAAATCTAATGTATAATTTACCATACTCTACAGGTTATTTTTTAATTGTTTGCTCTTCATTTTACAAACATAAAATAGATATTCTACCAAAATTATGCTGCTCTATTGGAGGAATTTCTGTACTTCTTAATTTTTCCTAAATTTCCACTCTCAATCACCTGCAGTTTCAATAACCAGAAAGGTTTCTATCCTTTTGAATTTAGTCCCCCAGCACTATGAGATTCACCCACCCATAAAAAACCTATGCATCTTTCAAAACTTAACCCAAGGCCAGGCATCATGGCGCACGCCTGTAATCCCAGGGGCTTGGGAGGGTGAGCCAAGAGGATTGTGAGTTCAAAGCCAGCCTCAGCAAAAGGTGCTAGCAACTCAGTGAGATCCTGTCTCTAAATAATTCAAAATAGGGCTGGAGATGTGGTGGTTCAGTGGTCAAGTGTCCCTGAGTTCAATCCCTGGTAAAGGAAAAAAAAAAAAAAGAAAAATCTCAACCCAAAACTTGTCCCTCTTTTCTGTCATCCCCGTTAAGATTTTTCTAGCATCTTCCTCCTAAGTCTCTTGAAATTATCAATTTCTCCTCTAGAATGGTTACAAAGTACATGTACTTGATATTTACTTCTTAACACGCCTCTCCATATACACTAGTCTGCAACCTGTAAAATCTTTAAGAAGAACTGTTTTTGTCTTTGGGATTGTTTTTTATTTTGTTTTTGTTTTTACCAGGTGCCTAATGTAGTGCTTAACCCCAAGTATTCAAATGTTTGATGAAATACTGAAAACAAATTATAAACACAGGCAATACTACCCAGATGACAATAATTATATAATCACACTGACATCTTGAGCGCAGTTAAATACTTTTGAAAGATAAGGAATATCTCAAAGATTTTTAAAAATATGAATCAAATCTATATAAGTCCCCTGTTACAAAATCTATAATTATATTTCTTAATTTTACAGCAAGAACATATTCAAGACTCAGTTAATGGTTGGATTTTACATACAAAATATCTGTTGTATTTAAATTTCTTTTAATTGGCGAAATTCTCTTAGGGAACTATAAATCCCACACACGATTTTAAGACAGTTTTTAGATAACTGGCTCCTAGAATAATTAACACATATATGGAAACCTAAACAACATATCTTATTTTCAAGGAAGTTATTTACTGTGATATATTGTTTATTTCTTACGTGCTCCAAACATTAAAAAACCATGAAATATCACCACCACAATAATATTGTGCAGAAAACCAAGTGAAGTAAATCAATCATATAGGAAAAGATACACAGTATATTGCTAAGTTTAAAAAAATTACTGTACTCTCTGCTGTAAATCATCCTATTTTATAAATATATACCTATATATGCACACATACATATGCACGTGCACGCAGAGAACCTACAGAAAGAGCTACAAAACACACTTTTATAATGATTTTCCATTGGAAGTGGGAATAGGAAATAAGAGATTTTATCACTTTTAAAATGACAAACCAATGTCATTAATTGTAGCAGAGTTCACCCAACAGACTTCACTTGGCCCATGTGTTAAAGGTTTGTCCTTAGAAAAATACTATTGGGGCGTGGTAGGACTTTGAAGGGATGGGATCTAGTGGGAGGAATGCCCTTGAGGGAATCCTGGGCCCCTGCTCTTTCCCTCTTTTCTTTTTTTGGCTTCCTGCCCATGAGGTGAGAGGTTTGCTCTGCCATACGCTCCTAGCCACAGGTCCAAAGCAACAGAAGCAATCAAACATTGATGCAAGGCTACATAACTGTGAGTCAAAATAAACCTTTTCTCTTTACAAGTTGATTTATCTCAGGTATTTGTTATAGTGATTGAAAGCTAACTCACATACCACTTAACTGACCTTTACATTTTATAACAAAACCACCTTTGCCTTTAGAAATGTTATAGAAATGCATTCATCATTATCAATTGTATCAAGATAACAAAATGGAATTATTAACTAGACTATGAAAAAACAAATTCTACATAAATTCATCTATGTTAATTGTGTAGAATTATTGCAGAAAGGACTTTTATTAACTAAAAAGAATCTGAATCTGGTACAAGGAAGTTATAAAGCAAAGCTTTAGTAACACCAAAAGGTACTTCACCTCATCTTTCATCTCTTCTCCTGGTCTACTGGGTGTAAGAAAGAGAAAAGGTAAACTGCTTCTTAGAAAGCCACGTTTACCTTTAATTCTAACTATCATGAGCTAAAATCACACTGCTGTCTAGCAAAATCATAGGACCTTAATTACTGCGATAAAATGCTACTCATGCCCAATCTATCACTCAGATGTTTATAAAATGAATCAACAAACACAGCTAGAAACCTATCCTTGGAGAAGCTTGTGACCACTCCTAAGCTTGTTTAACCTGCTTCTAACTAAAGCCATGCTTTTGCTTGCCAAAAAAATAAATAAAAAATAAAAAATAAATTGTTCTGTATTCTCTAACCAGTACTATTACTCACCGTTTTCCTGATACAAGAAACATGACTTTTTGCCCCATTCTAGGAAAACAGTTCTAAGAATTTAGTTATCAGGCAAAGCATCCACAATCCACATGGTATAATTTATGAACGACTCACTTTTAATAAAATTAATTTCAAAGCAACCATGCAGGCATGTGTGACATCAATATCTATTGACATCGATATCATTCACTGTCTTAAAAAAAAAGAATTATTCTCACTGAATTTTAGTAAGCATAGACTAAACATCCAAGATGAGAAGTAAAAAGATCTGAAGAAAAGTCAAGTTGAGATATATATGTATTTGAAAGAGATTAATCAGTAAACTCCATAATTTAAATTTCAAAGCTTTTACTTTAATTTTTTGCTTTAATGGCATAGCTGTCTATTTTAAAAATAAGTTATATCCAATATATTCCTACACTTCAATTCCTGCAGATGAAGAATAATCCATGAACATAAGGCAGGTAAAGTTACTTATTAATTCCTTAGAAAATTAAATCTGATACCTATAAAGCAAGTATTCCTCCCTACTCTTGGGTCTCATCCCACTCAGGTCTTGAAGGGTAAGTGCTTTTTAAGGTAAAGATTACAAAAGCAAATCCATCAAGTCAGATTCAGAAAGAGAGAAAATAGAAAGGTAGTTGCAAGGGGCAAGGTAAAGGGAAAAATGTGCTGGTATTGCTAAATGGGCACAAGTTTTCAGTAGGGGATGATGAAAAAGTTCTGAAATGGATAGGATGATAGTGTGAATGTGCTTAATACCACTGACTGTATACTTCCAAACAGTGTAAATAGTAGGTTTTTTTAATGTATATTTTATTATAATGAAAAAAAAACTGAAAATTAACAGACTGGTGATCCAAATTGAATGACAAGTTGAACCACTTTTACTAGTAGGAAAAGACTAAAAACTCATCAGTAATTTAAGATTTTACATAAGAGTGCTAATCATTTTCATTATTATAGACTCATCATGTGAGCAAGAATGACAACTTTCTTAATAAATTAAATATTGATACTTTTAACTTTTTCTGATACTATGAATAAACTCTTCAAAAACAGTTAAGAAAAAAGCAACACATAGAATCTGTCTCAAAGAGCTGCTAAAAGGTATGTTCTCCCAAAATGAAATTTGGTAAAGAAGGTTCAACTTCAGTTTAAAAGTGGTTAAAAGAACAAATGCCCACTTTTCTATATCAGCAATTAAATTCCCAGATGAGTTTGCAAAACATACAGAAAGAGCAAATGGGCAAAGTGGACATGCTGATCCTCTGTTTAGACAGAAGGTGGTCTTGAAAGGACTGACCATGTGAACGCCCAGCCAGTCCTCCCACTGCGATTCAAAGCAGCTAGGTAAGCAGAGCACTGTGGCAGAAAGCGTTTAAACCATTTAGCTCACAAGCATTATTTCATTTTATGCTTTCCTGGGGGAAAGATAGACATATATTTTTGGACATCGTTTTATGTTAGAAAAAGCAAGGACGATGCCAAAACACTATAAAAGAAAGGAAGTGACAAAGTGAACACTATTCTACCAAGTATATTCAACAAACTCCTCATTTCTTCTGGCCTAACAGGATGGAGTGGGAAGGCAGGGAGGTGTGGGCTGAGCAAGCCAATATAATGTACAAAGTACAAAAAAAATGAATTGTAAAAAGATTTTCAATGATGGTATCCCTGATTCAAACAGATTTCATATCTACAGAAGTAGGTCTATTAAATATCCTACAAATATTCATTTGAAGGCTTACGCCTTTTCAAAGATTTTAACATCTCAAACAACGAAGATTTATACTCTTTCTGGGGCAGGTCTCTAACAGGTCCAACAAAATCATAAACAAAGACTTAGATTTGCTGTTCAGAAAAACATCCCTAAATAGCAGAACACAGGGTTCACCATCAGATTGCCACAGCCTTTAGCCAAGGTTCAGTAGTTCAGGACATGTTATGAGTTGGACATGAGGAGTTCCCTCAATAAGCTCTTGTTTGAGACAACACAGGGATTGTTGGGTGGGAAGATTAGGCTATGAGAGCTGTAACCTAATCAGTAGATGGATCCATTTGATGGATTGATAATTTGAATGGATTAACTGGATTGTAGCTGTCAAGCAGGTAGAGTGTGGCTGGAGGAATTAGGCCACTGGGGGCGCGTCTTTGGGGTTTATATTTTATCCCTGGCACCTCAATCTCTGTTTCCTGGCTGTCATAAACTAGCAGCTCTCTTCAGTCATGTCCTTCCATCATGACAATCTGCCTCACCTCACACCCAAACCTATGAAGTCAGCCAACCACATACTGAACCTCTGAAACCATGGGCCAAAATAAACTTTTCCTCCTCTCAGTTGTTCTTCTCAGGTCTTTGGGTCACAGCAAAGAAAAGCTGACTAACACAGGACACCGCCCTGATAAGGGTAATAAGAGCATTACTCTGCTAGGGCAGTTGGCTAGTTTTACACTCAACTATCACAATATATTGTACTTAAAAACCTATCTTCAAATATAAGTTATCAAAGAAACGGCTAAGAACATCTAAAAGACAAAAATCCCTACCCCCCTCAAAAAAAAAAAAAAAAAGTACATGGCAAAGCCATTCAAATATTGTGTTCCAATGACAACGGGTCTGTCATGGTTGTTTCTGATAAAAAAACACAAAGCTATTTTATCTTTGTGAATTGATGAAAATCAAAAGTAGGAAATAAGGTAAGGGGAAACTGAATGTGGCATGTAATCATAAGAAGGTGTCAAAGAGTTGAAAAAGAGAGAAAAGACTACAGTTACCAATTCAGAGAAAAAGAACACAAATAAATTCAAAAGAGAAATTACATTCACGCTATCCACCAATGGTAGGTACTCAAATAGATGGGAAATTATAAGCTCCCAAAGGTGGAAAAAAGCAAGAGACAGTGCTGACCTTCTTGGAATTTACAGCTTATTCTGTGCTCCTCAAACAAAGATGAAAAGATGTTCCTCATGATTGCAGTCACCTCCATGCCTGCTACTCACCAACATTAACTGAGCTCCATGACAGAACTTTAAGGCTTCCCCAGGATTCCTGTCCTCTGATTCAATAGAACACTAACTACTAATATGAAGAGAGTTTGGAAAATGTAATTATTAAAATTACTAAGTCACTGACTACAGAATATGGAGATTGTCATAGATTATACAGATGGTCCGAATCTAACCATAAGACTTTAAAGGAGAAAATTTTTTTCCAGGGAGATGCAGAACAATAGGAAGTCAGAGAGATCCCAACTGAGAAGGGCGTATCATACCATTTATGGCAAGGTAAGGGCCCACATGTTTAGTACAGAGAGAGGTTGGTCCTCCAGTTACTAAGGGCTAGCCAGATGACATTCCACAAAGAAACAGACACCTCGGTTCCACAAACACAAAGAACCAGAGTCTGCTAACAATCTGGGTTGAGTGATCTTAGGAGTACATTCTCCTCAGAGACCACCAGCCAACACATGGATTTCAGTCTCATGAAACCACATACAATCAGTTGAACCAATCCCAGCTTCTGATCCACAGAATCATGAGGTAAAATGTCATTTTAAAGCCATTGAGTGTGTTAGTTTGCTCTTCTATTGCTAGGCAGCAACAGAAAATGAATGCCAGCACTTACTATATGAAAGTATTTGGACACAATAATCCATTTAATTGTTACAACAGCCCTGAAAGTTATTACTACCTTGCATTTTACAGAGAAGGACTAGAGAGTTTAAATAAGCTGTTCAAAAACATACACCTTAGGTATTAGCAAAGGCTATTTACTTATTTACAAGAAAGTTAACTGGCCCATAACATTTATAACTTGAGTTAAAACTTTCATCTGGAATCAGACAAAATTTCACTCAATGAGGAAATAACCCTTTTTATCAGGGTCAAAAATAAAGAATAAATTTTAAATAAAATAGTTTAAACTGTAAACCAAACCAGAGCGATACTTTTATTTAATGTCCTTATGCAAAAATGTACACAGTCAACCTGATGGGGGAAAAATCATATTTATTAGGAAGAAATTCAAACCTAATAATTATGGCTTCCTACACCTTAAAAAATAAATCAAAATATTCAGTCAATAAAAGGTTAAATTTTAATGTAGATACAGTTTTCTTTTTATTTTAATCCATGATATATTTTATATATGGTATCACAAAAAGAAAACAAGTTGACTAGAACATACATAAAGGTTTTATAAAGGAAAAAGAAAAATAAGGAACCAGCACCAATAATAAGCACTATTTAGACACACATATCCATGTTCCAGAAACAAAAAAAATTCTAGGTAATGGCAATGATAGTAAAAAAAAGAAGTCGGGAGCAAAATGCAAGCCAAAAGGAAAGTCTGATATTTATTTTATGAGGAAGACAGTCACCCACCTGAAATTGCTATACAAGATGAATAAAATCTGCTTCCTAATCCTTTAAGGATTATTGCTAAAGACTCAAAATTAAGAATTAATTTGAGCTTCTGTTCTATAAGAGAAATTCATTCAAAACTCAATTCAGAAACCACCACTATCTAACATCCCAATACAGTAATTAGCAAAAAATACAAACAAGAAAAATAGTATTGAGAGAAACATGGAGAATATCTTTAATCACATGTACACCCGGAACTGGATCAACCAATAGCACTGTTCTCCAGTGTTAATATTTTCTTGTGTAACCCTTAATGATGAAGTATTGATTCCAAGAATATGAGGCAAAGATGGATAATACAGCAAATGTAATTTCTTCTTATATAAACCAGCCTTGGATTTCCACCATATACTTTGAATTTATGTTGTTAAATGCTGTTTTATGTATGAATGGCACAGTCGTGCTGTTTTACTTTCAGTAATAAAATTTTTTCTTTTTAAAATAGCCTATGGAGGTGAGGGGGGATGATTTCTAGCCTAGGACATTTAAAAGAAAACTCTAGAGAGAGTTAACCATTTTAGTATCCTATTTTTTAAACCTAATACATCTATGTCATTAGGAATTTTGCAAAGGCATTCACATCAATCATTAATTTGTAGGTGTTCCTATGTAAATTGCACATACCTATTTAGATTTTTTTTCAAAGGCTAGTAGCTCACTAATTATTATTTGGAATAGGTAGCAACAAGGTATTTTTTTAACCAGAAAACTGAATGGAGCAGGAAAGCAGCACAGACACACATTTGGTCATGTTCTAGAGCTTAAGTTGGAAAGCAGTTTCACAAGTGTTCATTTCACTGTTTTTCTTTATACCTTCACATTACCTATATTCTCCTATATTACCAGTGTATTGCATGATTTAAGGGAATAAGGTGATAAAGATAACAATTAAATTTTCTTCAAAATAGAGTTAGAAACATAACATCATGAAAACAGCACTTCGTTGGTTCCCACAAACATTATTTCCATTTAGTTCATTTTACCCCGTTTATTAACATATACATGAATGCCTTCAGTTTAACAGAAAAATGTTTGTTACGGACATTTTAACTGTTGAGAAGAGCACAAAATAGTTATAATCAAGGAAATTTAGAATCCACTTAAAAATCTCATATTTCTAAATTAAATTTCTAAAGAACTTTAGTAAAATAAAGAGAAAATATAGCCTATAGATCCGTTCTTAAACACATTATATGTATTGCTAAAATATTCTTAAAAATGCTTCCAATCAACTTGAAGTTTAAGGTTATTTTTAACTTTATAGAATATCTAGGAAGGATTTATGACATAATTGATTGTTTTACCTCTAAAAATTGGCTAAGGTTAAATATTACAAATCAGTGTGTAGTCTGGATTGTGCACTAGTTTCTAATTTTTTTCTACTATAGCTACTGGTCTCATTTCCAATTCTTTTTTCTATTTTTGTTTATTAGATCACAACTAATTCAATACGTTGTCCTAAATAAAGTTCAGAAGGTTAGAGATTAAAGATTATAAACTTAATCTTATTATTAGAAACTATCTTTAAGTATTCTCCTAATCTTCTTACTAGAAAAGTACTGTTTAAGAACGTTTCCTATGAGATATCTCCTCACCCCAATAAGAATGGATATCATCAAAACAAAAACAGATCATAATCAAGTTGGTCTCATTCCAGGGATGCAAAGATTATTCAACATGTGAATCAATAAATGTAATTCCTCACATAAATAGAATTAAGGACAAAAATCACATAAATATAATCCCTCCCCATTAAAATACCAATGACATCCCAAGAAAAATCTTAAAGTAAACTTAAAAATACATATACCAATGACATTCTTTATAGAACAAGGCAGAAAAGAAAAAAAAAAGTAGTCCAAAACTCATATGGAAGAATAAAAAACCAGAACAGCAATTCTAAGCAAAAAGAATAATACTGGAAGCATCTCAGTACCCAATTTTAAGTTGTATGACAGAGCTACAGGTAACAAAAACAGCAAGCTACTGAAATAAAAACAGACACACAGCCCAATGGAATAGAAAACAAACACACACACACACAAAAAAAAAAAAAAATCCACAAAATACAAGCATCTGATCCTTGACAAAGGTGTAGAAAAACAATCTTGGAGAAAAGACAACCTTTCCAACAAATGATGCTGGGAAAAACTAGATATCCATATGTAGAAGAATGAAACTAGATCCTTCTCTCCTTCTCTGCAAGAAAGTCAACTTGAAATAAATCAAAGACCTAAGAACCACACCAGAAACTCTGCTACTGCTAGAAGAAAACATAGGGTCAACATTCCAACATACAGGCAGGAGGCATAGACTTCCTCAGTAAGATTCAAAAAGCTTGGGACTAATACCAAGAATTAATAGATGGGATGGCATCCAATTCAAAAAGTTCTGCCAAGCAAAGGAAAACAATTAAAAACCTCAAGAGAGAGCCTATGGGATGGGAGAAAGTCTCTGCTAGCCACTCTTCCCACAAAGGATTAATATTCAGAATATATAGAGAATTCATAAAATTTAACACCCTTCACAAAAAAACACCCAATAACCCAATCAATAAATAAGCTAAATGGACATTTTTCAAAAGAATATAAATGATCAACAAATATATGAAAAAATTTTCAACATCTTTACCAATCAGGGAGGTACAAACCAAAAGTCAATGAAATTTCATCTCACTCCAGTCAGAACAGCAGTCATCAAGAACACAAATAATAACTAATGCTGGCGAGGATACAAGGGTATGTAGGGGAGGAACACTAATTGTAAATTAGTACAACCACAATGGAAATCATATAGAAGTTCCTCAAAAGACTAGAAATGGAACCACCACATGACCCAGCTATATATACCACTCCTCGGTATTTATCCAAAAAAATTAAAATCAGTATATGATAGTGATATATGCATGCATACCCATGTCTATAGCAGCACAATTCACAACAGTCAAATTTTGGATCCAGCCTAGGTTTCCATCAACAGATAAAGAAAATGTGGTATAAATTCACAATGAAGTTCTATTCAGCCACAAAAAAGACCAAAACAATTATGTCTTTTGAAGGAAAATGGATGAAACTTGAGAGTATTCTGGTAAGGAAAATAAACAAGATTCAAAAAAATCAAAGGTCACATATTGTCTCTTATATGTGGAAGCTACAGAGAAAAGGAGGGAAGAAATCTCCAGAAAATAGAAGGGAGACCAGTAGAATAGAGGAAGGGGCACTGTCTCAAAATTAAACACAAAGAAACAAACAAAACAAAACAAACAAACAAACAAAAAACACTGGGGATATGGCTCAGTGATATAGCATCCCTGGGTTCAATCCTCAGTGCCGCAAAAAAAAAAAAAAAAAAAAAAAAAGATGGATTTTGAAATTGTGTTCACCATCAAAAAATGAGACATGGTTCAGAGATAGATATGTTTATGCTGATTTAAACGTAAACCGAGAGACCAGGAGGGGAGGAAAAAAAGAGGTACTAGGGAATAAAATTGACAAAATTGTGCTATATACATGCATGAATACGTCACAATGTTTCCCACAGTCATGTATAATTATAATGCACCAATAAATATGTAACAAATTTTTAAAAAGATAGAAGTTGTGGGCTGGAGCTGTAGCTCAGTGGTAGAGTGCTTGCCTAGCATGTGTGAGGCACTGGGTTCAATCCTCAGCACCGCATAAAAATAAACAAAATAAAGGTATTGTATCCATTTATAACTAAAAAACAATGTTTTTAAAAAAAGATAAAAGTTGGCAGGGATGTAGAGAAAAGGAACCCTTATACACTCTTTGGTGAGAATCTAAATTAATATAGCCATTGTGCGGGGGGGGGGGGGGGGGATAGAACTACCAAATGATCCAGTAATCCCACCACTGAGCACATATCTAAAGGAAATAAATGAAATTAATTTGATGAAGAAACATCTGCATTCCCATGTTCACTGAAGCACTATTCAAAATAGCCAAGAAATGAAAACAACCTAAATGTCCATCAACTGGTGTGTAGACTCAGCAACTATGGTACATATACATAAGGGAGTACTATTTAGCTACAAAAATAAACAAACTAAAATCTGTCATTTTCTAGAATATGGATGGAACTAGAGATCATTGTTAAATGAAATAAACCAGACACGAAGGACTCAAAACAGTTTCACTCATGTGGAATCTGGGGAGGGAGGGGGGATTGATTTCATGAAAATAGAATAGAACAGTGGTTACCAAATCCCAGCTACTCAGGCTGCTGAGTCAGGAGGATCACAAGTTTGAGGTCAGCCTCAGCACCTTAGTGAGACCCTATCTCAAAAAATGAAAAGGGCTGAGGATGTAACTCAAAGATAAATTGCCCCATGGTTCAATCGTGGGGTAGGAGGGGGAGGATAAAAGAATAGTGATTACAGGCAAGGGGGAGGGAGATGTGATGTGAGCAATAAATGCTGGTATTCTATTATTACACAGTAGGTTGATAACAGCAATCATGTACTGTTCAAAAGCTAGAAATAGCAGGGTGTGGTTGCACACACCTATAATCCTAAGAACTTTGGAGGCTGAGGCATGAGGATTGTAAGCAACGCCAGCCTAGGCAACTTCGCAAGACCCTGTCTCCAAATTCTTTTTTATTATTATTATTATTAGCTACACATGACATTACAATGATCTTGGCAATTCATACATTTGAATCAATGGGGTATAATTTCTCATTTTTCTGATTGTACAGATTGCAGAATCACACTGATCATAGAGTCACCCATATACATACAGCAATCATAATGTCTATTCTATTCTGCTGCCCTTCCTATCCCCCCAAATTCTTATTTAAAAAAAAGGAATGGGGCTCAGGGATATAGCATCCCTGGGTTTAATCCCCAGTATCATTTAAAAAAAAAAAAGCTAGAAGAAAGGATTTTGAAAGTGTATTCTCCATAAACAAATGATATATGGTTGAGGAGATAGATATGTAACATGATTTAAACATCACACCATGTTTTAAAACACTACATGGTACCCCCATTAATATGTATAATTTTTATGTTCTTACAATCGACTTACCAAAGAAAGGTTTTCAGCGTTCACCCCTGCCCATTCAACAGGTGTTGATTTTTTTTTTTTTTTAAAGAACCAGGTTAATCTGACCTGTTCAACTCCAGCTTAGCTTTTAACACCTTGTCATAATATCCTTATCTTGTAACACTCAGGAAGGGTTAGTATTTCTTTGTAAACAGAAATACTTTTAAGAAAAGATTTCCTATAAAAAATATGAATTTCAGTGCTGGCACTTGGACCTGAAGAGAAAATTCTGACCAAAGAAAAGAATTATACCCAGATGTTAGTTGCTATTATTAATCACAGAAAGACATAACAATCCACTTAAATGTCTAAAAATGTTACATTTGGATCTGGAATGTCCCCCAAAGTCTGTGTGTTGCTAACTTGGTCCCCCCCGTTTGGTGGTGCTATTGGGAGGAAGTGAAACTTCAAGAGATGAAGTCTAATTGGAGTAAGTAGGTCCCTGGGGACATGTCCTTGAAGGGTGTGTCTTGTCCCTGGTCTCTTTCTTTCTTTCTTTCTTTCTCTCTCTCTCTCTCCCTCCCTCCCTCCCTCCCTCCCTCCCTCCCTCCCTCCCTCCTTCCCCAACAGCATGAGGTGAGCAGTTTCACTACACCAGGTACTCCCACCATGATGTCTTTCATCACAAGCCCACAGCAATGGACTGATCAATTGTACTAAAACCCCTGGAACCATGAGCCAAAATACATTTTTCCTCAAGTTGATTTTCTCAAGTATTTTATCATAGCAACAGAAAGCTGATGAAAAGAAGGAATGGTCACCTAAATGGGATTCCTTTTATACTTTTATATATATTATATAGACATCAAAAGTAATGTTTACCACCCCACACACCCCCCAAAAGGTAAAATTACATGGCAAACACCTTATGTTACAGAATGTGTGAAAAAAAAAGAATAGGATAATCACCATTTTAAAAACTGTGAAAATATTATAAATTACATTCGTTTTTATTATCTTTTCCCAAATGGTATACAATACATATGTATAATTGTTTTCATCAATAACACCACTGTTATTTTTTCTACTGCTAATACTTTAAAATGTGCTATCATCTTAATCCCCATGAAGACCATAGCTCCTTTCTCACTTTTCTGGAAAATATATTTCCAACATACTCAAGTCATCTGAAACACAGATTAAGAATTCTCAGAAACTAATAGCCTTGGTCTTTTGGAAGGAATATTCATTTACCAAGTGCTCATTTATTACCTAGCTGATGAAGTCAAGCTGAAGACTATTAAAATATCATCGTGAAAAATACATTTGACTCTCAATGATCATTATAGCAGATAAACACAATTTGGCTTTGAGGATCCCTGCACAGTCCTTTGCCCACCCATGTCAGAATCCCAAGAAGCCTGTA
Organism: Spermophilus citellus; assembly: GCF_964194105.1. NCBI lineage: Eukaryota > Metazoa > Chordata > Mammalia > Rodentia > Sciuridae > Spermophilus > Spermophilus citellus. The sequence goes on along the minus strand of NC_138183.1, from coordinate 51,460,120 downwards.
GCATTCCTGTGCTGATTCCTGCATTCCACCAAATCACTCTACAGAGATCGCCTTTTGGTTGCGTCTTTTATCATGCTCCTCAGGGGCACCATGCATGCACTGATACAGAAAGCATTAAAGATGTTCTCGGCTCTCTTTTGTCTTCAGTCTTCAGTTACACTATCAAAGTTCAACTTAAAATTAATAAATATTAGGTTATTTTAAGTAATGAGCAAGGAGGAGGGGAGAGAAAGCACCAGGGGCTGAAATAGAGTAAATTAAATTCCATGCATGTATGATTATGTCAAAATGAATCAACCATTCTATATAACTATAATGGGCTAATAAAAGCATAAAATAAATAAAAATTTTTCAAAAAGAAATAAGCAGACAATTGCTTGAAATATTTAAATTTTCTTTACCCTTGAACATTTTTCCTAACCTCCAATTTTTATTGCAATGATATCTCGGATATAATCCAATTGCCTGAAGTTATCTTTAAAAAATATTCAAAACCAATCTACTTTAACAGCACTTGGTACCATTTTACCAACATTTTCTGGCTATCTATTTTAAAAGGTTTAAAAAAAATGGTGACAGTTGAAAAGTATTTTCTAATTAGTTTCCATTTTCATCCTTGAAACAGACAAGTTTCCCCATCATGAACACTTCCTTAATATTAAAATGTTGCCTAAAAATCCTTGTTTAGCCCCAAGTTTGTTATCATAACTCCTTTAATTCCACATGAGAGAAATTTGTTTGCAGTGCTAGGAACTGAAACCAAAGCCTTGTGCATGGAGGTAAATGCTTTACCACTGAACTATATACCTAGCCCTTAGTTTATAAATTTACAGACATCAAATGGATTTTTCCAGGAAAAAGAAGTAATCCCACAATTGTAGCCCACAGATAATACATGATGATTTTTTTTTCCTCGTAGGGAAATTTTGCATCAGATAAGAGGTTGGCTTTAAATTGACCACTTTCTTTTTTTTCTTTTTTTTTAAATTTATTTATTTATTTTTTTATTGGTTGTTCACAACATTACAAAGCTCTTGATATATCATATTTCATACATTAGATTGAAGTGGGTTATGAACTCCCAATTTTACCCCAAATGCAGATTGCAGAATCACGTCGGTTACACATCCACATTTTTACATACTGCCATAAAATTGACCACTTTCATAATTTTAAAAATGTAGTATATTTACAAGTAATTGAATGGGAAATGCCTGTACTTCAATCCTGCTAAAACACTACCCTGCTACTTAATGAATAGGAGCCCACCACGAATTTTGTTCTCAAAATAAAAACTGGGCATATATAAAGATAACCATTTTTCTCTGTGTCCACCACTCTTACTATAGAATATAAATGTGGGCAGCCACACCAAAATTTACACTCAATACTTTGCTCCCTTGCTTGTGAGCGATCTGCAAGTCAATGACATCAGCATCACCTGGGAGCATATCAGAAATACAAAATCTCTGACTCCAGCCTGGACCTACTGACACAGCCTGCATTGAAGGAGGTCCCACGTCATTTGTTTGCACATTAAAGTTTGAGAAGCATTGCTCTAGAGATTAAGGTAGAAAGTTTGTGCTAAGTTGTAGAAAATTCAGTCAGCAATAAATAAGTCATTCCTAGAGATTGTTGCTAAATCTTTTAATTAATCATGCCTTTCAGCTAAGATTAAAAAAATATATATCTGATGCTTAGTACCTAGTAACAGAATTTTCATACATTATCAGAACTGGGTATTTTTTAATAACATGCTGAAAATAGGTACATCTGTTCTCTATTCTCCATTAAGAAAGCATTCCTGTGAAAGAATTTTCCTCTCCTTTTCAACCCTACACTGGGTCTTGTGGATGAAATCTATTTTTAATTTTTCCACGTAAAAGAACCTTAATATAAGGATTCTAACTGACCAATTTCAGAAAGCATTTGTTTGCCTTACAAATGAATAAAAGGTGCTTTTGAGGGACAAATAGATAGCCTCTATCAGGGTCATTCCACTCACAATCCTCAGTAAGTTACACTTGTAACAAAGGGTCTTCTGACTTCTCAGGAAAATTTTTCATAAGAAAATATCAAATAGCAGGCTCCTGGGAATTTGTAATACAATCTGACTCACAAAAGTACAATTCACACAACTGTCTGGAGGTGTGTCCCTTATGTAACATGGTACACCTGTACTGACTTGGGCTCTGTTAGTCCACAGATTCTTAAGCAAGATGTTTTCTATAAAGGACTTCAACTATAGCCTACCCCAAAAAGTGTTCTGGGAATAACTTTATCCCTCTACAATCACAGCCTTGTCCTAAACAGAGCCCTTAAGTAAATTAAATCTTTAGAAAAACACACTTTTTTGTTTGTAAAGAAAGAAACATTTCCTGAATGCTAGGGAATGTTTCCTTGAGAAACTGTTTATGTTACTGTGTTGAAAAGGTGTTTATGTTGCTATAAACACCTTCCTTGTAAGAGGGGACGCAGAGTCTCCCCTTTGTTTATATTGTAATCAGCACTGATTCTGGAAAGATCTACCTTTATTCCTCATACTTGGACTTTGACTCCATTCTAACCCAATTAGACCACTCCTAATGATGTTCTGTTATTTTTTTATTAGCATAATAGACCCACTACAGAATAGTGGACCTTGGGTTCATAATAAGCACCAAGCCTATTAATCAGCAAGGTTTGGTGGTTTATACTATGAGGACTTTGTTAACCTGGTGCTATATTTCCAGGACTCTGCTTTCCTCGATGATTCCAGGTAGAAGTTGACGAAAAGTAAAATGGGCAGAGAACTGAAAGCAGAACATTGTCATGATTGGCAACATGGCTGCTCTTCTCAGGTTCTATCTACTGTACCAAACTGGCCCTGTAGATGAACAAACCACCGACGTGGTGAGTACACTGAGGCACAGCTTCCTTCGGGCCCACCCCCAGGAGCTTTCTCTCACGCTTGGCTTCTCACACTGAGACTCCACTGATGTTCCTGCTTCCCTCCTGGACCACTTTACTTCACGAACAGTCTACCATAAAAACTTAACATTTAATTTCTGTAAGTCCCCTTACTCCGTATCTCACAACAGTTCCCCTTCCATGATTAAACTCCAGCTGATCCCAAGACTTAGTTGACTTATTAGGTCCAGGTTTAAAATGTGTGCTTGCCATCACAGTTATGGTGCACCCAGCAACAAGTGGCAAAGCAAGCGTCACCTTCTTGTGCTCAGCAGACAGACAGGAGAAGAGGGCCTGGAGTTGAAGTCCCCTCTACAATGCTACATTTTCTCTATATAACTTTTTGGTTTTCTTTTTGTTCTGGCTTGAGACATTAACATTTTAAAAACTCACATATTTAAAGTGACACAATTGTATATGTCTTGCAATATATCTACACCCAATAAACCACTGCCACCATCAAGATGATGAACAAATCCAATCAACGCTAAAAGTTTCCCAGTGTCTCTTGGTAATCCTTTCCCTTCCCTGACCAGCTCCAATTCCCATCCTCAGGCAATCACTTGGATAAGTGGTTGCTTTCTTTCCAAATAATCACTATTTTCTAGAATGGTACATATGTCTATATGTAATCATATAATAGACACTTTTTTAGGAGGACTCCTAGCTTCTTTCACTTAACATAGTAATTATTTTGAGAACCATCCATAGTGCTGCATGAATCAATAGTTCATTCTTCCTCATTGCTCAGTAGTATCTGCTCAGTATCTAATATGTGGACAAACCCTGATTCATTCATCTGTTCACCTGCTGGTGGACATTTGGGTTTCTTCCAGTTTGGGGCTATAATGATAAAGTTCTTTTGAACTTATGTAGGTACACAGGTATTTACATTGACATGTGCTTTAGTTCTCTTGGGTAAATACCTGTGAGTAGAATGCCAGGTATCTATATGCTTAACATGTTAAGAAATTGAAAAATTGTTTTCCAAAGGGATTGTATCCTTTGAAATGTCCATCAACAACATACAAGAACATCCAGTTCTCCATCCTTACAGATATTTGGTATGGTCAGTCTTTTAAACTGTAGTCATTCTACTGGGACTATAATAATACCACCTCCTAATTTTAACTTGCACTTGGCTAATGACTTACGGCAGTGAATACTGTAGTTATTTGATGTCAGTGTCTCCTTTGATTAAATCTGTTCAAGTATGTTACACTTTTTAAAAACTGAACTGAATTCTTATTGATTCACGTTTTTTTTTTTTTTTTTTTAATAGAGAGAGATTCTCAACTCAAGCCCTTTGTCAGGTATATGTTTAACAAATATTTTCTCCAAGGCTGTAGTTTATCTTTCATTTTTATAACTTTGAAGATCAAAATCATTCTCTTTTCCCTACCTAACATTAGGTACTGTATTATTTTCCTAGCTTTGCCATAATAAAGTACCTCAAAACTAGGGGGTTAAAACAGCAGAAATTTAACCATTTATGCTAGAAGTCCTAAATCCAAGCATCAGTAGAGCCATACTCCCTCTAAAAACTACAGAAAAGAATCCTTTCTCAACTCTTCTGGCTTGTGGTAGTTACTAGAGATCTCTGGCATTCCTTAGCTGTGGCATCATAATTCCCATCTCTGCCTGCATTGTCTTCTCTGTGTGTCTCTGGATCAAAGTCATCCATCAGTGGACTCAGGGACCACATAGGTCATAATGACCTCATCTTAACTAGATTACATTGTCAAAAGACCCTATTTCCAGATAAAGTTGTGTTCACAGGTATCGGAAGTTAGGACTCCTACATCTATTTTTGAAGACACAATTCAACCTACAATAAGCACTCATGCTTTAATAGTTTTTAAAAAGCACTCTTTGGGTAATGGGAGGTGATACATGTAAGGGAGAAGGGTATAAGGGGTATTTCTGTACCTTCCTCTCAATTTTGCAATGAATCCAAAACTGCTCTAAAAAGTACTTTTTTAAAAAGCACAGTGAACGATAAATTATTCAACAAAAGTTCTGGCCTCCTTGAAACAAGCTATTTTTGCTTCTTCTACTTTTCTCAGATACATCCCCAAAATTTTTTGCACAATTTGCCCATGATCTTACTTCCCCAAAACACATGCATTCCTAAAATGTGCCAGCTTAGCTTAAGAGGCTACCCTGAGCTATTACCAACTACTGAGTGAAGACCCATGAAAAGGAAAATAAATTTGTTGTATTACTGTCTTTTTTAAGATCTCTCTCAAGGCATCCCCAGCTAGGGTACAGAAATGCAGGGGAACAGGCTGAATGCAGTGACAACTCTAAAATCTGCACTCAGAGATGTACCCAATTCCAGTCCTGTCTTCCTTCAATTCTACCTACAAGAAAAATAAAAAAGAAACATGTTCTAATTATCTATGGCTGCATAATAAACCACTCTCAAATGTACTTTAAAACAAAAGCCATTTTCCTCTTTCGGGACTTCAGGGTCAGGAATTCGGAAAGGTGTGACTGGGTAGTTGTGGCTCATGGTTTCTCCTGGAGCAGTGGGAGTCTGAGGTGGTAAGTCTGGCTGGGCATCTCTTAATGCTGGTCTTCTCGGGGTCTTTCCATGTAGAATATGACGGCCTCTGGACAAGAAGACTGCTTTCCAGTGGCTGCAGGTTTCACAATGGAGCCCTGTATCCCAACACAGCGGGAGCCGCATCACCTTTTATGACCCAGCTTCAGAAATCACACAGCATCACTTTTGTAGTATTCTCTTAACTCAAACAGTCACAAAAGCCCCAACCAGTTTCAAAGCTAGGAGACATAGACCCCAACTCCCAATGACTCAAGTGTCAAAATCAAGTTGGAAGAAAAGCATGTGGAGACAGGCACAGTGGCAATGGTAATCCCAGCTACTAAGGAAGATCACAAGTCGGAGGCCAGCCTCAGCAACTCAGTAAGACTCCTTCTTAAAAATGAAGTTAAAACAGGAAGGGCGGGGGGCGGGGGGGGGGGGCAGATACAGATCAGTGGTAGAGTGCCCTTGGGTTTAATCACCAGTACTGAAAAATGGGGGAGGAGGGGAAGTATAGGAGCATGACATAATATTGTGGAAATTTGATTTTGCCTCAGAACAAATCCTAGGTCTCCCTAGGCCTCTAGAACACTTAACTTCTTGGTACGAATAAAGGTTATGGACAAGCTGTATATTAAAATAACTAGTCTTTTCCCATTTTTGTTTCTGCCAATACTGTTTTCCAACTTGGCTCCTACAATCTAGCTTAAACTACTGTCTTAGGTCCTCTGAGTACTCTATGTTATACAAAGTGGATTCAGAAAAATTACTTAACATAGGTCATATGGAGAAATCAACGGCAATTGCTTGACTCTCAACTACATTGTTTTCAACTCCTCTGTACTCCAATATGCTCCTCAAGATCAAAGCTCAGGGATTCCAACATGGCGGCGGGCGCAGAGAGATCAAGTCTCTGACCTCTTCAGCTGTGCAGGCATAGGGAGTCGTAAACAACCTAAATCTGTTTGCTCAGGATCACTAGGCAATGCTGAGCTGACGTGGATCTGGGGCGAACAGTCTGGGCCTCTCAGAACACACACTGAGCCCGGATCGGCTGAATTCAAGCTCCCGTTCGCCTGCGTCCTGCAGACAAACAGCTGTGACTCAGCACTAATCCATCCGGCTGAAACAACTGGTCAGCCCTTCTCATCGGGTAAATGCCTACCGAGCCTCCATAGGTAGTGGCTACAGGTTTGAAACGGGGCTTGGGAGAGACAGTAAGGACCCACCAGTTGCATTGGTTGCCCGGCAAAGGGAAACGAACTGTCGCCATTTGTAAGAGATACCACCATGGCAGAGAACTGACGTCATCAGACTGCGGCGGAGGAGATAACTTCATTGAAACCTGCGGCTACAGGTGTGTAATTCCCTAGCCTTCCCTCTCCACACATCGGGGAAACCTTTAGGGCCCCTCCCAGCTCTCCCGTAAGGGCCCCTCCCAGCTCTCCCGTGAGCACAATAGCCAGACCAAGGGAATCACAGGTGGCGCGGGACCCACGGCACGGAACTACCGCTCCCACCAGTGCTGACAGCTGAGGTCTCTTGCACCAGCTACCGGGGGCGTGGCTACCGGAGGGCAAGTAAAATTCACTGAGGATTCTCAGCCCCAAGCTCTACAAACTTAGGGTCTGAGGGAATGGCAAACTGGAAGAGTGTGCCCAGTTGTTCATGAAAACAGGGCTCCTGGGAGCAGCAGACCTGGCGTGTAGCCAGTATTGTGGTGAGTGGCACCCGTGAGAGGGGCCTGGCTAGAGGAAAAGTGGGAAGTGACTAGACACAAGAGGAGGCCCTAGACACTCAGGATTGGAGACTCGCCCAGTCTGGGAGGAGCTGCTGCACAGTGATTGGTTCCCGCATATTGACAGGAGAAACTTGGCCTGGTGGGCACAGCGCCACCTACTGGAAGAGAAGTTAATCAAACTCTAAGACTGCATTTATTAGGTTTCTTTTTCTTTTTTTCTTTTCTCTTTTTTTTTTTTTTTGATTTGGGTTTTTCTTTCATTTTCATTTTTCTTTCTTGTTGTTTTTTTAAAAAAGTTTTTTACAATTTTTTTAATTTTTTTTCTTCTAATTTTAATTTTAATTTTTTTTTATTTTTTAAAAAAATTTTTTCTTTTTTTATTTCCTATTTTTTTCTTCTTTTGTCTTTTCATTTCTTTTCAATTATCTTATCCCCCCTTCCTTGAATTCTACCTGCTTACTCTCATTCTCTTTAGTGACTTCTTCCCTTCCCTTCTAATACCTTTCCTCCCAAGCATCTAATAAATTTATAGGAGTAAACAGTAACTCAGCAGTCAAACAGAACAAGAAGTAACATGAGCAGCTTCAAAAAGCAAGGAAGAAAAGGAGTACAAACAATGCAGGACAGCCTAAATATTCAGGAGGACCTAGAGTCATCAGAAAAATAGTCATATAAAGAACTAAAGGAACACCTTAGACAGATGGGATGGAACCTTAAAGAGGATACAAGACAGCAAATTCAAGCATCAAAAGAACACATTAAGAATGAATTACATAAACAGATAAAAGAAGAAGTTAAGCATCTTTATCAGGAGATAGAGATTATAAAAAATAATCAAACAATAATTCTAGAAATGAAGGAAACGATAAACCAAATTAAAAACTCAACTGAGAGTATCACTAACAGAGTGGAGCAAGTAGAAGCCAGAACGTCAGATAATGAAGACAAAATATATCATCTTGAAAAGAGTCTAGCCAACTCAGAAAGGCTGGAAAAAATCACAAGAAAAACATCCAAGAGTTATGGGATAACATAAAAAAACCAAACTTATGAGTCATCGGGATAGAAGAAGGTACAGAGATTCAAACCAAGGGAATGAGTAACCTGCTAAATGAAATAATTACAGAAAACTTTCCAGAAATAAAAAAGGAAACAGATATACAAATTGAAGATGCATACAGGACACCGAGCACACAAAATCACAGTAGACCAACGCCAAGACACATTGTTATGAAGATATACAATATACAGAACAAAGAGAAAATATTAAAAGCTACAAGAGAAAGGAGACAGATTACATTCAGGGGTAAACCAATAAGGTTAACAACGGATTTTTCATCACAGACACTGAAAGCAAGAAGGTCATGGAACAATGTATTTCAAACACTGAAAGACAATGGATGCCAACCAAGAATTCTGTATCCAGCAAAATTAAGCTTCAGGTATGACAATGAAATAAAAATCTTTCATGATAAACAAAAGTTAAAAGAATTTGCAGCCAGAAAACCAGCATTGCAAAGCATTTTGAGCAAAACACTACACGAGGAAGAAATGAAAAACAATAACCAAAATCATCAGTAGGAAGTGCCTCGGTAAAGACAGAGGGCGAGGGGAAAGATAATCATGGAGAAACAAACTAAATTTTTTTAAAAAAGGATAAATAATCAAACATGCATGGAAGTACAAACCATATATCAATAGTAACTGTGAATGTTAATGGCTTAAACTCTCCAATAAAGTGACATAGGCTGGTACCATGGATTAAAAAAACAAATCCAACAATATGCTGCCTCCAGGAGACACATCTGATTGGAAAAGATATACACAGGCTGAAGGTGAAAGGATGGGAAAAAATATACCACGCACACGGAACCTTCCATTATAGCCAATGGAAAAGCATAAGCAAAAGTCTTCTTCATACACAACAATGAGAAACACTACATGCTCAAGGTGACAGAAATACCCATTACCCTAATTTGATCATTACACAACATATACATGTATCAAAATACATTTTGTTCCATTTATATATGTAAATATCATGTGTGAACTAAAATTTTTTAAATTAAGATTTTAAAATTCCAGGGTATATAATGTACTAAAAGCCCAAGTCAACTTGATCTAGAGTGTGGTTCTAGGTGCTATACTAGAAGACAAAGGAGAAAAGCTCCATATCACTGGCCTGAGCAATGTTTCTTTGGATATGAGTTTAAAAGGAAAAACAGGAAAAACACCAACAAAAATAGACAAATGGAATTATATCACACTAACGGGCTCCTGCACAACAAAGGAAATAATCAAGAGTGAAGAAAGAACCTACAGTATTGTAGAAGGTACTGGAAAACATACATATGATAAGGGGTTAATATCCAAAATATATAAGGAACTCAAAACAACTCAATAGCCAGAAAACAAATAACTCTCTTTAAAACTGGACAAAGGACAAGAATGGACATTTCTCAAATGGCCAACAGTTTTATGAGAAAATGCTCAACATCACTTATCATTAGGGAAATGGAAATTAATATCACAATGATATATCACCTCACTCCAGTTAGAATGGCTATTATCCAAAAAGAGAAAAAATAAGAGTTGGTGGGAATGTAGAGAAAAGGAAACCCTTATGCATTGCCATTGATTTCTCCATAAAAGTTGGTGGGGGGCTGGGGCTATAGCTCAGTGGCAGAGCGCTTGCCTAGCATGCATTAAGTACTGGGTTAAATCCTCAGCACCACATAAAAATAAACAAGTAAAATAAAGGCACTGTGTCCATCTACAACTACAAAGTTTATTTTTAAAAAAAGTTGGTGGGAATATAATACAGCCATCATGGAAAACAGTATGAAGGTTCCTAAAAAATAAATAAATTATTGATCCAGAAATCCCACTACCAAGTACAACCCAAGTAAATAAAGCCAGTGTGTCTGAGAGATGCCCACATTCCCATGTTCATGGCAGCATTGTTCCCAATATAGCTGAAATATGGCATCAACCTAAATGACCATTGACAGATGAAAATATAAAGAAAACATGGTATACATATACAATAGAATACTACTCAACCTTAAAAAGGAAGTCCTGTCATTCATGACAACGTGGATGAACCTGGAAGACATTATGTTAAGTGAAATAATATTAGAGAAGACAAATACCACAGGATAATACTTACAAGTGGAATCTGAAAGAGGTGAACTGATACACTCTGAGTACAATAGAGGAGGGTGGGAGTTAGGGAGATGCTGTTCAAAGGATATCAAATTTCAGTTAGGATGAATAAGTTCAAGAGATCTATTATACAACATGGTGACTAAAGTTAATAACAAAACATACTGCATTTTGAAAATCACTATTTTATGGGTATTTACCACACAGAAACAAAAAATGTTATCTAAGGTGATAAATGTTACTTGGCTCAATTTAACTATTCCACAATGTATACATATTTCAAAACATCATGTTGTGCACCATAAATATGTATAACTTTTACCTGTCAATTAAAATTTATTTCAGTTTTTTTTTAAGTAGGAAAACTTGATGAGAACCATGTTTTCAGAATAACAATTGGTCAAATATGGAAAATTATTTGAGAGAGGGCAGCAGAGAAGTAGAATAACTACAAATTCAGGTGAAGAAAATGAGATCCCAGACTAGGTAAAGGAGATGGGAGTGAAAAATCCCATGTAATAGCATCCAACTTGGTGACTGATAGCTTGAACCAGGGCTGGGGATGGGGAGGGAGGTAATCAAAGCATTCTGTCAGAATGAGAATCTACAGAGGTTGGTGAGAAGCATGTGTCAAAGTCAAATAGATCAAAGGCTAAGAGAGGAAATAAACTAAGACGACAGTGATTTTAAACTTACTTGCTGCAAGTCTTTGGTTAATTATAGAACATCAGCCATAATGGCATACTAAGTGACAGAGTATGGGCTAAACACATAATCACAAACCCAAAGAGTGTGACTTTTCATCCTGGTGATCCTCTTATTCACCATATTATAAATGTGTGTGTGTGTGTGTGTGTGTGTGTGTGTGTGTGTGTGTGTGTTTGTGTTTCTCTCCTGCCTGAGAAAATTGCAATGCAGAAACCAGAGAGCCTGAGATGTCAAGGAACAAGAAACTTTAAAAACAAAGTCATAAAGAGGAATAACAGAATAAAAATGGAATCTGTACAAAGTACACATACATAACAGGAAAAATAACAAGTGGCAGAGGATAAGAATTTGAAGACACTATCCTGTAAATTCTAAACTACATACTTTCCTATTATGGTCATTCCTCATCATTCATTCTTGTTTGTTTTGGTTTTTTGTGGTGCTGGGGATTGAACCCAGGGTCTTGTACATGCAAGGCAAGCACTCTACCAACTGAGCTATATCCCCAGCCCTTCATCATTCATTCTTACCTAAGCTATAGCACTGTTTCCTATGCCTTACATGAAGATGTCTGAAAGGACAGTGATAACATGTACTTTTCTTGTTACAGAAAAAAAAAAAATGGGCTCATTTGCACCAACAGTCGGTGGCTTTTTCCTCTTCCCCTTTGTTTTTATACCATCATCTTGAAAGGATTAGGTTGCAGGTTAACAGTAGATCTAGGCATGTAACATTAGAATACACCCCCCCAAGCATTAGCTGTTCATACTACCCCAGCATTAGATACCACCTAAGTCTGACCCCAGACTGGTTATCTTTCAGCTATTCTTATGGGAGCTAAAATGTCCCTCACGGTCCAGCTTCACATTCTCAAAGACAATAACAAGAACATGCACTTCTGTCTTGATGCCTCTAAAATGCAGGGGACAGTGGTCAGTGTGCAGCAGTCACAAGCCCTGTGTGTACAAGCAGCTTGTGAGCATGCAGGTTACACTGCAAGCTCTCTCCTGCTCTGTAGATTCTCCATCCTGAGTAGTTTCCAGAGCCATCAAGTAAATGCTTTTTTTTTTTTTTTTTTACCTTTTAAATATTAAACAACCACACAAAGCAGTCTTCAGTGAAACATGTTGTTGGTATAAGGATACAGATTTCTGGCTTTGACTCATTTCCAGTTATTATGCATTCCAAATCACATGCCAAAATTTTAATGAACTTTCAAATTTACATTTATGAAAACAGACCTTGGCACACATAAATGGGTTATTTTTCCATATCACTTTTCAAAAGGTGCCTCGTAGCTTAAAATGATCTGTCACTCAAGATGAACTCTACAAAAGAACTAAGTGTTCTTACTTTTACACTAATTTATTCTACATTGGTTTTACTCAGCATATGGTAAGCATATGGGAAAGAGAAGTGTATCTGGAAGCTGTTAGAACTGCATGTAATCAAAATCTACCAGTAGAAACCTAATTTGATTAATTGAAAATTAAAGTAGTGGTTAATCACTTGCTATTTAGGGGGGGATACCCCATAAAAATGAATCCTTCTCAAACACATAAAATTAATTCTCTTTGTTCTAAACCAACACTTCCCATGTATTCAACTAGCAGTAGCCAGAGTGCAAAGCATCCCTAAAACCTCCAATAGATAGGCCCTGGTTTAACGCTAAAGTGAGGAGTAAATTTTAAAGATGGTATCTAGCTCTGTCAAAGAACACTAGTTCCTTAAAGTATCAATTTAGCAATTAACTGATCTTTTAAAAGAGGTAAATTGAGTCCAGATCATATGTTCTACTTTTATCTAAAATTTAAGTATTAGTGTTTCTAAGTTATCTAAAAGTTGAGCGTCTTCAGCAATCTACTTCCTGCATTATAAGGCACGAGAAGAGTATCAATGTCTCTTAAGCATAAAATCCCCCACTCCAAGCAACCAGTGACTACACTTAATATTTTTATCATTTTAAAAATGACAATGGTATCATTCCAAAGGGTATTTACAATGAGATCAAATTTTATTTAACCTGTCTTAAAACTTGCCTTAAAAAACAAACCCTTGAGTTTCCTCCTTCCCTCCCAAACTTCTGATATAATACAGTAATCAAAACCAAAATTAATCTCATCTTCAAAGCTAGCAGATGATTTCAAGATTACCCAACTTCCTCTTGTCTGTGCATGCAATATTTTGCTAACTATAGCAAGTTCATTGTCTCCCTCAAAGACAGAGCAGTAGCATTAGCAGAAAATTAACCAATCACATAATGCCATGCAATATATTCCCAAAATGAAAAAGAAAACAAAACCCTTCAGGCCATGAAAATAGTTAAGACAACTGGTTCAATATTTTAAATGTCAGAATCATAATAAAACAAAATTAAAAGGAAAAAAGTGTATTTTACCAGAAGAATGTATCATCAATTCAAGTGAAGTACGTCTAAGATCAAAATATGGCATTAATTAAAATGTAACACATTAACATGTGTGTGTGTGTGTGTGTGTGTGTATCACATTAAATAAAAAATGAAAGAAAGCAGCTTACATGGGGGAGAAGGAGACATAGTCTTCCTAGAAATTAAGTAACATTAAGAGTAGAATTTATATTCCTTGCTGCATAATAGAAAAGGATGTTCTATTTCAATGCATCATAATAAAATTGTTCAGGGTTCAACTGCTGAATATAATCACAGTATCATACTTTTGAGACTGCTCTACACTTAAAATACTTGGAACTTTCCTGTCTTAAAGTTTATTTTATTGGCCTCACAAAACTACAGGTAAAGGAAAAATCTACAGGACACTTAAAACACACATAATGATGACAATCTATTCCCTACCTCTTCCCCCATGGGTCTACTCTTCCTCTCTTATAAAGAAAATGTCTTCAGTCTTATCAGTTTCCTTTCAGAAACACTCTGCCTCATGTATCCTCAACGGCCCATCCACTAAAGGCAGAATGAGAGTGTTTACAGATGGCAGGAGATAGGAGAGGACACTACCCCAGTGCTAACATTATCATCCCAGGATCTAGAGACCTAAAGAGCAGAAATTCTAGTCAACAAAACCCCAGTCATTGCTTTAGGGAGGAACTGAAAGTAAATCTTGGAGGTAAAGAATGAAGAAGACAAAAGATTGGGTAGAGATTCAGACTACATGAAAGGATTAGACAGATAAACTAGACTGCTTTACAAAGTCAGACTTCATACAATTCAAGTTTATGTGGATGAGCCTCTTGAATTTTAAAGAATAAAGTCAACCAAAAGTAATAAAATTTTAAACTCAGGTGACAAATTATGTTTTGATATGTTCACTAAAATAGGTAGAAAATAACTATATACAGACCTCCTAGACCTAGCAAAAATGTGTGTGTGTATGTGTGTGTGTGTGTATCCCAATTTTCTTGTACTCAAACCATTTCTATTTTGTGTCATAACAATTCATATGGCTGTCATCTCTACAGCATGAAGGAACTCATTGCCAAAAGAACATAGTACACGATTTCATTTTAAATAATTTCATTTTAAAAATCCAGCAATTGTATGTTTAAGAGTGCTAATGAAGACCCAACAAGGAAATCCAAGCCAAAAACCACTAGGAATTAGAACAAGGGTTGTTCTTTTCATACAAGAGAGATACCTACTGCCTTAGGCTCCATGCATTTCCAGGTACATTCAATGCCCACAGTGGCTCGCACTCCATGAAGATCTCAGTGAACACCAGCTCTGTATGGGCTCTTCTAACCCTCTCCACTCAGAGCACAAACTGGGCCCCTTAACGTCCAATGGCACAAATTGCTGAAACCTACCTTTACCTCTGACACTGGCAATCTTACTTTTTATTTATTTGTTTATCTATCTATGTATCTATCTATTTTTGGAGCATGTTCAATATGGTAAATATACTCATTAAAATGTGTGCTGGAAGGTGTATTTATTTTGCTCAGAACTAAGATGAAATATGGTAGGAGAAAAGTATTCACTATGTTTACTTCTTGTCTCCAGGTAAATGTGATTATCACCTTTTAGTTATGGCTCTGAGTCAGCAAAACACCAAAGTGTTGAGAAAGATGAGGACATTTTGAATGTGTTGAGATATTGTTACTCTTTTACCTTTCCTTTTCTCCTAAGATAAATATTCATTAATATCTACATTTGAGGGTTTTCGCTGTTTTTAAGTGCAAAAAAATTGAAATACTACGTATATAAGACTGTGATTACACAATTCAAATCACTTGTTATGCTCATGCATGCATCTTTCACATCAGAATAACTTACACACTATGTCACATATATCCCTGAAAACAAGTTATAAATTCTGTTTGTAATACAAGAGATTTTTGTTTTATATTCTGCTAAGTGACTTAAGTAATTTTCATTTTAAAAAGAACTACGAATATATAGTATGAGAACTACAAATAACACAGTGAAAGTCCAGGGTTACAGAATTTGGGTTTTTTTTCCTTAATTTAAATCTGAAATCCACTTATAAAGTTGGGCAGGCCACTTGGCTTCTTTGAAGCTCAAGGGTCCTCATCTAAAGATATCAACATAGCTCCTTATTTATCTCAGGTCAATTATGAGGACCAACATGCCCTAAAATTCTACACAAAATCACAGAGAAAAGAGTTTCAGATTATATAGCATAAACACTTATTACGTTTGTCAAAAGACAAAAGCATTACTATTCAATAACAAACTAGAAGAAAATATTCACAACCCAGCTAATGAAGAATTAATATCTTAAAAGAACTACAACAATTTCATCAACAAAAGAACTCAGGAAAAAAATGAGTAAGAAATAGGAGAAATGTAAACCAATGGAAAACACATGAAAAGCTATTCACACTTGCCAATAGGCACAAAAATACAAATAAAAGATCAATTTTATTGGGCTGGAGTTGTAGCTCAGTGGTAGAACACTTGCCTAGCATGGGTGAGGCACTGGGTTCAATTTTCAGCACTGCATAATTAATTAATAGTTAATTAATTAAATAATTGTTAGTTAATTAATTAATAATAATAGAAGTTAGTTAATTAATTAAATAATTGTTAGTTAATTAATTAATTCATAATAGAAGTTAAATCTTTGGGGGAAAAACTATCAATTTTGTCAAAATCTGGTAACTGTTAACACTCAGAGATGGCAGTGCCATAAGGAAATATGCATTCTCATACTACTTAAAGGAAGAAATAAATGTCTACACTATCTCCTGGAAAGTTAAGACATCCTTCAACCAAGAAATCCTACTTATAGTGCTTATTACCAACTAAAAGTACCAGTATTTACAGATACATATTTAGGAATTCACCTGTTCTCACTATTGAGAAGCACAAAACCTGAACATGTGGTTACCATTCATACTAGGAAAACTGAATAGACCACAATCATGTCTCTCTACAGAATATTACATAACCATTAATAATAATTATCTCTCTGATTCTGTTGACCTCAAAAGAAGTTCAACATATCTTTAAGGAAAAAAAAAAAGAGGTTGAAAATCAAGTGAATGGCATTACTTTATTTGGTAAAAAAAAAAAAAAAAAAAAAAGTCCACTTTAAAAAATTCTAAATGTGTATATTTTATTGACCATCTAAGATAGATGTGAAGGAAACATTTCCTAATGTTAACACTGGTCACTACAACAGGTTGATACCAGAAGGCATGTGTATGTGTCCAAGAGAGATATTTATTAACTTCTGAGGTGACTGGTTTGTAAAAGTATATGTATTTAACTTTGTAATTTAAAAAACAAATAAGTGATTAAGATCAAAAGAAAATTATCATACCTGGTACTGGGAAGAATATATGTAAATACATAATTAAAAAAACTACTGAGGCACAATTATAATACCTGTTGTCAAATATGAAAAATAAGTGAATGTACTAAGTAATTTAAAGCATAATAAAATGAGTTTTAGGCTCAATACTTTATAATATACTACCTCAGAACTCCAACTCCCACACTTACTAGAAGTAAAAGCAACAGTGTTATAAGATCACAGAAAAAAAGGCTGATCACATACAAATGCAGGAGGAGGGTGGGGGTGGAGACAAAGTTTAAAAGAGAGCATCTATATGTGCTCAGAATGAAAGCAGGAGATGGCAACAGTAGCCAAGGCAGACATAATCAATCAATCCTTGCACTCTATGGGGCTGAGAACAGCATTGGAATTCCACCATGATCTCAGAGTTGCAAAGCAGAAGGATGGAAGGAAAGTATAGCTGACCTTGCTGAGGAAAAGACCACCAGGTCTAAGTGAAGACACCCTTTCTTAATGTAGCACTTAGAAGAACAAGCTTTCAAAAGCATCCCTTTGATAAATATTAACCAACCTAAAGTATTCTTTTGTGGTTGTTGTGTTTATTTGCCTACTACATTTCTTTTTTTTAATATTTATTTTTTATTTATTGGTGAACACAATATCTTTATTTTACTTTATGTGATGCTGAAGATCGAACCCAGTGCCTCATGCATGCTAGGCGAGCACTCCACCACTGACCCACAACCCCAGCCCTGCCTAGTACATTTCTATGCAGAAAAATACTCATCCTTGATTTGCTTCCAAGAAAGGCTATTAAGATAGGTGATGTTTTTAGGGATTATGGAACAAAAGACATCTCCCTATCTGGCTCCTGATCTGAAATTAGGTTAACCAACATGCTCTCATTCTTTAATAGATTTCTCTTAGAAGTTTAATATGGCAACAACATAGAGCCATGAACTGGCAAGATCAGACACTTGTACACCTTGATATGGTCTTCAAACTGAGACCTCAGGACTTTCAGCATTAGCACCACCTGGGAATGTACTGGAATTACAAATTCTCAGGCCCACCCCAAAATTAATGAATCAGAAACTTTGGGGGTAGGAGTTCAGCCAACTTTTTAACAAACTTTCAGCTTATTCTGGTTCTGATACCTGCTAGGTTTAGAACAGCTACCTGAAACTATCTATAAATAGCATTTATGTTCACTAGTGTTTTCACCTTACACACCTGCAAAGTTTAATAGTAATAATGCTGCTTCAATAACATAACAATATTACTAAAGTGAAATTCACTTGTATTTTTATTTTTTAACGCAGCTGTTTTTGTTTTCAACAAACTCTGTTCCCAGAAATCAGTAACCGCGATTATAAAAACTGCTATGACCATCAACACACAGTATATCGACTACCACTAACAAAGCATAACGCATGACCAAACCCCTCCTCTTTCTAAGCATGCAATTTGCAGAGCCTACATTTTGTCTAGAACTCCTGCTATTGGTGGCATTTGCCTTTTCACTACCAGGTGTAAAATGATTTTATTTTAAATAAATGCATGCATACCTACTCATCGCATAAAATGATTCAACATGCGCAGATGATCAAACATTGCCTACACATAAGACACCACCCTGAGAATAGGAAATGACTTATATCATTCTCCAGTTTGGTATTGAGGTCTCCTTCTGGAGAGTGGCTACACACTCCAGTTCTGAATAAAGGGGCTCCAGGTATTATAACTATAGATATTTACAACATGCTTTTCATGGGATACTTCTTTATCCTACCAAATAGACTAATACCTAAGTGTGTGACCTGTGACTAAGTGTCTCCATCACAGAAAACTGGTTTATACTGACAGACACCCTTGTAACTCCTGCCTGACCTGTATCCAGTTTATTTCCTGCCATGCTAAAAACTCTCTAGGAGAGCTTTCAGTGGGAAAAATGTTAAGTCTAGGTGTATTAATGGAATGAGACACATAAGATTGTATTTAAAAAAAAAAACATGAAACAACAAAAGCAGCTTATTACTCAGATCCATGAGAGAGAGGGGTACCAATAAGAATAAGAGATTGCTGGAACAATGTGCTCAACAACAGAGGGGGAGCCAGAGAAAGAGAGGCCTATGGGCTGAGACCTTTATTAGGCTCTAAGATATCACATAAGCAGGTTTCCTCTGGAGAGTTCTAACTGATGTGTTTAGAGAAAGCAGGCAGAAGTTCTGTGACGGTCACTGTGACTGAGACAGGTTACTTCAGCATATATGCACAGTCCAGGCAGAGTGGGGGAGCCAGTCAAATAGATTATATCTGTATTTACTAGAGGGAGATGATCCTCAGGAGGTGGCAATATAAGGAAAAATAGATGGATCACATTGAGGAACTGGAAGGTAGAGGCTAGAAAGGCAAAGACAAAGCCCTGCTTCTGATATGAGAAAATTAAGCGGATGTGAAGGCAATATACAATTACTAAGATTTAACCACAATTGACCTTTTGGTGCCTGGGCATTGAATAAAATGTATGATGAATGTGAATGTGAGTGGAGGAACCACTGACTCCACGGGCCAAGAGTGCTTATTATGGCCCTGTTTCGCCTTGCAAGTCCCTGCTGGCCAACTGGAGGGAGGCAGCAGGAAAAGAACAGGCAGTGAGTTGTGCTCTCCCTTAGGGGGACAAGGAGATGACTAATATGGGGCCAGTGCCCCCTGAGGGAAGCAATAATCTCCATCAATTTTAGTAACATGTACCAGCTTTTCCTTTAAGTATGAAAGTGTATGCACATTTGTGCAGAGCACAGGGAAAATACCAGGATCAGGAGCTAATCAGACAGTAGGTTCAGGAAGGAAAACAGAAAATGCCCTGAGCTCAATCTGTACTTGAGGAGATGCAGTCTGTGAGCACTGCTGGGTAGGTTTTAATGTTCGGGGTGGGGTAATCTCTGACACAAAGCCATTTCCTTTGGGGAGGTACTGGGGTGGGACAATGACATTTGGGATTTGAGACTGGAGCATCTTTTTTAGGTGAATACCAGCTCAAGTTGATGTGGGTCTCTGGATTGTAAGCCAATTAAATACTCAAACAAGGTTGGGACATAGCTCAGTGGTAGAGCACATGCCTCAAATGTGTGAGGCCATGGGTTATTGACTCCCTAGCATTGGAATAAACAAACAAACAAAAACTAAAAAAAAAAAAATCCTCAAACCAACTGTGAGAATACTAACAGTTCACAGACTTGTGTGTACCTATACTGGATAGAGTTTTTGTTCTCGTTTTTCTGTTAGACATTAAGGTTCAAACAAGTCCTATATGTTGGTATTCCTATATCAAATAAGCAGGAGCCTGGCCCATAGGACAATCTATAGTTAATGGGTCCAGGAGAGTACGTACCCTTGATCAGGCTGCTAGACATTATGGAATGGAGGTCATATGAAAAATTTACAAAGAAAGGTAAGACCTGGGGCAATATAGAGGCCCTTATGGTTGTTGAAGAAGAATTTGAAAAAGAGTTCTGCAAGAAGATCATTGTGACTCTCAAGCCATTCTTGGGACCTATTAGGGACATGATAGTCCTACTGAATACCTCCTTCCAGAAGCCAGCATTTTATGTTCTAAGAAGTGAAAGGTGTGTCTTCATTACTATTAGAAATATCTGTGAAGCAAGAGATTCCCAGAATTTCTTACCTTGTCAGGGCAATTTTTAGGCAATGGCCTAACTTTTTATAATAAATGTAAAGATGGTACCATTTGTTAGTCAGGGACTCCACTGTTAAGACTGCCTTAAGTTTGGCCAGGCATATTTTCAAATTAACAAGTAACCTAGGGTTAGTATTATACTTGCTAAACATGGTAAGCAGTGTATATAGGAATTCAACTCCCTTTTCTTCATCCCTTGAGGTGTAGCCAATTAAAGTCACAGTTTTTTATTTCTGTATCTGGTTGTTAAGAGGGAAGAGAAAAGGACTTGGTATTTCTAGGAAATAGCCTCTCCTTGGGATGGCCAATGACTACAATATAAATACTTCTTTTTTGCCCTCTCTGAACATTATTTGTTTTTTAAATCTTATAGAATGGCAGCTAAAAATTTCTCTCTCCCTCTCTGAATAAACATGTGACAAGTTCCTGGTGGTCCCAAATGGCTTCTATTGAACATGGTGGCCTGCCCTTATGACTCTTACTGACTGAATTCACAGGCAGATGATGACTTTTTCTGGAGGATAGTCCCTCTGATCTCACTAGCATGCATATGGCCTATCCCCAAGCTCATGCACAGGCATATGTCTGAAGAAAAAATGAGCCAGTGGGCATTGTGTTCAATTTGATAGGCAGCCTCACAAATGTACAATAGAAAGGCACAAAACTACATGTGTATACACCCAGATATTTTAAATTATAGTTAATCAGAGAACTTCAACAGTCTTACTACTCTCATTCCTTGGCTTGCCTCCAAAACTTTCATTACTGAGAGGTCCTCACTTTCTGTGTCTCAGCGATGTTAATATGTTTAATAATTGTCATGCCAAAAAGGCCATTGTACTATAAAAGTTTACATGTTAGGCTAGTAAGAAACATCTACTGTTTTCAGCTAAGCATGTTACAAAGTTCTATTGCCTATAGAATATTACACATGTACCAAGAGACATCCATGCTTCTCCTAAAAGGGTACCAAGTCGTTGCGATACATAGAAAGATTAGGCAGGAATCTTGAATTGGTAACAGATTTTACCTGGATTTGTTCAATAGTTAGTTCAACAGGTAGGCTAACAGGCAAAATCTGCCCCATGAAAAGTATGTAAGTTTTATAATAACACAACAAAATAATTGAAAATGTACTATAATAAGCTTGACATATGGATTTTAAGTTTCAAAAATATGCTAGAAATTACTATTCAGTTTAAGGATAAATATTCCCCTTTATCAATTATACTCACATAGTTTTTGTGTTTTTAAAACATTTGATCAATAAATATTCATCTAGTGTTGTTCCAGGCTCTAAGGAGTCATAGCCCAGTGTTTTATAACATTTATTGAATATTATAATGCCATAAATTATAATATTTATTGAATAATATAATGCCATAAATTTTTAGATAAATTTCCCTAGTAACATAAAAACAAAAATGAGGGGAAATCTATATTAAAATTTTTAAAACTTGAGGGCCAATAGTTACTGCATATTGCAGAATGCTATAAAAACCAGTATTAGATACAGATTTATTGCAAGTCCTATTAAAATCCCAATGATATATACAACAGAGAAATAGTAATGATATTGGCACCAAAATAGACATGCAGACCAATGGTACAGAATAGAGGACACAGATAGAAACCCACATAAATATGCTTATCTCATACTAGACAAAGGTGCCCAAAACATATATTGGAGAAAAGATAATCTGTTCAACAAAGGGTGCTGGGAAAACTGGAAATCCATATGTAGCAAAACAAAATTAAACCTCTATCTCTCACCCTGCACAAATATCAACTAAAAGTGGATCAAAGACTTAGGCACTAGAACAGAGACCCTGAGCCTAACAAAAGAAAAAGTAGGCCCAAATCTTCATCATGTCAGCTTAGGACCTGGCTTCCTTAACAAGACTCCTAAAGCACAAGAAGTAAAACCAAGAATCAATAAATGGGATGGATTCAAACTAAAAAGCTTCTTCTCAGCAAAGGAAACAATCATTAACATGAAGAGAGAGGCTACAGAATGGGAGAAAATCTTTACCACACGCAACACAGGTACAGCACTAATCTCCAGGATATATAAAGAACTCAAAAAACCAAACACCAAAATAAATAAATAAATAAATAAAAATAACCCAATCGATAAATGGGCTAAGGAACTGAACAGGTACTTCACAGAAGAAGAAAAATGAATGGTCAATAAGTATATGAAAAAATGTTCAATATCTCTAACAATAAGAGAAATGAAAATCAAAACTACTGTAAGATTTCATCTCACTTCAATCAGAATCGCAATTATCAAGAACACAAGCAGGGCTGGAGTTGTGGCTCAGTGGTGGAACACTTGCCTGGCACGTGTGGGTTGCTGAGTTTTGATCCTTAGCAACTCATAAAAATAAGCAAATGAAGGTATGCTATCCATCTACAACTACAAAAAAAAAAAATTTAAAGAATACAAGCAATAATAAGTGTTAGTGAAGATATGGTGGCAGGGGGTGGGGAGAGGTACACTCATACATTGCAAATTGATGCAACCACTCTGGAAACCAGTATGGAGATTCCTCAGAAAACTTGGAATGGAACCACCATTTGATCCATCTACTCCACTACTCGGTTTATACCCAAAGGACTTAAAAACAGCATACTACAGTGATGCAGCCACAACAATGATTATAGCAGCACAATTCACAATAGCTAAATTATGGAACCAACCTAGATGCCCTTCAAGAGATGAATGGATAAAGAAAATGTGGTACATATACACACAACTGAATATTTATCAGTCTTAAAGAAGAATGAAATTATGGTATTTGCAGGAAAATGGATGGAGCTAGAGAATATCATGCTAAGCAAAATAAGCCAAACCAAAGACTAAATGTTTTATCTGATAAGCAGATGCTGATCCTTAACTGGGGAAGGGGTGGGAGTGGTTAAGTATCTTTGGATTGTGCAGAGGGGAGTGAGGGGAGGGGAGTGGTGTAAGGATGAGAAGGCCAGTGGAATGAGAAAGACATTATTACCCTACAAACATGTATGATTACACTACCAGTGTGACTCTGCACCATGTACAGCCAGAGGAATACACTGTACTCCATTTGTGTACAATGTATCAAAATGCATTCTACTGTCACATATAACTAATTAGAACAAAATTTTTAAAATTAAACTTTTTAAAAATCAGTATTAGAAAAGAAGTACACATATTTCAACGCTCTATCCAGTGAGACAGACTAGAAGATAAACCCTTTGGGAAACTGGCTGAACCTGGGACAAAGGTAGAGAAAATACAAGGTGTACCTGAAACAAGTTGTGGGATCAGAAAATGAAAAAACAGGTGACAAAAGACAAAGACTTCTTGCAAGGAGTGGAAGGCAACCTGCAAGAACTCCCAGGGAACAAAGTTGGAATGACTTGAGCAACAGAATAAACCACCACCGTGTAACCCAAAGAGTATCCACACATTGAACACAGTGACACAAATATATAACTGAATGAATAAATCAACAGCAACTTTTGCTTAGAAATAAATTCAAATTAATACATGTAGAATAAATGAAGGAAACAAAAAAATAAAACGCCACAGAGATAACTGCTGCAGGTAAAGTTTAAGGAGAAAAGCAAATATTAGTGAGCAAAAGTTTAAGCAGAAACAAGTTATCACACAGTCTCAAAGTATCTCTCCCAAAATATGAGTAACCATGAAAAGAAAAACAGTAAGTTGAGAGTGGGGAATCCTAGAAGATACTATCTTATCCAAATGAATGCAGTCAGCCCAGTAATAGATATTGACTGCTGCTATACTAACAGGACACACTGAGAAAGGCTCATCAAGTGTGTGGAATCTATCCCATAACATGCAACCACAGTCTAATGATGAGACAACATCAGACAACCCTTAAATTGAAGGACATTATACAAATACCTGAACAGCACACTGTAAAATGTGAAGGTCATGAAAGACAAGGAAAGACTAAAATTGTCACTGAGTGAAGAAAACTAAAGAAACAAGAGTATTAAATGCAGTGTAGTATCCTACTATGGATCCTGAAAGAGAAAAAAAAAAGTGAAGAACTAGAATTCAAATGAAAATTATGTGGCTCAAAGATTTTTTTTTGGTAATTCAT
Source organism: Spermophilus citellus (assembly GCF_964194105.1). NCBI lineage: Eukaryota > Metazoa > Chordata > Mammalia > Rodentia > Sciuridae > Spermophilus > Spermophilus citellus. The sequence continues at coordinate 51,435,435 of NC_138183.1, read as the reverse complement.
CTGTTTATTTAAAATTTTAACATAAGGAAAAATGGGTAAACACACAAACCCTGTTTTTCTACTATTTCAAATCTTCAAGTCTAGAATTATCACAAAAATTTTTAAAAATTAGATATAAAAGAAAAATATCATCTCAACTCCAACAGTAACAAAAAACTACTAGATAGAAATCCGACAGAAACTATAACTATAGAGAAAATTATAAAATTGTATAGAAGGACATAAAACAGGATCAAAAGGATAATACACTATGTTCACAGATACAATAAAGCTAACCGATTACCATTTCCAAGTTTTGCTTTTTAAATTTCTATATATTTATTTTGAGTGGTACTAGGAATTGAACCCAAGGACTTCTATGCACTCTACACTGAGTCATACCCTCAACTGCTTATTTTGAATCTTAAAAGGGGAAGAACTATTTTAGTTTGCTTATCCTGCAGTATTTTTTAAACTGCTTAATGTTCTAGTTAATTAACAATAACTTCATTCCGCCTTAATACAAAAAATAGAGAAATGGAAAAACAAATATTTTAAGTTAATAGAAAAAAGTTTAGAGCTACTTATTAACCAAAAGAAGTTTAGTATTTATGCACTTTCAAAATAAATGTTTTCTAACTACAATGCAATACTCTATATTGAATCCTAAAACACACACACAAAAGGATATTAATACAAAGAGTAGAGAAATCTGAATAAAGTCTAGAGTGATGTGCCAGTATTAATTTCTTACTTTTTACAAAAGCAGCCTGGTCATGTAAGACTTGAACAATAACTAAACTGCACGAGGCGTATACAGCGACTCCCTGTGTATCTCTGCAACTTATCTGGAAATCTAAATATAATCCAAGATTAAAAGTCTACTATTTATATTTCATCACTTTGTGGAACATAAATAATAGCTGAATGGAGGCATGTTCTATATGGAACGACACGAAGAGTCACTGAAAACTATGTAACTACATGGCACATACATGTATACAAAATATCAAGACGTATGTGGTTAAACTCAAAGAGTCTCAAATGCAATAAGCTGAGCTATAGCCACATAATGGCTCACAAATTCTATCAATTAAAAAGCATTACTTTGTGTGAGCTAAATTCCATCCTAAGTGCTGTGCATTTCAATCTCCTTCATGTACCTTAAGTCTAATAAAATAGAAAGACACGGAAATAGAGAATGGAATGAAGAATAACACCAGAAAATAAACAAACTGATGTGAAGAACAGGGCAGTGAAACATGCAAGGGTTAGGTACATGAAGAAAAGAGGCGACTGCATGCCTGGGAACCCGCGCATACTTTCCCAGAGAGGGTAATGTGGCAGGGAGAGTGGAGTGAAGAGCAGGAGTTAGCTAGTCAAACCTCAGGGGGAGAGGACAATCTGAGAAGGAGGAACACCTGGAAGGCACAAGGCAGCAGGAATGGTAAAGAGTTGGAAGACAATGCGGGCCCATAGCCACAGTCACTCATAAGCAGCTACAGGAAAAGCCAGAGAAGAAGCATGTCCAATAATTGAGCAAAGAAGAAAGCAAGAGCAAGAGAAGCAGAGCGTGCAGAAGAGGCCAGATTTCTCCTGATGCAAAGGAGCTGAAAACAGGTTGAGAATATGTAAGAACTGACAAAACTTTTAAAAGGATTTTTAAATTTTTTATTCAAGTATCTAGATGAACTATTTATGGTCTTTAAACCAAATCAATTAAGAAGTTGTCCCTACAAAAACCATAAGTCTCCTGATTGTGCACATGTGTAGGTGTGTGTGTGTGTGTGTGTGTGTGTGTGTGTGTGTGTAGAAGGGAGATAATGTATATGACCTCAATTCAAAATCCTTAAGACAACAGAAGGCAGCATCATTTAACTTTAACTCAAATCCAAGTCCCTATCAACACTTTTTGTTCAATCCTATATTTCAGTAACTCTACCATAAAAAGAAAGTTTAAACAGACAAAGAATTTTAGGTATAGATGCTCTGAGCAGGAAGAAAAGGTGGGGACGTGTGTTCTCAAACAATGTATGAAAAAGACAACTCAGTGCTCCCTGCTCTTTAAATAACTACTGAATCCTAGACTTAATGAAGAGAAATCCTTTATTGTTCATGAAGCCACAAGCAATTAAGACCAGCCAGAACTCACTAATTGCTGAGAAAATAGACATAATATTCTCATTCTATTTATTCAGTGTGGCTTGGTATTCAAAGTTAATGGCAATCTAAAAGAAGAGATGCAAAGAAATGATGAGGGAGAAGAAAACAAGAAATGTAGTAGGAAGTAAGGAAAGAAAGAATAATTTTAAATTATAAAATTATAATTAGTTCTGTTACAGGCTTTTTATCATTGTGAAATAATGCTGCCGAATATAAAAATGTAGAAATATTCATTTATATAACCCAGAATTAATTTTTTGACTGAAAATTTTTCTAAGGAAAGATTCACATTATCACCATCAAATGGACCATGTTTAAAGTATCACTAAAGTACAGAAACAAATTCCATATAGAAAACTCTTAGATAATTTACACTTCAACAAACTAAAAGTCAAAGGCATCTACTTCTGAAAGAGACCAAAGGAAGCATTAATTTGAAAAAAAAATAAAATAACCTTATCTTTTACTTAGGAATATCTAAACTGGATAGTAAAGCTTAAATATTTTTAGAAGAAGGCAACAGCACAATTTAAAATCAGCTTTTCCAAAAAGGTAACTATTCTGATGCACAATAATAAAAAAGATAAAGAAGATATAATTATTGCTTACTAAATTTTTACTACTCTAAGGGCTCTGTTTCAGATATTAAAATTTAAAGTCATATGTGATATTTATTCTCTCTTGTTTCAAATGTCTAAGGAAACTCATTGTCCAGCCTTGGCTTCCAGAGGGGAAACAGAAATCTTCAATACAGCATAATAATCTAGAAGAACATTTGCTCCACCAAACATTGCAGACATGGCCCAAGATGTCTCCCAGCTTCTGTGGGAATGCAGGGTGACTTCCCAAGACAGCAGATAGTTGATCCAGTTGGGCTTTCCACAGACCAATCCAATTTCTGTTTTTAATAATTTTTACTTTCTTGACATTACTGAGCCCCTGGTTACCTTCTCTTTTCTCTAATACTCTCTTCAAAGTAATCAGTCACCTCCATACAAACAAGTTGAGTTCACATCACTATTTTTTTATAGTGCAAGAGTGTCACTGAGTAAGATCTTTTCTTGCCTAAACAAACAAACAAGGAACAGGGAAGGAAAATATGAATAAAAATGAAGAGATTTTTTTCCTACTCTGCAAAAGATATTGTCAAGAGAATAAAAAAGGAAATCATGCTGGAAGAAAATATTTTCAAAGACATAGCTGATAAAGGACTGTTATCCAAATATACCAAAAACTCTTAAATCTTAATGATGAATACCAAACAATCCAATTAATAAATGGGCCAAGGCCCTTAACAGACACCTTACCATATAAGACAGACAGCAAATATTCACATAAAAAGATGACTCCGTATCATACGTCATGAGGGAAACAAATTAAAACAATGAGATAATGCCACATACCTGTTAGAATGGCCAAAATCCAAAACACTGACAATACATATGCTCCTGAGCATGTACAACAGGAAGTATTGTTGCTGCTGGTGGGAATGCAAATGCACAGCCACTCTGGGAGACAGTTTGGCAGCTTCTTACAAGAAAAAACATTTCCCTACCACATGATCCAGCAATTGCACTCCTTAGTATTCACCCAAAGGAAGTGAAAACTTATGTCCAAAAAAAAAAACTTGAACACAGATGTTTTATAACAGCTTTATTCATAATTGCAACACTTCATAACAAACATGAAGTCCAAGTCCTTCAGTAGGTGAGTGGATGAACTGTGGTATGTCCAGACAATGCAATATTACTTAGCCCTAACAGAAACAAGCTATCAGGACATGAAAAGGAATAAAAGAAAAGAGATTGGTGGGAAGGGGGGGGGGGTGCCATGAGAAAATGTAAATAGATATTACCAAGTGAAAGAAGCCAAAAAGGCTGCATCTGTTTGCAATAACTACAAGACATTCTTTTAAAGCCAAAACTATGGAGAAGGTAAAAAAAAGATCAGTAGCTCCTAGAGGTTAGCGGGAATGAAGGAATAAACAGGCAGAGTACAGAGGATTTTTATGGATAGTGAAACCATCCATATAATACTATATAATACTGGGGATAAGCCAACCTATAAAAACAAAGTCGTCCATCAGGTAAACGAGAGGCTTTAAGTGATAACGATGTCTCTGTGTAGGTATACAGACTGCAACAGTGTACCAGTCTGGTCTGGGATGTGGATAACAGGGGAAGCACAGGGGATATAGGATTTCTCTGCACTTTCTGCTTAATTTTTGTTGTCAACCCCAAACTGCTCTAAAAAATAAAAACTTTAAAAATCTAAGGGTTTTGTCTCTTACAAAACTACTGTATAAGACACAAAATCAATGTCCTCATCCCAGTTGTGACATAGCAGTCTCCAAACACATCCATAAAACTATTCCACAGGACCACGGAATAATGAAATCTTTCTTCCAAATGTAATGTCATAAAAAAATAAATAAAAGGTATCTTCCATACTTTTCAAAGGAGAGGACAAGAATGTCTATAACTAGAAATAGTTTCTTAAAATAAACATATTAAAGACAATCAGAGTGGCATAAGGAAGCTGTGATAAATGACCCGCTACGCTTTCCCAGTGGCCTTCAGGGTGATTACAGTTCATACTTGTTTCCCATTCCATTCACACCAGCCCAGCAAACCTCTGGATGAGGCTCCTACCGGGCACTGTATCGGGCTGAAGTTGCCCCAACTGTACATCCTTTTCACCCTGCTTATATTTTCTTAAATATATTCCCAAAAAAAAGAAGTCAAGAATTACCTTCCCACAAGGAAAAAAACAAATGATAGACCCTTATGAGCTTCTTCAGGCAGAAAAGAACAAGACCCCTCTGACTACATACAGTGGCTAAGACAACTTCAACCTTCAAGAGGCCACCTACTGACCTGGACCAGGAGGAGAGAAGAAGGAGAAGAGGAAGGGAGAGGGGAGAGGAATAGCAGTCTAAGGGAAAAGAGAGAGTAAACAAGAAATTAGAACTAAAGAAGAACTGAATGAAAAAACTTTCTAGCTCCTTAACATTCATAAGTTCTATCATCAGAAAGACAATCCAATTCTTGGGGTTTCTAAAGTACTGAGGTTTTAATGAAATTTAAAGCTCTTGTTTTCATTCTACCTACCAAATGTAATGGTATCCCCACTACACATGCTTCTTATTTCATTCATCTGTAAACCATTCTGTCAACTCTCAAATGCAGGTCTAGTCAGTCTCAAGGTCACTGGGCACACATGCTTCTCTGTTTAATAGGTTTGGGATACAACCTCATTGCTGTAAGATTTTCTCAGCCCCTTTAATGTGTCAGTCCAGGCTTTTATTTTTTATTTTTTTGGTATCCTTTTTTTTTATTGAAGATGAAATGAAGAATCATGTTTATTTTATACTCCACTGCATTCTTTTTCCAAACTTCTACAATAATCATATGTTGCCTGCATAATTTTATATCATATTTTACTTTTTCTTTTTTTTTTAATTTATTTTTTTATTGTTGGTTGTTCAAAACATTACATAGTTCTTGATATATCATCATATTTCACACTTTGATTTAAGTGGGTCCAGGCTTTTAATACCTTTCATCAAACTATTACTTATAACTGGTCTAAGGCCCAGAGTAGATTAGCTTGAAGTTGGACCCTGTAAATTTACATGTTGTGACATTCTTTAAAGACATTTATGAAAAATCATGGCAAGGACACTTGTACTGAGACCAAAACAGCAGTATCCTTTGTAATTCTGGTCATGGCTAAGAAAGGCTTGGAGGCTAACAAGGTGGAAGGAGGGGCTGAGGAACGTTGCTTTGGAGAAAACATGTATGCTCAAGATCAGAAAATGCTATAATGTTTCATGGAAAATTTTCATAAAATATCAGCAGTATAAAAATCAAGTAAAAACAATAAGTTTACTAGGTACCCATGAGCTGCCAAGCTTTCTGCTAGCTGATAACAAGAAACATTTTTTTAAGTAAGCTTATTAGTGATTCAGGGTGGAGCTCAGTGTTGACATGCTTACCTAGCACGCACAAGGTCCTGGGTTTGCTCTCCAGCACAATAAGAACAACAAAAACAAAGAGAGAAAAGTAAACTTATTGAACATTAGTATACCCACATACAGAGAAGTAAAACAGAAGTAGACAGTTTGACAGACTCACTAAATTAACAAAGCTGAGAAGTCTTCACCCTATAAAGAAACAAACACTAGGAGTTTCCCACCAAGAAGCCCACCTCAGTGCCTCCTTCCAATACCAGGCCCCATGTCGACCTGCCCAACAGTAAAACCATTCTATTTTTGAACTTTTTATTAATAGAAGAATATAATACAGATTCTTTTTTTTCTGGCTTCTTAAGCTAACCATATGTTTGTGGACAAGTCATTCATGTTGTGAAGTACAGCAGTACAGTTAGTTCATTCGCACTGATACATAATTACATCATTCCATCTTAGAAACATTCCATAATGATGGACAGTTTTAAGCTTTGAGGAATAGAATAGCTATGAATATTCTTGTACTTGTCTTATACATGTACACACACACACACACACACACACACACACACACACACATGCACATTCCTAGGAGTAGAAGAGCTGGATCACTGGGTATGTCTATGTTTAACTTTACTGGCAGTTTTCCAACGTGCTTGCACCAATTTACATTCCTACCAGCAGAGTCTGAGGCTTTCTTCCATCATCCACATTCCTGACAACACTTTATTGTCTTTCATAATTTTAACCATCATAGTGGGAGAGTGTAGTAGATTCTCATTGTGGTTTAATTTGCATTTCCCTCATGACTAAAGAGGTTAGGCACCTTTTATATGTTTATTGTACATGTCAGACACTATGAAGGGCTGTTGAAGTCTTTTATTCACTTTTTCTATTGGACTGGCTGATTTTTCTTCACTGATGTGGCAAAGCCCTTTATATATTCTGTACATAAGTGGTTTAGCAGAAGCTTTTAATTTGGTACAAACATGATCTATATGAAATATATTTCATATATTTATATATTTATATATTTCATACATCATGTATATATTATAAACATTACACACACACGCACACAACCCTATAAGGTCAGGGGTTAAGATTAGATCACCAGCCTATAAGTATTCTACGAACACATAAAAGCAAGGAATGATCAATTTAAGATTCTATGGACAAAGATACACACAGAAGGAAATTTTGAGGCAGACCATTAAGAAATTAATGAATTAACATACATGGAATAATATGAAGGCATCATAGAGCTAAAAGAGCCATGAGTTGCAAAATTTAAGTCAGACTGAACTTTGTTCCTAAGTAAACAGTAATTTTTTTCATAAAATTCAAGTCTTTATTGGGCATCAAGTATGTTAGCTAAAAATGAGGGCAGATTAACAGCAGCTATGGAATTCCAGACAGGCCTTGTTTAACACTTTATTTCATTACCTCATTTAATCACCCAGGGACGACAATGTAGATATTATCTCTCATTTATCAAAGAAACTAATTAAGTGACTCACCTAATGCTGTAGCTAATCAGCAGTAGAACTAACTAAGAATTGAGGTCTGCCTACTTCAAAAGTCCAAGATTTTTCCATGAAACATTCTGCATTTCAACAAGCAAAGTGATTATAAAACGTTTTTTCTGATATAGTCCTAGTCCTAGGAACTGAAGACAAAAACAATACAATAGAACATCAGAAATCTGAGAATTTCAATATAGGCACTACTTGTCCTCTTTTTAATAGCATTTCAGAAAATGTTAAAAACTGTGTATCCAAGCATCAACCCTGAGAAGTCAAACAATAGCAGTGCCACAATTCCAAAACACCTTTATTTGAGAATAACAGCACTATTTCTGCAATATATTGGGGTAAGAGTAAAGACATTAAACACAATTATTGTAAGATAACCTGATTTCAGAAATGAGGAAAGTGGTACACCTTAGAATGAAGAAACCACAGTGAATGTTGTAAGAGATGATCTATTCCCAGTGCAATAAAAGTTTATTAAAATTCCTAATTATCTCTCACGTTTTTAGAAACAATTTTCAACAAAATAGTTCCAGCATTTGGTACATGTTCATTAATTGTGTTCTTTTGCTTCATTGTTAAACACAGCTTAAATCTAATGAGCATCTAATTGAGGTTAAAGACCCATCCTAATGATTTCCATCTTTATCTCAGTCACATTAAGATTACAGCTATACCACTGTGCATGAGTATAAATATATGCACATGTGTGTTCACACACATGCAAAGCCTTTCTCTGATTTCAGCTTCTTTTTATATAATAAGGTAATGCAATAAAATATTTAATCTATTGTACAAATACTTATTGCTTTGACAGGGATAAAATTCTACCAAAACCCAAATGTTCACTGGAAGGCAGCTATATTCATTTCCTCTGGCTGCTAAAGCAAACTATTACAAACTTGGTGGCTTAAAACAAAAGGAATTTATGTGAGGACAGAAATCCAAAGTCAGTTTCACCGAGGTGAAATCAAGGTATCAGCAGAGCTGTACTCCCTCCAGAAGCTCTAGGGTAGAATCTGTTGATAGTTTAGTCCAGCTTTTGATGGCTAGAAATATCCTCTAATTTGTGGCCGTATCACCCCAGTCTATGCCTCCATCCTCTCAATGCTTTACCCTCTACCCATCAAATCTTGCTCTCCTTTCTCTTAGAAAAATACTTACGATGGTACGTAGGAAAAACGCAGATAATCCAGCATGTTCTCATCTCAAGATCCTTAACTTATCATATCTGCAAAGACCTTTTTCCAATAAGGTAACATTTACAGATTACAGTGATTAGAACATGAACATATCTCTGGTCCACCATTTACCTCATACTAGCAGTTCAAAGTACTCAGCAGTTAATATCTCACAGCTATAGGAAATAGTTCAAAATACAGGAAAGGTAGTATAGGGAATTTCAATCTGTACTGTAGGAAAGTCAAAGTACCCTGAAGTCCAGTGTCCAGAAAAATCAAATACTGCCAATATCATACAGAGATGTCTATTTAATAGCCTATTCAGAGTTATCAATTCAGACTGAACATTAAAACTATCCTGGAACATTCTATCATTGCTGATGCCAAGGCCTCACCTGAAACCACTAAAAATAGAATCTGAATATGCAGCCCGGGTTTGGTTGATCTTTTGTATTTGTTTAACTCAAATAATCCAAATGTGCAACCATCAGCTCAAGCAGAAAACACAAAATGAGATGGAGAACTTAATTACACAGGGAAAGGATTTTTGTTTTGCATTTTTAACCAATTTAATGCAATCACTTTTCTGGTTGAGGAGGAAGAATCTCTTTAAAATACATGGTCTTAATTTAATTTGAAAATATGTTGAGATCAGAAGTTTTAAAACTTGACCTATATAACTCTTTTAGCCAAATCAGAATATGTTAACAAGATGGCCAATAAAGGTAAACTACAAAATAAATGCCTAGTTTCATAACAAGGAACCTCCCATTCATTCATTTAATTGACTTTGCTCTGAAAGTATCAAGCTATGCTTGCTTAAAATAAGCAGCTCATCAAAATATTCAGAGAATTATGCTTGCTCTTTCACAAATGCATTTTTATAGGGTTGACTGTTACTAAGGCATGGGAAAGGACCGTTACAATTAAATAGCTTTCTTTCCTCTCTCCCCCACCCCCATAGTGCTGGGGATTGAACCCAGGGCCTTGGGCATGCAAGGCAAGCACTCTACCAACTGAGCTATATCCCGAAACCTCAAAGTCTTTTTAGAAAGATAATTAATCCAATTCTTTATTACCTAATCACACAAATTCAGGGTTTTATTTTCATGTCTTTGATTCTTCTTCCTTCTTTCTGGGACTTTTATCTATTTACCTAGGATTATTTACCACTTCCACTTAAGGAAAAGAGAAGAGAAACTCATAAGTCCATTGATTCTATTTCTAAATGTGTAGTTTTTGAAATATACTTTATTTTAAAGGAAAACCTACATATGCCAAGAGTTGAGCATAAATGTTAAAATCTGTTAACATTATTTTAAAGTGCCACATTTCATTATTATGGTAAATAACTTCAAGGATTGCCAGAACAATACCTCAATTAACTAACTTCACAAATAAAGGAGGATCACACCAAGAAAGTCATATGAAGTTTGGATCTTCATTGTTACCCTGACTTATCATTATATGAATAAAAATTACCAGGACTAGAACACATGTTTGTATCAACATGAAAATTGGTATGAACTATTAACATTTGATTTGACATGCATTTTATTTGTATAAAACGAAATGCAAAATATATAGCTCATTTAAAAAAAAAAAGTCCTAGTCAAAGCAATTAGACAATGGAAATAAAGGGCAACCAAATTGAAAAGGAGGAAATCAAACTATCCTTGTTTGCTGACAGGATGTTCTTCCATATAGAAAAATCTAATGACTACACCAAAAAACTATTAAAACTCATAAAGAAACTCAAATGAAGTTGCAGGATACAAAAATCAGGAGTGTTTCTATATACCTATACCAAACTATGGGGAAAATAAATAAAAAATGAAGTCCTATTTACAATAATTACCCAAAAAACACAAAAACTCCTAGAAATAAATTCAATCAAGATGGTAAAAGAACTCTACAATGAAAACCATAACTTAGTGATAACAGAAACTGAAGAGGACACAACAACATACAAATATATCCCATGTTCATGGATTAGAAAAATTAATATTGTTAAAATGTCCACACAACCCAGAGCAAACCATAAATTTGATGCAATAATATCCTCCACAGAAGGGGAAATCCTAAAATGTATATGAAATCACAAAAGGTTTTGAATAACCAAAATAATCTTGAGGAAAAAACAACAAAGCAAAAGCCATCACAATCCACGACTTCAAAACATAATATAAAGCTATAGTAACCAAAACAACATGGTACTGGCATGAAAAGATAATATAATCCAAAGGAATTAAATAGGAAACATGTCCACATATTAACAGCCAACTGATTTTGACAAAAGTAGCAAGAATAAACATTAGAAAAAGGATAGTCTTTTAAATAAATGTACAGAGAAATCTACATATGAGAGAAAAAAAAAAAACTCCTGAAACTAGATTCTTATAAAAATAAACTCAAGGGGCTGAGATTGTGGCTCAGTGGTAGAACACTCACCTAACACAGGTAAAGCACTGGGTTTCATCCTCAGCACTACATAAAGATAAATAAATAGAGATACTGTGTCCATCTACAACTAAAAAAAAAATAATTTAAAAATCAACTCAAAATTAATGAATGGCATAAAAAAAACTACTGGAATAAAATAGGGAAACACTTCAGGATATTGGTCTGGGTGAGGATTTTGTTTGTTTGTTATAACACTAAAAGTACAGGCAAAAATAGACATAATGCTATTACAGTCGAGCTAAAAATCTTCTGCACATCAAAAGAATCAACAGAGTTAAAAGACAAACTACAGAATGGAAGAAAATATTTGCAAACTACTCATCATCTGACAAGTGATTAATATCCAGAATATAAAAAGATTTCAAAAACTTCAACAGAAAAAAAAATCAAATTTAAAAATGGGAAAAGTATGGGTTGGAAGTGCTCTTATGAGAATATTTTAACCAAATCACTTATCAAATCTCACAGAGCTTAAATCTACCAAGTTAAAATTGTCAGTTTCTAGATGACATAAAGGAGAATTAATTCAGCTACTTTTTTTCTAAGGCCTAAACACTGTTTTTAAAATCTACAGCAGTGCCTTGTGCCCCGTGCTTTAGTCAAATACCGTCACAGAAACAATTTCTGAATATAAGCAGTATTCAGTAACCCACAATCCAAAAAGTCTTTTGTAAATTGCTTGTACATTTTGCCTGAATTGCTGATTACATCTTCACATTAAATGTCTGCTTACCCAAAATCATTTTAGTGCATCTACCCAATCTTATGATACCCATTGCCCAATCCATGTACACACAGACAAGAAAACTCCACAGATAATCTAGTTTGTTTTTAATTTTTTAAATGACACACTACTAGTTTCATCCTCGTGGCAACCATTCTAATTCTGTAGCCTCCCCATTGAGAAGTAAGTTTCACTTCTCACCTTTCCCTAAACTTTTTCCTTTCTTCTCACTTTCACTAACAACATTAACTTTAGTCATTTTTTTAAAACAGGAAGTATTCCACTAGATATATAATTGCATTTTACAAAAGATTCAGCAATTGTTGATCCCTGTTATTTTCAAAATATCAAACATACAAGATAGTAATTAAAAACAGATTTTAAAACTCTTCTGTGGGAAGAATGGCTAGAAGACCTCTTTCCTATTCCCAATAAGGCCTCTGGATATTATCTAAGAAAATCTACTAATTCTTAGGAAAGCTTAAAATCTTAGTTTGGTTTACATTCTATAACTAAACCTATATTTATAAAACATCCACTTTTTTAGCATAGTGATAGGTAGCTCTATTCAAAAACCCATAAAAATGACCAAATTAAATTCATGTCCAAGTTGTTTTCATAGCTGTGTTCAATAACAAATTGGCCCTCAATGTCATACTTCAAGCAAAATATTAACCCTTACCAGATACCATTTAATCTGTAAAATTAAAATATTCAACTGTAATAAAGCCTTTGTAATAATCTAGCAAATATTGCTCAGTGAAAATAATTCCTGGAAAGTTTCACCAGTATCACCTTAAAGGCTATTTTTTATTGTTAGAAACACAGCATGTGATGGGGCTGTGTTGTTGAGTTGCAGCTCAGTGGTAAAGCACTTGCCTAGCATGTATGAGGCACTGTGTTCAATTCTCAGCACCAAATATAAATAAGTAAAGGTCCATCAAGAACTAATAAAATATTTTTAAAAAGAAAGAAATACAGTATGGGAAACCTAGAAAAGACTCACAAACATACCACCTAGCAATAAGCACTATTAACACATAGAATATTAGGCACTGTAAAGTTTATGTCCCTACGAGTGAAAAATTACCATATTTTTATCTAATTACACATTTTTAGCTAATTAGCATAGTTACAGTCATAGGGTATATAATTCAGGCCTACTTTTCAATTTATGTCATGCACTTTGTACTATGTCATGAAAACATTTAAGAAAATGTCATCTTAGCTGTAAGTGGTGACACAAATCTATCATCCCAGCTACTCTGGAGACTGAGGCAGGAGGATCACAAGTTTAAGGCCATCCTTAGCAACTCAGGGAGCTGAGAAGACCCTGCCTCAAAATGCAAAAAGGGCATGGGTTAGTGCCCCTGGATTTAACCCTAGTACTGCAGGGAGCTGGGGAGTCATCTTAAGGGCTATTTAAAAATCTACCACCAGAATGAAAAGTAGCACAGCCATGTGGAAAACAGTATGGAGGTTCTTCAAAAATTTTTAAATAAGCTGGATACAGTGGCACATGCCTGTAATCTCAGCAGCTCAGGAAGCTGAGGAAGGAGGGCTACAAGTTCCAAGCCTATCTCAGCAACTTAGTGAGACCCTGTCTCAAAATCAAAAAAACATAAAAAGGGCTGGGGATGTGGCTCAGTGTTTAAGCATCCCTGAGTTCAATACTTGGTATAAAAAAAAAAAATGAAAACAGAACTACCAGAAGATGCAGCAATCCCACTTCTGCATATATATATTGGAAAGAAGTGAAATCAGTCCCTTGAAGAGGTGTATGATTCTCCATGTTCAACCTTAGCATTACATGCAGTAGACAGTATATGGAAACAAGCCATGTGTATATGGAAACAAGCCATGTCCAACCACAGATGAAGAGATAAACACAGCAGGTATGTGTGCACATGAAATATTATTCAGCTATAAAAAAGAAATAAATCCTGCCAAAACATTCATCATAACATGGATGAACCTGGAGGATAATGTTAAGTGAAATGAGCCAGACAGATTAAGACAAATACTGCATGATCTCACTTCTGCAAAAAAACCTTAAAAAAAAAAAAACTGAACTCACAGGGACAGAAAAGAATAGTGGTTGCCAGAGGTGAAAGATGGTAGAAATGAAGAGATGCTGGTAGAAGGACACATGGTTTTAGTTATTAGGGAAACAAATTGGGTATAGCATGGATGGTGATAGATGTGTTAATTTCATTATGATAATCACTGCTCAATATACATGTATACATGTATTTCAAATCATTTCACTGTATATTTTTTCACAAATTAAGAAATTTTAAATATGCAAATAAAGTCATCATCTACCCCTCAAGAAAGTCCTCCACCAAAAAATTCAAAAGTTACAACACAAAGTACAGATTTTAAAAGGAAGAATATTTAAGCAAATCTATTTATGAACCTCTTATAAGACATTTATTTAGAAAGTTACTACAAAATTGTGTGAGAATTGACGCAACTTTTAAAAAGCAGGTCAGGTAAATACCAATGGCAATGATGGGGCTTGGGGGAAAATCTTCATAATAGATTCATCTTAGACATTTCTACACCTGAAAAAGTTGGGAAAAGATCCAATTTACATAGAAAGTCCTGAGCTTCAGTAGCATTTTCCTTCATTTTTTATCCTGACAGTCCTTCCTGGATGAGTAGAAAATGAATCTGAATTAAAAATACACTGTTTTCTAAATATCCTTCTCATTAAGCAGAGTAAACATGGAAGCACTTACAAAAGTAGAAAAGGAGAAAGATTAGAACAAAGACACTACTCACGGTCTACACAGACTAGAACGGGTACTCTGAACCCCACACACTAACTAAGCCTTTCCTGGGCACACCAAAACAAGGAAAGAAGTGTGGCAGCAGCATGGGGTTAGTCAGGGCTACCCCAGAATGCCTCGATGCCAAAGAGGCCAGAGCCTAAAAGGCTTTTTTAGACACTATGAACTTTTAATAGAAACCAAGAGGAAGGAAGGAAGTGCATATCCAAAAAAAAAAAAAAAATCAATCATAAAATATTTGAGTAATGAGAGACAAAACAGTCACCGAAAAGAAAATCTTTGCAGGAACAGGCCCTACAGAGATCACAGTGAGGACCACAGCAGGTACTGTCCAGCACTGAACCTTAGTGGGGTAAAGCGCTCAACGCTAGTAAGATTGGCTCAGGAGACCTGATTAATTGACCATCTCGGTATTTACATGCTCCACATCCTCAATGACACCACCACTAAAGGTCCATGTAAACAAAACAACAAAACAGGAGAAATGCAAAGAACAAAAACGGGAGAAATGTCCTTCTATCCTTCAGCGGGAAACATCCAAACAAGGCGAAAGTAGGCCCAATAAGGTACCTTTTAGCTGTAAATGGGCAGACATGGCCACGTGATTCTATCACTAAACAAAGGGTTCTGGCAGGGAAGGGGAGAATACTTAAAACTTACAAGGACCTCCTGCACTTATTAAATATAGAACAGCTTTTAAAAGTCCATCACAGGTATATTTTGGACTGTAATTTTTAAAGGGGAATATTTTTTTCTTAATGTAGTCAAGCAGGCAAAAAGCCAATCAATCCATTAGAAAAATCAAAGAGCCAGAAATCTATGCTTTGTCATTAATTCAGTCAAGCGAAGAGCATTACTACTAGCATCTCTCCCTTCTTCCCTCTCCCTCATATCTCTCTCTATCTCCCCCCCCCCACCTTTCTATCTCTCTCTAAGTGAACAGCAGGGAATAAATGCATAGCAGAACAGGAAGAATAAAATGCCTTTGTAACTTCTCCCCAACAACTGGGGCACAGCTCACACTTTTGGCTCATGTCATGTCCTTGCAACTTAGCAAGTGTCCCAGGTGTGGGCACTGCATGTAGTGATAAAAGATGATGAGGTCATGAAAAAGACATTTCTGACTCTAATTTTGATGACTGTCATTTAGGCAAAAAGAATACAATGAGATCAATCAACCCTCCCCCTTGTCCCTTTTAATAGTAAGCATTATGCAATGCTAGGTGGTAAGGATAAAATGCTATATTTCTATGGTTCTTCTGGAATATGTCTAATGAGTCAATTGGAGTCACAGTTAGCTTAGAAGAAAATGTTGAATAAATGGGAAAAGTAATTCATTAAGCAAAACAAAGACCCTACTTCCTACTTATACAACACTTTAATCAAAGTTCCTCCAGTTTAAACTTGCTATTAAATGAGTCTTCCTGAAGGGTGACCATTTGCAGAAATGTTGTTTTGTTTTAATAAAATCCTCTGTATGCATTTTTTTAATTACAAAATTATTGCAAACTACTCAGTCAAGACTATTCCTTTCCTGCTCTGGTATGTGACTCCTCCTGCAGGTAGTGGCTATTTAACTAGAAAAACAAAAACCCTGCCAACAGGCTCATACTATGCAGAAAATATAAGTGCTACATTTATAGACAGGAGCAGCTTTGCAGGACATCTAAGGTGGGCAACCTGAATGAAGAATAACCATCTGGTTCTTCAAGGTTTCAGCCACACAAAGATCCAGAACCATGAAGCCTAGGTGTCCTGAATTGCCTAAAACTATACATGGGAAGTCCCAAAGTAGCAAATTATTTAAGGTCAAACATAAGCTGTTTCAACATATGCATTCTCATACACTTGCCTTTCACTTAACTGCAGATATTAAAAATATTACACATTCTAAAATAGGTTGGTAAAAGCAAACAAGCACTCAATGTTATTACAGCTGGGCCAGAAACTGTTAAGGCCAAATTAATGTATACTTCCACAGGAGACTGTTGCTGTTCACAGGTACATCTCCATTTTCCTTTGATATGTACTCTGCAAAGCGAGAATATTCTATTAATCGGGAATAGGGGAGTAGGGGTAGTAGGGTTTTATTCTGATCAGTTACAGTAAATAAATTTCACTCTTTTTATACAAGCTATTTTAGATACTTTCTTATTGAAAGAAATTTTTTTTTACTTCCCTACAGATGATTGTCTCACCAATCACAAACACCTGGAATCATACATCCAATGCCTGATTTTCCTAATAAAAACACTTGAGATTTTTTTCAATCATTTACACATGAAAAGGAAGAGGGGGTAAGGAAGTTCTGACATTTGATGGAGGAAAACACACATACCATACCATACCACACACACACACACACACACACACACTCACACCAAAAAAAAAAGAAAAGAAAACACAAATCCTTGGTTCCAATGTGAACTTTTACATGTTTATATTTCAAATAGTTTAAATAATTTAAATTTAAAGCAACACGAACTATAAAAGTTAAATGTTATTAAACCACCAAGAGAATAGATTTTAAAACTCCAGATCCTTCAAATGATTTATTGCAAAATGAAAATAAAGTCTAAGTTGCAAAATTTATGTGGCAGACATGGCATATTATAAGCACTCCAATATCAAAGCATCTCCATGGTTTATGCTGTTCAAATGCATTAATCTTCATCATAACCGAGGTTTTATACACACATTTAAAAACCTAATTACAAACCCAGAGACAAATGATAAACTACATGATAGTGTTTATAATATTCCTTAATATAAATGCAATATTCATATAAATCATTAAAAGATTTGGAGACCTCCACTGACTTGAGAATTTATAATCTCCTATTACAATATCCAGGTCTTGGACAGAAACTGTGTAATCCCCATTTGTTCATTATTTCTGATGGAATTAGAAAGGTTAGCCATTTTGGGCTGGGGTTATAGCTCAGCGGTAGAGCGATTGCCTCACACTTGTGATGTACTGGGTTCAATCCTCAGCACCACATAAAAAAAATATATAAGTAAAATAAATAAACATATTTTTTAAAAGAAAGAAAGAAAGGTTAGCCATTTCAGATCTGAAGAATTTAGCCAGAGTTCTCATTTTTATTTGTAATTTTTAAAGTAATATGACATAAACCACTCTAATACAGCATTTAGCATATGCCTGACACTGTTCAAATCCTTCAATCCTCAAAATATTTCTGTGCAATAAATTCTAACATTAACTTCATTTTACAAATGAGAAAACTGAAACACTGGTCAAATTACCTTCCCAAAAATTTACCGCTAAGTAAATGTCATAGCTAAGATTCAAACCCAGGCAATCTGCCTCCAGAGTCTTAACCCCTTAGCCACATTCTTAAGTAGGCCATATTAAACAATCCTACCCTCCCTCCCTGACTTCCCACCTCTACATGAAGATTCAGAATACCCAAGGAGGCAAACATTCCTAACTAAATCCACACCATCTGCCATCCTTTTGAAAAAGAAAACTCAAGTTGTTCCAAACATGTTTGAGATGAAAGACAAAAAGAGAACAAATTCCCTTACACTTCTAGGAAAAAGATATTGGACACAAAATGCAAAAAGGTATAAGCTATAAAGAATTAGAGAAATAAGGCACTACCAATATGTAGACTCTTAAAAACATGAATAAAATCAACGCCTCCCAAGGATTTCATACCACTGAATGTTGAGCCCAACAGAAATTTCATTGCTTACCATTCATCTACGAACTGTTAACCAAGGAATTGTTTCCAACATCACCAACTCCAAACAACTTACAGTAATGAAGACATGGAAACATGCAATGAAATCTCACCTATGATTCAAAAATCCAAAATTCTACTTTACAAATAGTCCTAATCCCTCATAGAACAGGGCTGTGAAAGAACTGCCAACTGGGACTATTATAAATTTTCTTACTTGCCTTAAAAGCTCAAAGCACCTCACGAAAGAATTGGCTTATGAACCAAGATAACAAAGGGACACCAGAGTAGAAGAGAGAAAAGGACTTGTCCATATGTGCATCCTGCTTTCATCAGAGATGTATCTCTAACCATGGCTTTCTACTCTCCACACTCTTATTGTACAACTGCCTCTTTCCCTCCACACAGATGTCTCCCTTGGTGCCATTTGTTTAACCACATATGTGTGTATGTGTATTTTAATATGTTAGCACTTTTTAATGTGTTACAAAGTCTTCTATAAACAATCAATACTGTTGACAAAAAATAAAACTAGTTAAGAAAATGTAAAAGGTCAAGATCTTTGCTCAAATTTCCCAAAAGCTTTAGCAGCCAGCAGATCTGAAGGTAAAAAAGAACAACCCCAATCCTTGACTTCGATTTTTAAGTTTCCCAGGAAAAAATTCCTTTCCTATCCTCGTTTCTAAGGTACTCCCATATTTGAAAATCTACTGATCTTCTTTAAACCAATATATTGCTACAAAGCAAAGACTGCTTTAAAGCAGGCTGCCCCACCCTAACATCCAATGAAAATATTCATTTTCCCAACTCCCTTCTGCTATATTACTAAATGGAAATTCATTCTTTGGGAATGTCCAGACGAAATGTCTTCTAATGAAAAAAAAAAAAAATCTACCAAACATTTTGAGTTCTATCAAGCCCCATAGTTTATCATGAAATTTAACTAGATGTCCCTGTGACATTTCCTATTAAAAATAAAAAATA
Source organism: Spermophilus citellus (assembly GCF_964194105.1). Classification (NCBI taxonomy): domain Eukaryota; kingdom Metazoa; phylum Chordata; class Mammalia; order Rodentia; family Sciuridae; genus Spermophilus; species Spermophilus citellus. The sequence continues at coordinate 51,415,937 of NC_138183.1, read as the reverse complement.
AAAATAAACCCAAAGCAAACTTCAAAGTTGCTAAAAATTCCAGAATCAGACAGAAAAAAATATGCTGAGTAACCAAGATGACAATTTCTGATTGTAGTATTTTCCAGAGAGCTAATTATACAAAAATCAACTTTCATAAACACCAGTGAAAATTACAAACCAGTGGAGGCCCCAAAATACAAATCCTATGAAAGAAACAAACCACATATGTGTTTGCTACAACCTATTTTGGCAGAAGTTGATATTACTTTTTACTGAATATTAGTGTCACACCTTATATGGACAGAAATATTACCGAGGAATTATGTAGCACTAGACTTGTAATCTCTTGAGAGCCATGTTAATCCTTAAGTCTACAGTCAATCCCCATCCCCCTATGTGCACAAATACTCAACCTGCTCTGATAAAATCAACAATTATACCTGCTTCCCTCTCTCAGTTGCCGAGTCATCAGATCCACCCACCGGATCCCCTTATGACTGTAAAGTTTATGGATTACTTATTTCTCTTCTTTATTTTTTTCCTGACACACTGTAACCACATTCCTTTTATAGAGCTCTAATCAATTCTCAGAAGTATATTGGGGGAAGATAGTGAGCAACAGTAGCAAAAGATGTTTCGAGGTGTTTATTACTTTGGAGTCTTGTTGGCAGAGAACTGTAGTCATGCTAGATAGAGCCTTCTTATAACAAGTTAGAAAAGGAAGCATTCATAATCCCATTTAATACTGAAAAAATAAGGTTAAGGCAGTTGCAGAAGACCACCCAGTACCTATAAGAGTTGAGTTAACAAGTGCTGCATCTATCCTTTTAATTTCCTGAGCTACCAAAAATTTTTTAATTAAAGGCTTATATCACTCACGTGAAAAAAAAGTAACCTTTATGCTCCTCACTGTCTGTGGCACCACTAGTAGGCAGACTGCAGCTGCTAGAACACCTTCAACCCAGTCTGTGTGGGGGCGGAAAGAGGAGAACAGACACCTTGAGATTGGAAGGGATAAAAAGACCTCTCAGCCCCGCATAGGTGCAACATGAAGGATAAGCTTTGTTTTAAGGACTCGAAAACAGCCCAGCTTGTCATCCTTTACAAGTAATATATTCATGGTTTTTTTTTTTTTCCTGGTAACAAGGTAGCTATTATCCAAATAAACGTCAGATTTATTTAGGAAACTGTATAAGTAGAAATTTTTTGAAGTCCAATGGAAAAATAGTAGGAGTATATAAATATCCCATGTAGACTCTACCTTTTCTCACCTGACAAGGACCCAAAGACAAAACCATTTGCATTGAGCCTTGGAAAAGTACATCCTAAATGTTATTATAGACTTAGTAAAAAGGTGCAAGGTACAGAATAAATTATTTTTACAAAAAAAAAATTCAAAATCATGACCAAAAAAATTAATGAAGACTCTGTCTGCATTAGACATCCAGAAAGTACCAGGGAAGGGGCTGGAGTTGTAGCTCAGTAGTAGAGCACTTGCCTAGCATGCATGAGGCACTGGGTTCAATCCTCAGCACCACATAAAAATAAATAAAGGCATTGTGTCCATGTACAAAGGGAAAAAAAAGTCTGAATTAAATAAAGAACGAACCAGGGAACATCTGGGAATATAACTTTTTTTTTTTAAATATAAGCAAGGGTGTTTTTTCCTCAAGGCCAGAAGTCAGAATCCAGGGTCAGTTCTTGTTTTATGATCATAGCTTTACGCTCTAACTGCATGAATCTTGGAATAACTTTCTGTTTCTCTGTTTCTGTTTTGTTTTACTTTGAGATGGAATCTATGTTGCCCAGGCTGGCCTCAAACTAAAGATCCTCCTCCTTTAGCCTCCTGAGTAGCTGGGATTACAGGCATGAACCCATATCTTGCTTAGAATAACTTTAAATACCACTTAAGCAAGTAAAAAAAAAGCTCACAATTCTCCATGTTAACTCCATGGAAAAGGGAGGAAAGGAAAAATAGACACTATCATTTTGGTTACTTCTTTATCCAGAATCCTCTAGATGAGCTCAAATTTGTATCCACGAGGAGGCAATGCTCTTGCATCTGAACACATATTCATTCAGTCAGCACAGTATGTATGGCTGAACTCCATGTGAATGCCAGGCATGCATGCTGTTAGGTGCCCAGGACGTCACAAGTGTCACAGAGGGTGCAAATCCTTCCGCTCACAGAGCTCATCAACTCCATCTGCCCTTCATTCATCCTCAACACTTGTTAAACAGCATATATTGAGCACCTTCTGTGCCAACCAATGTTTGGAATGCATATTTTGTCTAAATAAGAGCCTGCTCGGTTTTTTGTTTTTTGTTTTTGTTTTTTTGCCTTCCTACTTTAGTGAGATTTAGCCCCTGTCCACGGTGGAAAATTCATCTCCAAATATTAATGCTGTTGTTTACTGGCCTTCCTCAATGAAAATAGTCAAACTACTTGACCTTCAGAAACATCTTATCTTTCATATCTAGAAGACAGGAAACAAACAGGAGCTTGAATATGGAACTGAGTTTTTATAGCTACATTAGCAACTTCCCTGGCTTCTTGAAGAAAAGAAATAGTTTTTTTGACATTCACAACAGTCCCAGCAAAAGAAAGTGTTCCCAGAATGCTAAACACTAATTTGAGGGAAACTTCACCAACTAAAATCACAAATCTCTGAGTCAGGTATTTTTCTTTGGAGAAAAGCAAATCAAATACAATGGTACACCAGTTTTCCATATGCTTGAGAATGACAACTAATTCTTACCACTTAAGAAGCTTCCCTTCCCTCTCTGCTCAGTTCCAACTGTTTGTTCAATCCAAATAAATTCCACATTTATGATCTTTAACTGGCAACTTACATTTTGCCTAAGATTTTTTCATATAACCCCTCATTAAAGAAAAATTAATGATTTAAATCAAACCAATTCCATTTCCTCACCCCAAAACTTAATTTCCTGTACAGTATTGCTTTCATTTCACCTTTAGAGAAAAAAAAAAAAATCTCAGTTCACAATTTTTTAAAGACCTCTGTTCCTTATTACTTAAGAAAACTCAGAGCCTGGCAGAATATAAGCCAATACAGGTTGTTACATGTTCTGTCGCTCACTCTCTGACAAAGGAAAGTTTCTAGTACAGTTAAAAAACCAAGCTCCATGTCGACACTTCTGGCCCTACTTAAAACTTATCTGAAAAATTACTAAACACCAAAAATGGATGGCATGAATTAAACGCACACAGAATATTACAATAGTCAATACTGCATAAAACAGGAAAGAAAACTAATGAGAAAAAGAGTGCTACTTATTGGGAAAAACTTTCAGCAAAACAAAGCTATTCACATATATTTTATACTCTTTCCTGACTTCACAACCTTCCCGTCAAGGATACCTGCTTTTCTTAAAATGATGCTCTCCCAATGGTGAGTTTTACAGCTCCAAACTGCTCCAATAGCAACAGACTGACTACCAGGCATTTTTTTAAATGTTTACTTAGTTGGAAATGAACACACAATATCTTTATTTATTTTTATATGGTGCTGAGGATTGAACCCAGTGCCTTACACATATGAGGCAAGCACTTTAACCACTGAGCTACAGCCTCAGCCCCTAGTAGGCATTTTGTTTGTTCCCATACCAGGTGGGCTTTGGGGTTTTTTGTTTTGTTTTGTTTTGTTTTGTTTTTGTTTTTTATTTTTTGGAGGGGGTTATTTGCTCTTGTAATTATGTAACTTATTATTTTGTATTTAAAAAGGGTGAAAATGACTACTTTTAAAAAAAATAATTAAGTGGTCTCTACTCAGTGAAGTGAGCAGCTAAATTAAAATCTGTCCATTGAGCTATCAAAAGAGAATTTCAGACTGGAAAATAATTTTTTTTCATCTTTGTTTTAATTATTCTTCTTCTAAAAAATTGACAAACTAGAATTAGGCCAAGTAGTAGGCTCCTACAGTATTAAGAAGGGTGTCCAGGAATTGAATAATGATGAAATATATGGCAGAAATCACTCCCAACAAACTCCCTCTCCAAAATGCTTGACCATCCCTCTCTGGCCAGCACTCCTCCTGATGATCATCTAACTGACCCACAAATAGAACTCTGAACCTAAGCTGGAGTCTCCAGTTTATTTTCATGTTAGAAATGGCATTTTAGTTTAAAATTCAGTTTCCTATGTAAATGCAGATAGGTATTAGCCCCCAACCTACATTTTCAGAAGCTAAAACTGAATTCTTGAACACAAAAAAGCTGCAGAATTATGAACCTTAAAATCTTATTGATTGGGCTGGGATTGTGGCTCAGCAGTAGAGCACTTGCCTAGCACATGTGAGGCACTGGGTTCAATCTTCAGCATCACACATAAATAAATAAAATAAGGGTATTGTATCTACCTACAACTACAAAAATAAAAAACTTAAAAAAAGACCTTACTGGTTATTCTACAGTCTGCAGCAATGGTCTTCAAATTGGTCTATGTCTAACACTTAGGATACATTGAAAATTCTGAAGAAATATACTTGTTTATCTTCAGCTCCCTTGTGCCATCTTTCCTCAAAAACAATATACCTTGGGCTAGGTTTTAGCTCAGTGACAGAGCACTTGCCTAGCACACGTGAGGCACTGGGTTCGATTCTCAGCACTGCATATAAATGAATAAGTAAAAAATAAAGGTCCATCAACTAAAAAAATTTTTTTTAAATAAATAAAAAGCTTCATTACCAAAATATAAAAAAAAAAAAAGACGGCGAGGATATGCCTAAGAATGTCGCCTTCTTCTTCCTAACCACCCCTTCCCTCGCTGTCTTAGGTGAGTGTGCCACCCTTTGCTCTCTCCAGTTCAGTGTTTGCACTGCCTGAGACCAAGGCACTGAACAGGAGAACCTCAGCAAACAAAACATGAATACAAAATGAACCCATCGAAAAGCAGGAAACAAATATTTCTGCGTGTCAGCCTGCTTCAAACAAAATTAAAGGAGATTCTACAGAATGGGAGCAGGTTTCTCTCCCATCCAGTAGCATGCCTTTCCACTTTGTTGAGATGTCCTTAGCTGCACAGAAGCTGTCTACTTTGGTGCACTTCCATTTGTCAATTCTGCTTGTTCTCTTGAGTCCTATCCAGGGGATTACTACCTGTGCCAATATCTTGAAGTATTCCCCCTGTGTTTTCTTCTAATAGTTTCAAAGTTTCAAGTCTTACATCAGGATCTTTTGATTCTTTTTAATTGATTTTTGTACAACATGAGACACAGGGATCTGGTTTCAATCTTCTACGTGTGGATATTTAGTTTTCCCAGCACCATTTGTTCAAAAGGCTGTCCTCTCTCCAATGTATGTTTTCAGCACTTTTGCCAAAAAATCTTTTGGCTCAAGATGTGTGGATTTATTTCTGGGTCCTGTATTCTGTACCATTGATCTATGTGTCTGTTTTTAAGCCAGTACCATGCCATTTTACTTATTGTGGCTCTGTACTGTTTTGAAATCAGATATTGTGAAACCTCCAGGTTTGCTTTTTTTCTTAAGGATAACGTAGGTTATTCAGTGTCTTCTGTGATTACTTATGAATCTTAGGACTTTTTTTCTGAGTTCTGTGAAGAATACCATTGATATTTTGATGAAGATTGTACTGACTCTGTATATCACTTTAGATACTATGGCCATTTTAACAATTGTGATTCTGCTAATCCATGAGTGTTGGAGGTCTATCCACCCTCTAACGTCATCTCCTATTTCTTTCATCAGGCTTTTGTAATTTTCATTACAGTGGTTTTTCACATCCTTAGGTTTATTCCTAGGTATTTTACTTTTTGTATGTAGCAATTGTGGATGGAACTACTTCCCTTATTTCTTTTTCAGCAATTTCATTATTGATATACAGAAAAGCTACTGATTTTTATATGTTGATTTGTATCCTGCTACTTTACCAAATTTATCAGTTCTAAGTCTTTTGGCAGAGGCTTTAGAAGTTTCTGTATAATCAGCAGCAGCAAAGAGGGATAACTTGACTTCCTCCTATCCTATGTGTATACTTTTTCACTGTTGCCTAATGGCTCTAACTAAAATTTCTAGTACTATATTATGAACTTCTTTAGAACTTGAACTACATCATTCTGTGCCCTCCTGGCCTTTATGTTTCTGCTAAAAAAAAAAAATCAGCTATTGATATAATAAATTTGACTTCAGATGCATCTTATTATGCCTCTCTTACAGGTTTTAATATTTTAATATTCCTTCTTTGTCCCTTACTTTTGGCAATTCAACTATAATATGCTGTGAAGAGGCTCTTTCCTAGTCATGTCTATTTGTCTATTTGAGATTCTAAATGCCCTCAGTATGTCCATGTATTTTCCAAGACTGGGCAAATTTTTAGCATTATTTCACTGAATTAGTTTTCGATACCTTCAACCTAGCTTTATTCTCTCATCTATTGTGATGCCCAGGTATGATCTTTTAATGGTGTCCCAGAGATCTTTTATACTGTAGTCATCTAATTTTTTAAATTATTGCCTAAATGTAATATTACATCAGACTTATCTTCAATCTTTGGTATTTTTTTTCTTCCACTTGATCTAGACTGCTATGAGGTTTTCAACTCAGTTTTTTGTTGTGTGTTTTTGTTGTTGTTGTTGTTTTATTTTTTTTATATTTATTTTTTAATTATTGGCGGACACAACATCTTTGTTGGTATGTGGTGCTGAGGATCGAACCCGGGCCGCACGCATGCCAGGCGAGCGCGCTACCGCTTGAGCCACATCCCCAGCCCTGTTGTTGTTGTTGTTTTAATCTGACCTACCAAACTTTGCATTTCTGAAATTTCTGTTAGGTTCTTTTTTAAAATCTCTACCTCCTTACTGAATTTCTCATTCACATCCTACATTATCTTCCTTAATTAATTATTGATCTATGTTCTCTTGGAATTTCTTGAGTTTTAAAATACTTCTTTTGAATTTCTTATCCAGCATCCATCCATTTTGATATCTTTGTGATCTGTTACTATAGAATTATGAGCTTTAGGAGTAACATATTGCCTTGTCTTTTTGTATTTCTTGTGTTTCTATGGTGATACCTGCATGTCTGTTGGGATACAATCTATTCTGAGGACCTTGCTGGTGCCTGGCCTGCTAATGACAATGTATCTTGAGGTATTGATTTGTTGTGTGATGTTGAGTTTAATTTTAATTGGACTTTGTAATATAATCCCGCTGTGGCTACTGTGGTTGTGATTCATGGGTTTTGACATAATTCAGTGTTTCAGAGACCCATTTTTGCGAGAGGTTTCACAAAAGTAAGGTCCCTCTGATAACTCCTTCTGTTGTGATGCAAACAGCAGAGTATGTGGGGTGTACCTTCTGTGGCTTCTTCTATAATGGGAGGAGAAGCCTCATTAGGTGGTTGGGATTTCCACAGGCGCAGTTGATACTGCTTCTGTTGCTTAAAAGTGATTCTGTTACTATCTGATCCAATCATGGTGAAAGGCTTCCATCTTTCATCCTCTTTTTAAATACTAGTGCAGTTCCTGATGTTTCAGATGGCAAGGCCTGAATCAGAGATGCCCCTCGGTGGCACTCACATCCAAGCTTTTCAGTGATATATGGGTTATGGAAGCAACCAATGATGCAGATTAGGGTTAGGTGTGTACACAACAGTTGTGTTATTTCTCTTTGATGTTACTGTAGCAGTGACTGTATAGAAGCAGGATGTAAGACCCTCATGATTGCACCAACTTATATATATATATCACTGATTGGAGGCTTTTGGTCCCCCATATTCCTTAAGTTGAAGTATCCATCAAGGTTAGGGCAGACTAGAACATGGCTAGAACTATATACAATTCATCTCAGCTATGATAGAATGTAGCAAATGTCAGAGCATCCACCCAACATGCAAAAAGTCCTGGACTCTATTCTAGCACTTTTGTTTTGGTTCTATCTCATGAAGGAGGAGGCGAATGTTGGGTGCCTCTAATCCACCATCTTGAACCCCAGCCTAAAAATAATTTTTGATGACATATCACTGTGTGAATTTATCCATGTAATTTCAGAAAGAGTCCAAATAAGGTTGATTTATCCTGTCCTGGGTCCACAAATATTGCAACAATATTTCTTCCATTTTCATTTGGGGAACAAATTTTTTCAGTGACTACAAAAAAGAAAAATATAAAACAGAAATGATGCCAAGTCTTTTATCATGTAGTAATCAACAAATATGGCAGGGGGTGCAGAATCACCCATATAAATATAAGAGGTAGATTTTTATTTTTTACTTTTTATTTTTATTACATTTTTTATATTTTATCAGACATTTTTCGGAATTTTAAAGACAATCATGTTATTTTGATCAATTCCATTTTACTAATAATTGAAATGCTCAATTATTTCTACATTGAGTAATACTTGCAGGCCCAGGACATTTTATATATTTAGTTTTTATGCATTTTTATCACATAGATATGATAATTCATAAAAAGACTTTGAAACATGAACATGTATTATATAAGAATAAAAAATTGGGGAGAAGTGGTATAAAAAAAGAGTTCAGGTAGACAAGAAGAAATAAGTTTCCAAGTAAAGAGGTTGCTCACATTTTTTTTCTAAACTGAATGGTCACTAAGAGGAAAATGTTAAGAGTTTCATCATCTATACTTAAGTATATCATGTAAAAGGGTTATTTTTAGGTGGTTGGGGTGTGGCTCAGCAGTAACTAGCTTGCCTCCCATGTATGAGGCACTGGGTTCCATCCTCAGCACCACATAAAAGTACATAAACAAAATAAAGATACTGCATCCATTACAACTAAAAAGTATTTTTTTAAAAAAAGTTATTTTAAAATATCAATTTTTATAATCTGCCCAAAATTATATCTAGAAACAAAAGATATAAACTTATAATGAAAATTTACATATTAGGACAAGATGTGAACACCTCAAAGCTAAACAGGTTACAATCTGCCTGCAAGCAATGACTCTCTTTCAGAAGAAGGCTTCAACCTACCTTTCTGGCCCTTAACAAACAATATCTCCTCAGTTTGCACCTGCAGGTGGAATCTAAAGGAACTTTATTTCCTCTATTAGCTTTGTACTTTCCCACCTCCTAGGCCCTGTTTATATTGCCAAGACAGCTCCTACCTCCCCAAATTCTACCATTCTTCCTGTAAACATCAGCTTTTGTCAGGTGCTCAGAACTGCTAACTTAAGAGGACATAATAACACAGTAGGGTGGAGCACATGAAATATGGTGGCTGGTTACCTGCTTCCAAATCTGGCTCTGCAGTTTACTAATTTAAACCAGTTACTTGATCTTTCTGTGGTCCAGTTTCCTCTCATCTATTATCAACAGTTCCTGATAGGAGTTTTGCAAAAACTGAATGAGTTAATGCACTTAAAACCTGAAAAGCAGGGACTGGATGGTGGCTCAGCAGTAGTGTGCTTGCCTAGCACGTGCGAGACGCTGGGCTAAATGTATTGCGTCCAACTACAACTAAAAAATATTAAAAAAAAAAAAAAAAAAAAAAACCTGCAAAGCATTGTAGTTGACACACAGCTTCTGCTACAGCATGGTTATCAGCATCACCTCAATTCCTACTAAGCCACTACAACCACACACTGGTCCAGATTTTTATTGCATAGGCTCAAGTGTACACTTTCATAATCAGCTACTTCCCCTTAACTATTTCAGGCTATTATCTAGTTGGAAGGAACAATCAAGAATATCTATGTACTACATTTGTTCCCTTCCTAAAGAAAACAGTCAAAACACAATAGAGGCCATAAAAACTTATGGAAATCAACTGGTGTTAGGGAAAGAAATATGAGCAAGAGTATTTTTACTAACAAATAATTCCACCCTCACCTTTCCTGATGGCCTCAGACACATGTGCACATGCAAATCTAGGATTAAGAAATACAGGGAGAGAGTAAATGTTGAGAAGAAGCTTTCAAGGTGGTACTTTGCAACCCCAGGGCTTCTTTCCACTCTGTATCTTAAATCAAGAGATAATATGTGGAAAATAATTGAGGAAAGGGATAGCCTGTATTGGTGACCAAAGAAAATCCTCCCCAAATGGAAAAACTGTACTTTCCTAAAAAGAGATTAACACAGACACCACTGCCTGCTCCTCGTCAGTCATCTGGGCCGACAGTTGGCTCTGGCAAGAAGAGGAGACAACAGAAGAGACCCAAAGTGAAGACCACAGCAGCAGCCTTGTAGAGCATGGGTGGGAACATGATCACAGACCCTTGATACAGTGACCACTATGACATCCCCCAGCCAACCCCAAAATCACCCTTAGGAAACCAAGGTTTTTTTGTTTGTTTGTTTCTTTAAAAAAAAAAACAAATGTTTTACCATAATAAATGTGGCCCCATGTTTGGCCTTGAGGAAGGGTCTTTTAATCTAAAGGTGACATGACTTTTTAATTATAATACACCTAAACCTCACTAAAGTGCACCTAATCTTTCCCTAAGTGCAAACCAACATCACAGCCTCAGCTGCCAGGTTGAAGAGCAAGTTATTATCAATTCAACACCACCTGAGAGCATTAGAATCAGGCAGAATGGAGATTCCTAGATTCCCAAAGAATCCAATTCACCTAGTGGTAGAGATCAAGAACCTGTACCTTTAAACAAACTCCCAGGGAATTCTTTAGCACACTGTAGCTCTACAACCATTGACTGAAAGGCATCCCTGGAATATCACTTAGTAAATGCAATTCATATTTACTTTGCCCACTCTGAGTAACTTGTTGGCATAATATTCATTGGCAGGCTCTGTCTCCCCAATGCTAGAGCCATGACTGCAAAATGCTTTGGATTTGAAACTTTGCTGATACTGCAAACAGCAAAGAGAAGAACCTCTTTCTCAGCTTCCACACAATCCTACTGAAGGATTCCAAGAGGTCTGACTTGGATGATGTGACCACTACTTGGTGGTGGTTGTCATCACCTCCCCACCACCAAAAGATGAAGGGTAGTGGTGGACTGAGGGAATAAGGTTGATTTATCCTGTCCTGGGTCCACAATTATGAGCAATGGGACTAGAAGAAAAAAAGGGGATGGTATGGACTCCAGGGAATCATTTTTTGCTGGGCAGTTTCCCTAATTTGAGTTTATTATAAATAATTTTATTTAAAAATACGTAGTCGGGGGGCTGAAGTTGTGGCTCAGTGGTAGAGCACTTGCCTAGCATGTGTGAGGCACTGGGTTCGATTCTCACATATAAAGAAATTAATTAAATAAAGGTCTATCAATAACTAAAACAACTTTTTTTAAATACATAGTAATAATAATATGGTGAAATATGTATTATGTAAAAACATATATACTTTATCATATGATTCTACTTCAAAATATTGATACATATATAACTTTTTTGGAGTATCTGTGTTCCTAAAGACTAATGAACATTCCTTTGAAACACATGTGTGAGTACTTCTAAATGATGGGACATGACTGGATATGGGGCATACACCTGTAATCCCAGCTACTCAAGAGGTTGAGGAAGGAGGGTCACAAGCTCAAGGCCAGCCTCAGCAACTCAGCAAGACCCTGTCTAAAAAACAGAGGTCGGGGGGGGGGGGGGGGGGTCTGGAAATGTAGCTCAGTGGCAGAGTACTTGCTTGGCCTATACAAGATGCTAGGTTCAAATGCCAGTACCACAGAATAACAAAACAAACAAGATGGACAGGCTTACCTTCCATTATTAAAAGGCAACATAAAATAACTGGTTGAAGTTGTGGTGTTCAAGTTAACATTCCAGTTTCTATGCTGTTTTTATATAAGGATGCCTAAGAGAGTTTCTATATAGAGTCGGGGGTAAGGAAAGCACCATTAGGGTAAAACTCCCTTTTTCGGGGGGAGGTGGGCATTTTTTCCTCAATTTATCTGGCTCCTCCCCACCTATCCACCCCCAACTGAAAAACGCACTGCTGGGTTTTTTAGATGGGCATATTTGTTTCAAAGCCCAATGCCTTATACAGGGTAGGACTGCATCACGGTAACACACCTTACTATTGCATCGCATTTGGCCAAATCGCTTGGCCCTCTGAAAGCTGTCATGCTGTATCTTTCAGTCTGAGTGCCACCTCCACCTGGGCTCAATCCCAGAAGTATTGTTCTTCATGCTATCAGTGTCCACTGTTTTATTACCACTACCAAAGGATTGCAACAGTCATTCATGAAATGTCTGATTATATACAAGGAAACTTTGGTAAATAAAAAACTGACCTTCTGCCAAATACAAAGGTTTTATAACAGAAAGAGTAGTGACTGAGGGGCTGGGATTGTGGCCCAAAGGTACAGCGCTTGCCTAGCATGCATGAGGCACTGGGTTCAATCCTCAGCACCACATAAAAATGAATGAATGAATGAATGAATGAATGAATGAATGAACAAACAAACAAAGGTATTGTGTCAACCTACAACTAAAAAATAAACATTTTTTGGGTTGTTTTTTTAAAGAGGAGTGACTGAAAGACAGGTAACTGGGTCTACTAACAAAACTTGCATTGTACTTCAGGCATGCCAGGTAATCTCCCTGTACCCTTGGTTTCATCAGATTTAAAATGAGGTAGAGTTGGAGGGCATGTTCCTAAGAGCTCACACTAGGATATTATACTTCTCAAACCATCTTAGGTCTTGTTCCCTGTACCAACAAAAATGAAACACAAGTAAGGTTCACATAGAAATTCATTACACTTTGCTTATTCCTGCCGTGGTTCTGGAATTATAAGCTTGGGAAATAGCAAATAATAGCTGCCATGCACAAGCTGAAGTGAAAAAAAAAAATTCAAGAATAACATCTGGATACCCAGGCACCAGATCTTTTGAATACATGCAAGCAGAAGGTATGCAGTCATTTTAAAAAGAAAGCCACAACTGCTATTTTGGAAGACTCTCTATATGAACATTAGCAAAAGGAAAAATGTTATATTTATACATACTAAGTAAGCATTATTTTACACCAACTATACTGTCATTTGTTCAACAAATATTTACTGAGCACCCATTATAAGCCAAGAGCTGGGAACAGAACACAAAATAAGACAAACAGTTCCTACATTCTGAAGCCAGATAAACAGGAGGGGAGCCAGGTAAACCAAAGTTAAAGAATTAATTACTACAGTTGTGGTGATTGCTGCATAAAATAAGTATATACAGTCATTCCCAGAGAACTTAATAGTCTAAGAAGCTGATCTGAACGTCCTGAAGGTGCTCCTGGGGAAATAATGTATACCCTAAGGTTTTAAGGGCTGTGGGATGGGAGCACTGTGTGCTCTAGGAGAGAGCTTTCCTAAGAGGAGAGTCTTGAACTCCATGGAATTCTACAACTCTAAGTGGAGACACTTTAGATCATTTGGATACTCTCTTAAATTACATAATTGGAAAACAAAAGGACCAGGAAATATGTATCAATTTTAGACAAACTGAACACTGCATTAATAATATACACAGTGACCAGCAGAACAGAGCACATATATTTAGACCTTGGACATATGAAGGGAAATCACAAGCACATTTAAATTCATTCTTTTCCTTCAAAAACGGCAGTCAAAAAAACTCACTCTTGATTCTAAAGATAATCCCCCAAATAATTAATTCCAACATAAATTAGTGTCATTAAAACTTTTCAAAGAGAAAACTCCGGTCTCTTCCAGAGACCACCTGGGCAGTCTCAGAAGTATTCTTCTTCTATGCTAATGATTGTTGGTTTTAATCATCCCCTTAAAAAAAAAAAAAATCACTGCATTCCAATTGACAATTTGTGTTCCAAGTTTCCTTTCCAAAGTTGTCTTTAAAGTCCAAGGCAAATAAAAACCACCATCCATAGTCGCTTACAGAACTGACAAGGGATTCTTGACTCCAATGGACCTGGCTGGCATCGGGGATCTAAGCACTTTATGAAAATCTCTGCACAACTTGATTTTTTTAAGTACCAAACTAAAGTTTACATCCACAAATCTGTTTGATCTCTGCAGTTGCAAAACCATATGGCACACAGAGAAAAACAAATTATCTCTGCTTATGAAATAAGAACCTTCTGTAGGCTTTGGGACAGACCGACAGCTATGACTGTCCTACTTGCTGCATATCACCATAATTAACTCTCTCTGATCCTTTTGAAGAATATAGATTTGTTTTTTGGTTTGTTTTCAGGTTTTGTTTTTTGTTTTTGTTTTTTTTTTTTTTTTTGAAGGCAAGGATTGGAGACATGAAAAGAGGAAGCTTTCCACTGGGAAATGGGAGACTCCTAAGCACAACCTCGGGCACAAGAATTCCAACATTCTCTGTGGATATTTTATATGCAATGTTTTTCATAATTTATTTAATAATATTTATTATTGAGAAGATATACAAAGTAGATTATATCTGTCAACATTTACAATGTCATGCACAGGATTATGCTTGTAAAAAGGTCTATGTCCCCATGTTTAGCAGTCATTTAGCAACTATTAATTTCAAAATAAAATCCAACTTCATAACCTGTGTAATTTTCCAGTTATTGGCTTCACAGAACCAATAGCAAAAATATGGCATAGCAAAGGAAATAAAGTAATTTAAAATGCAGTTAAATTCTGCTGTTCCTGCCTGTCACTACCCAACTATTACTAATATTCAGAAGTATTCTGAATATTATAATATTCATGTGGTCCTCACACATTAAAAAAAAGAGAGAGAAAAAGTTCAAAGTTAATTTGCACTTCTAAAACCATAGGTAAAGAAAGCTTGTATCTCTAAAGAAGTGTACAAAGGGGTGACACTCATGAGACATTAAGAGATTATTTCATAAATGTAAACAGCTAATTAAAGGACACTCAGCCCCAGAAAAATTATTTTAGAGAAAACTTGGATTCCAGAAGTGCAACAAAAGAAAGTACAAATAGAAATTAAATGTGTCAAGAAAAAAAAGGAATAAATACTTTTAATGGTGAAAGGATCACTTCCTGGGTATCTATCTATATAATGTTATATACTCAGGGTGTTTAGGAGATGACTGGGTAGAAAGAACTTAGAATTGTGATATCCTAAAGGAAGAAGTCCTAAGAATAATAGCTTTAGCAAGTCTGCCTATATTTCCACTGATAGGGATTGGAAGAACTAGTGTTTCCCTAAAATTTTATATAGTAAAGTAGGTTCTCCTTTGAAGGACTGGCTTCAAGATATCATGAACAAGAGTCAAAGGATCTCAAAACTACACCAGGTGCAGTGGCACACACCTGTAATCCCAGCAGCTCAGGAGGCTGAGACAAGAGGATGGCGAGTTCAAAGCAGCCTCAGCAATGGTGAGGCACTAAGCAACTCAGTGAGACCCTGTCTCTAATACAATACAAAATTGGGCTGGGGATGTGGCTCAGTGGTTGAGTGCCCCTGAGTTCAATTCCTGGTACCTCCCCCGCCCCCAGCCCCCCCCCACACACACACAAAAAAAATCTCTAAACTAGTGGGCCACAGAAGCATTCCTTGTTTACTGTATTCACACTGCACTCTACTCTACCCCTCCCAGCATCCCCCACCCCACTCCCACACCAGAGCCCACCAACATGTAGCTGGGATCCCAGAACCCAGAGCTGAGCAGCATAGCAGACTCTCAGAGTATTCAGAAAGGCTGGGAATCATTCCCAAGAACTAAACTAGGCCAAGTTCAAAGGCAAAACTTTATTCCTTGGGTTATGATCACCTCCAAATTTCAATACCTTTAAAACATATAGATTACAAAAGTACATGTAACATGTCACTAAGGAAATTCAGTAACATGTCACTAAGGAGCAACATTAATGGGTATACCTGGAATCTGATCTGCTAATTTCTAAATATCCTAATACGTTTTTCTTTCTTAAGGTTACCTGCTATATAGAGTGAACTACAATGGACAATTTCTTTTATTCAGTATCTATGATGTTCCTAAACCTAGGCCCTACTGAGGAGAGAGGTGGCATTACTTATTTAGCAAATAATAGTTAAAACATTTTCTTTTGGTTGACAGATCACTCATATGAGCCACACTAAATACATTTCTGGATTCTTATATTTGAAGAGAGAGAAATAGCTCAATAAAGGTTCACAGGGACTCAGGAATAAGTAGCATCTTTATATGCTAAGAGTTTCCACTGGTTTTTGTTGTTGCTGTTGTTGTTTTGTGTTGTGTTGTATTTTTGTGTCTTCCTGGGCGAATGGTGCTTTTAATTCCTCTTACAACCTAAAGCTTCTCAGCTGAGTTAGGAAGCCCCTTGTTTTTTTTCCCCCCTCTTTTCCCCTTAAGTGAAGGCCTTGTCTACACCTCTTGGCTACAACAAAGAGTTGTCAGACCTACAGATTTCTGTACTTGACCTTCTTTATGTGGTAAAGAAGTTGATATCCAACACTGTAATAAGAAAAAGCAATGTCAGTTACAGGACAAAGAGAAGAAAGAAGAGAAAGTATCAGGCTGAAGTTCTCATTGTCTGTGTTAGAGTATAACAAAGAATGGTGTTCTGTTTTGCTTTTGTTCTGTTTTGCTTTTGTTCTGTTTTTAAATAAATAAATGAATGAATGAATGTAGCCAGGACAGAAACTTAACAAGTAAAATCCATCTACAGCATGGAATTTTTACAGCAACTTGTTGGAGTTTTCATGTTTTGAAAAATGAGACACTGACTGATACACTTAGCCAAATATTCTGATCTGTCATCATTCTAAATATATAGGCCCATCTTTCAGCAAACAAATTAGCAGGTAATATATCATCTCTAAGAGTGCACACCCTTCCCTGGAAGCTCCATAAATACAGAGTGATCAAGACCAGCAGTGACTGAGAATAAAATGTTAAACACTACTAACTTCACTTGAGCAAAATTCCATTGCATCAATCAAAGTACAGTGTCAGGAAAGCCTTTATGCACTGAAATTCTTTCAGGGAGGAACAAGAGACACAAAAGAAATCGCCCTATACTCGCTTTATTTGATCATGCAGATAAGAGGAATGAATCTTGGACAATGAATGACTCCATTATTTTTTAAGCTGTATAAGATCAAATGAGCAAGTCTCAAAACTGGAGAGATTGTAAACTTAAACACACACACACATACACACACACACAGCCCTTTCCCCCAGCCTCACCCACTAAAAGCAACATAAAGTACACAAGCTTCCCAATACAGTAAGACCTACAAAGCTAGCTCGAGTCAGGTCCTCAGAAATGACTCACACCGTCTCCAAGATTCTGATTTAAAGTATAACCAACTACTTTCTGGGGGCAAAAGGGGAATAAAGTTCTTAAATCATTTAATTCTGCCAATTAGTTCCGCAACTATGGCATTAAAGAACTATGGATATTTATCCACTGGAAGTGGATCAAAAAGTGGGCTCTCCTAATGCCTATTAAATAGTGCTGAATTTCAAGCTTCACTAGCCAAGGTCAAATCTGAACCAATGTGAAAACCTCCACTTCCCCATCACTAATCCCTTGAGCCATCCATTCTTCCAAAAGGCAAATGTTTTACAGGCAGGGGGAGAAATACTACACAGTCTGGGTTGTGCTTAATATGACTGTTTTCCACACTAAACTCAGCATACATGCCTCCCATTTATCTATGAAAAGCTAGAGCCTGGAAATTTCCAGAAATGATATCACTACAGTAGTGACATGGGCAGAGAACAGAAGAACTAAGTGCTTTTTTTTCCCCCACATAAATTAGGTGAAATATCAGGGTTATTGCCTAATCTTGTATCTTTTCTTGGTACTTAGCTTTCTCCAATCAACTGGAGGAATAAAAAGATATCTCATTTTGGCATTAAGATTACCTTCTGTAGGTGTGTTGCTGGTGGATCTATGATGATCAAGCTGAGGTCCCACTTTTTTTTTTGATGACCAACCACATTAGGTAAGTCTGTGCTCAGAGGTGGAGAGGAATAAGGAGTTGGGAGTACTGCAACTGGTGGAGAACACAGACTTGAGAACTGACTTCCAAAGACACTGCCCCAAAACGAAAGCTTCCAGAGTGTCCCACTTGAATCAAAAGCCCAATTGTTCACCATCCTCACTTTCACAATCTGAACACACACTGCCAGCCAACGTGCCACTTAATGTACTGCTTCTATTGAAACAAATTCAAAGTCAACCGCAGTCCAGGTCTACAATTTACCCATACCAGCAATTTTTAAAACTTGCCCAGGTTCACTGGAAATGTAACCACCAAATATGGTAACTTTTCAAAAAATATTAACTGTATTTCAAAAAATTTTCAGCAAGTATATCCAAGTTCTAAAAGAAAATATAACTGCATTTTACCTCTCCACTCCCCAAGACAGAAAAGCTGTGGGGTCCTGAGATCTGGTATTAAGTGAGTCACTATCAAAATCCTGAACAACAACAAAAAAAAATAAGCTGCTGTTCGTTCGGGGTATTTTCTATTCCCTAGGCATGAAAAGATTCTTCTCTCTCCCTTTTTCCCCATCCCCTAACTTTTACTCAAGGGGGGAAAAATATCATTTAAAATATGTTCTTTAGACAATGGGGACAGAGCTCAATGATAGAGCATTTGCCTAGTATGTGGGAGGTCCTAAAATTCAATCTTCAATACTGAAAAAAATAAAGTGTTCCTTGCCAAGAAATTAATCACTTTCTCACTGTATTTTTGTAGACTTCTTATAACTACACAGCACACCTTCTTTATTTTAGTTGCATAAATAATACAGGCTTGTATGTTCAAATAATAACTCAGCATACACAGTAAAAACAGAGCCCTCTCTTCTCCCGCCAATCCCGGCTGTATATCCATCCAGCCCAGTTCCTATACTTACCATGTACATATGCGTACTGGATCACAGACGTCACATTTACCAGACTATGCGCTTCACAAGACTAAGAACCATCTTATTCACCTCTTGATCCAGTGCCCCACAAACTGCTGATAAAAATGGTTCATCAATAAAAATATACTCAATCAATGATCAAAGCATCAGAGGTGCAGATATCTTTAGGAGTCCACATGGTGGCTCCAGATGCAAGAGTAACAAATGCCAATGTCCTTCCATTTGCATAAGCCCATGTCCCGCCTATGTGAGATCTGAAAGGAGGGAAAAGGTTGAAAGGAGGGAAAATGTTTGGCCAACACTGGGATACTAAGGCAAAGCACTACATCTATCTTGTTAAAAAATTAAAATTAAAATTAAATAACCAAAGCAGTTGACCAAAGTGGGAGACCCATTCAGGATCCTAGAAGGCTTCTCTGCACCTTATCTCAAGGGTAGTCCTACTAACTGTCTTAAAGGCACAGCCCAGACATAGCTTTTAAGACTCTTAAGGCATCAGCCCTTCCCAGTAATAGTTTACTCATAGATTAGAAACTGTCTGGATTGTGTTTGAAAATGTGTGATCTTATTGTAGGAAAAAAAAAAAAAAGAGTAATTTGAGAATGCACCCAGAAGAAAAAGACAAAATGCTATCACTGAAAGCTCTCTCTCTCTCTCTCTCTCTCTCTCTCTCTCTCTCTCTCCACACACACACACACACACACACACACACACACACACACACACGTTACTTAGATATAAAATATAGGGCAAAGAGGATTAAAATTGGGACAAGTATCTTCTCCAAGCCTCCAAACTAAACAGACTTTCATAATCACAGGAGGTTAAAGTAATACTATATATGACTCAACTTAGAAATCAAAATTATTTACCTTTTCTTAAGGTTTTAAAAATGATATTAGACTCGCTGGCTTCAATCTCAATTTATCAAAATCACCAACTGATGGTCATCACAAACAATAATTAATCTAAACATAAAATGACACAGGACACTAATCTTATGTCAAAATTTATTTTAGCAAATCCTCAAGTTTGAGCACTGAAATTAGAGTTAATTCAGTTTATCTTTACCAGTTTGCCTTTTCCTTGCCAGGGACCCAAAAAAACACAACTTCAAGATTTGGCACAAGGAATATTCCACAACTTGGTCAATAAAATAGTCCTGACCACATTATCATCGTTACCCAGATTTACAGAACAGGCCCAGTAACAGAGACACTGGGTTCATGTCCAATAGTAACATATACTTTTAAATGAACAAATTGGCTCATACATTAACCTAGCAAGTCTTTAGCTCAGAGTCAAGAAAGACTACACAGACTAACACTTGGCTTCTGGCCCTGAATGCTAACAGTCCCCCATTCTGTTGGGCAGAGAGAGGAAGAATAAAGGCCCAAGTTTCAGGCACTCTTACCACCCAACACCCAATCCCTGGCCCCACCATCCAAATACTTATTTCCATCCACCCACCACCACCACCAAGAGCAGCCTTCAGGGACAATTAAGACGTTGACTTTCAGAGTCATAGTTCTGTGGCTATTCATTAATTCTAAAGTAATAAACCCTAGCTAAGAAGAATAAAATCCAGTAACCAAAAATAAGTACACAAATGCACCCAAATATAATGTCCAGGACTGACTTCAAAATAAATTCAATTGCAAAGAGGAAAAAAAAATGAGGCTTGGGTGATGGGTGATGGTATTAACAATGCAAGATTGTCTGTGAGATAGTAATTACTGAGGCTGAGTAAAGAACATGTTAAGTGATATTCTACTTTTCTGAAGAGTTTTAACTTCCATAAACAAAAAGTTATGGGGAAGCCAGGCACAGTGGCACACAGCTATAATCCCAGCAGCTGAGACAGGAGGATGCGGAGTTCAAAGCCAGCCTCAGCAAAAGCAAAGCAACTCAGTGAGACCCTATCTCTAAATAAAATACAAAATAGGTCTGGGGATGTGGCTTAGTTGTTGAGTGGCCCAGAGTTCAATCCCCAGCACCCCAAGAAAAACAAACAAAACAAAAAAGGCTATGGGGGAGCTACTGAAAGTACAATACAACAAAATGCAAATACCAATGGCTTCTTGATGGTGAAATTCTAGACCATTTTATTTTCTTCTGTGAGATTATTGTTGTTTTGTTTTTGCCCACAAATCATATTACTTTTATGTCCAGAAAAGAAAATAATATTAGCATGATGATGACTACAAAACATTTTTGGTGAGATGATGTTATCTGCGTGCCTTTGGAGGCCATTCCAATCACAGCACAAAAGCAGCAGCAAGATCCAAACCTAAAACCAGTATACCCTGAGGCACACACACCCAGAAAGCATATCAACAAAGTTTCACTTGAGGATGTAACAAGTATAGAATGAATGGAATCTAACAAAAATACCCCAACAGAAAGTAAAACAAATAAATTCCTTTTCTAGAAGGGAAATATCATCTGTTTAAAAAGGTTTATTACCCCTTTTAGCTGGAGCTGACTAAGCCCTTGCTATGTACAAATAACCTGACTGTACTTTCATCTAATCCTCTCAATAGTCCTGACAGGAAGTACAAGCATTATCTTCATTTCAGAAATGAAGAAACTGAGGTTCAGAGAGTTTAAACAGAGTAGGGTTGGCTTTGGGATTCCATCCAAGAATGGAAGAAATCACATCTTTATCTTCACGATGCCTCAGAGAAAAATAGGAGAAGACACTCACAAATAGATAACCCTACTTCATAAAATTCGCAAAAAAGTATCCATGACCTTGGATTCCAATCTAACCCTTCATCCGAGTAACATTTACACTCCTTCTATCACTCCTTAGCGAAAAAGAGATAAATGTAAATGAAATACACCAAGAAGAATGAAAAGCTCCATAAACTTCAGTAAGATGAACAATAGCATCTAGTATTTATAGAATGCTTATGTGCACAACATTGTGTTATTCAAAAACATCCTAAAGAGACTATTACTTCCATTTTACAAAATCTAAGCCTCAGAGAAGCCAAAGAATTTGTTTATTATACCTGCTAATAATCAAAAAACGATTTCTTGGACCCAGAAGGCCTCCACAGGCTACCCCACACAGTATTAAATAAAGTCTTTCTTGAAAACTTTGCTCCCTCTTTAAAAATGTTTTCAAGTCCACTTAAAATAACAATCATCTTCACTCCCAAATAATTATCAACCAAACAAAACGGTCATCAAGATGCCCCAACACTGTTCATGACTGAGAGCTGTGGAGAAGGCTGCACAAGGGATTCCCTGCACTTACTTGAAACTATGCTTGATATTAGAAAAAAAGCATGCAAGCCAAAGATGGCAGCCTCTCAGGAAACTTCAGCCAACACCAGGAAAAACATGGTGGCTTCCTCGACATTTAAAATGCCCACTTTCTGAAAAAGACTGGAAGTGAGAAGACCATTTCAGATCCCAGCTTCTCTGCTGCCTAAAAGTATCAAGGCTTTAAGCTTTGTCATCATTTAGCGACTTTCAGTCTTACTTGTGGTCACTATTAGGGGCGCTAACAATACCTATTTATATGTAAAGCACCTAGCTCTGGGATTGACACAAAACAGGAAGTACAGTAAAAGTTCCTTCCCTGCCTGATATGCTGGGATCTGTACTGCACTCTTCCTCCTTTAGGAACTCCAAGGGGAAAATGAACGCTGCCCCCCCCCCCATGTGTGGATCAAAGTAATGCCCTAGTTGGCCCCAACTACCTCCGCTCCCCTCCCTTTTTCTCACACAATAACATCTTTATACTAAAGATCCTCAAATTGTGGGGATTTAGTTCAGTAACTCTCTTATTTTGCAATGCTATAATTTTACTTTATTGCACTTTCAGATGGGCTTTGTTTGGCATTTGATTATTTCAGCGCCAGCTTCCCACTTAAAATTCTAGACCTTGGCTTTGATAATAGAATATGAAAAATGCCAGGACATTATATCTGTCCAAGGGACAAAAACTCAGTGAGCAGCCAGCTATTGCTTTATTTGTTTAAACAGTGACAACAGTCAGAATTCCCAAGAATTAAGTCATAGAATTTTAATTTTCTTCCATCAACCTTACTAGCTTAGTAGTAATAAAAAATAACTGAGGACTCAGTATTTTGTGTTTTCAGTGTTACTTGCTAATGTTCAGTATAGATGAAACTAAAATTAATAAGGCTAAACATAAGCACTACATTTTCAAACAAACATGAAAATTACTTGTACACCTATCACAGTTTTAACAATTTTTTAAGCTAATTACTTCAAACTATTTTTGTTTAAATAAGATTTGGGGCATGCTTACAAAAAAAAAGGATTAGATATATGTACATTTATGACATTAGTGGAAGAGAGCATTATGAACCCTTAAGAATTTTACAGTTTGCCTTTGTCAGTGTGATATAGAAATCTAACACTAAACAAAATTAGGACCTTCAAAGGCTCAACTTTAATGAACAACACTTTCAAACACATTAAGCTTCATGTTAGTTAGCAATTCTGGTAATTCATAGCAATATTGATTGTTCTCCTTTAAAAAGAAACCCCTTAAAGTAAAAAACCTATTGTTCTAGATGTGCTCTCAACAAATTCTGTATGTGTGTATGCCTGTGTGTGTGTGTGTGTGTGTGTGTGTGTGTGTTTAACTCCTTTTGACTTTCACTTCCCACTTACAAAAGGCAGGGTTAAGGACTAAGTAGACTTTGACCTTTAAGTATAACTTGAAAAAGCCATTGCCTAAAGATGAGTCATACACAGACTTTGTAAACTAACTACACAATTACTAGACTGTATTTCCTACAAAGTTAAGGCACTCTGAGTAAAATCTATACTTTATTACTATCTGAAAACAGAAGAGTTGTCAGTATAGCAAAGAAAGACACAGAGTTGTTTAGACACACACACGCACACACACACACACACAAAAAAAAGACTACCACAGGTAATCACACATGTCCACGTTAACCCTCAGGAGACAAAATTATTTACAAATGGTGCTATTTAAATTTTTAAAGACATAAATGTATTAAAAACATTTACCAAACACAGGTGAGTTTATAATTTCCAACAAAAGCTTTTTTTTTTTAACTTTCCAACAAAAACTTATAACTGCAACAAAAGCAAAAATAAACTAATGAGATTGCATCAAACAAACTTCTACACAGCAAAGGAAACAATCAACAAAGTAAAGAGAGAATCTATATATCTAATATGATATAAATACCAAAATCTAAAAGAAACTCAAATCAATAGCAAGAAAACAAGTAACTTGATTTTAAAATGGTGAAAGACCTGAGATGACATTTCTCAAAAGAAGATATAGGCATACACGAGGCTCCGCGTTCTATCCCCAACATCGCAAAAAATAAATAAATAAAATATAAAATGGTCCACAGACAAATGAAAAATTGTTGAACATCACTAACCACCAGGGAAATGCAAATTAGAAACACAATTAGAAATCATCTCACAAATGTTAGAATAGCTTTTATCAAAAGGACGAAAATGAAGGCTGGGGTGGCAGCTTAGAGGTAGAGCACTTGCTAGCATGTGTGAGGCACTGGGTTTGATCTCAGCACTGCATATTAACAAATAAAATAAAGATCCATTGACAAATAAACAATATTTGGAAAAAAAGGCAAAAATGTAAGTTTCGGTGAAAATGTGGAGAAAAGAGAATCCTGCAAACTGTTAATGAGACTATATCTTAGTTCCAACATTTTGGGAAATATTATGGAGGTTCTCAAGACAATAAAAAATAGATTTGCCACGTGACCCAGTAATCCTACTTCTGAGTATATATATCCAAGGGAAAGAAAATCTGTATGTCCAAAGATACCCCGCATTCCTGTGTTCATTACAGCTTTATTCAAAATAACCAAGAAATGGAAACAACCTATGTGTTCACAAATGGATGAAAGGATAAAGAAAATACAATGCCTATGCACAATGGAATACTACTCAGCCTTTCAAAAGATGGAAATCCTGTCATAGGTGAACCTGGAGGACATCAGCAAAGAGAAATACACCAAACATGGAAAGACAAACATTACATGACCTAACAGAAATATGGAATCTAAAAAACGGTGAACTCAGTAGTATAGAGTGGAATGGTGATAAACAGGGGCTAGGATGGTAGGTGACGGTGGGCTGGGAACATGCTGGTCAAATGAACAGTTTCAGCTATACAGAAAAATGAGTTCTGGAGATCAATATAGCCTGGTAACCATAGCTTCTAATAAGGTACTGCTAGGAGGTTGAATTTTAAGTGTTCTCACTACAAAGTACTATAGTACTTACATATAAGTGTGTGAGTTGATCAATAGGTTAATTAGCTTGATTTAGTCCTTCTACAACACAGACATATCAAAATATCACATCATACTCCAAAAATGTATATAATTTTATGTGTTCATTAAAATTAATTAATAGTAACTTCAAGATTTCTCACTCCACTTGATTAGTTTTAGGAAAAATGAAAATTTCAGGGCCACCTTTTCAATTATTTCAAAGAAAGTTAAAGTTAGAAAACCTCAAATTGGGGATATAGCTCAATGACAAAGCAAATGCCTAGCATCCAGGAGGTTTAATCCCCAGCACCACAAAAGAAAAAAAAATTTAAAAACCTGTTCTTGCCTAAATAAGTATCTTCTATTACAGATATAGCCTCTCCTTCAAAAAACTATATACTTGCATACAAAATAAAATATCTCCCACTAACTGCAAAGTGACCTATAATGAAACCACTTTGGTTTTCTATTGATTTTTTTCACGTCTTCCACAAAATCTGAAAACTAGGTCAGGGTAAAACTATCACAATATAAGAAGGATTTTAAAATATCACCAAAGCCAGGTGTGGTAGGCATGCCTGTAGTCCCAGCTACTCAGAAAGCTGAGGCAGGAGGATCCCTTAAACTGAGGATTTTGAGGATAGACTGGGAACCTATATCATCATTTTTATATACATAAAAATCATTGAGAAGTGACACAGACAACACAAATGGAAATAATGGAGAAAAATCCAGAAAAGAAGTTAAAAGATTTTCATATAAATTTAATTTTAAGTGGATTTAAACAATGCTATAATAAGGAAAAGTCTCCCCTTGGTAATTAGGTTTCTACTTCCAAAATAATTTTGAAAAACTGAGACCTACCAACAACCATATTAATGGTAATTAATTATTGAGCTATTACATGCATATAGCATAAATCATCACCAAAGCCAAAACCATAAATATTGCATTTTACAAATAAGAAACTGAAATTTAGAGATTAAGTTCCTTGCCCAAAGACAAAATTCTGCTGTTTGTTGTTTGTTTGTTTGTTTGTTGAAAGAAAAAACTGGGATAAAAGATTTGTGTCTAGTATTCCCTTTAAAGGACAGTATTGAATCACTTCATATCAGTGTTCTTTAACTGAAAAATCAAAATCACTTAACAGGGCTTATTAAAATACAGACTGCTGGGTGCTGTTAGCCAGGCACTAAAGCCCAGGGTCTCTGACTGAATGAACAGGTTCCAGGTAAGACCCAACAATTTGCATTTCCAACAAGCTCTTCGGATAAAGATATAGGTGCTAATCCAGTAACCATATTTAAGTGACCTCTGCTTTTACAATGACCAAAATGAGTCATGCCAAACATTTAGAGGTGAACCAAAAAAGGACGAACTGTGTTCAGCTAAACCTGACTCCAGTGTCTGAATTTTCTAATTAGTTAGCCCTTCTATTCACAAGTTCTACATCCATGGTTTCTACCAACTACAGGCCGAAATATTTAAAAAAAAAAAAAATCTGTACTAAGCATATACAAATTTCTTTTTCTTCTCATATTCCCTAAACATAAAGTATAACAACTACTTATATACCTTTTTCATTATATTATGTATTATAAGTAATCCAGAGATTATTTAAGTAGAGATGAGGATATGTATGTGTTATTTGCAAATTCTATGCCATTTGTATGAGGGACTTTAACATGCTTGAATTTCAGTACTGTGGTGGGTTCTAAAACCAATCCCTTGAAGGCTTAGAGAGATGACTATATTTTATTTATAATACACATTCTTAAGAAAAATAGTTCCATGAAAAGTCACTTTGGTACAAAGTAAGTAATTTGCAAGCCAAAATGAATTCTGCGGCTTTATCCAATGTCTATCATCTTGATTCACAAGAGTCCCAAGAAACATCTCTTTTCATCTCTTTTCAAAATTCCATGCTGTTCTTTATAGGTGATTATTTATGTAACAACAGGACAAAAATAATAGAACAAAATTTTCAACTTAATCTTGCCCTCCCCTCATATTTTAAAGGCCCTCAGCATTCAGACACACAAAAGCATCATAAAATAGCCTAGGACACTACCAACAATAAATGTATTCGTGTGGAGTTGAACTCTTAGATCCTTCAAAATATGGGATAATCAAGTTTTACCCAGGAGTATTACCACTTGAGCTTATCATTCCAGAAGACACTGACCTGGAAAAATGCCCTTCTGAGAAGAAAACACAGTATTCATTTCATACCACCTGTTGTCTTAGCTTATGTACTTTCTCAACATCTCTTGAAATCCTCCAACAAGACAAATAGCTTCAGGGTCAGCAGAGATTAGTGGCCCATCTCTCTCTTTCACACCAAGGAACTACCACTTGGGCAACTGCCAGAGACTTGTTCATTCAAATGTGTTCTAGCCCCCTTACTGCACTCTCGAGAAGCAGTGCCTCTGCCAGGTGGCAGCCAGGACAGATTTGAAAGGCAGAAGTAAACACTGTGGGGTGGGGCTAAGCTTCTGATACTGAGGTCCTAGTATTTGGTCCTCAACTTCTAGGATAAAGTGCCAACACCCACACTTATTAGCCAGTGAAGTAAACTATTGGTGCTAAAGTCTGCTACTACGATACGGGGGAGCAGCTTCCTGATTGCAGCAGAGGTAGCAGTTTCCTTGGCTGGCCAGTTCTACAATTTTATTTTGGGAGTCATTCCTAGAAAGTCAACCCAGAGCCTGCCCTTCCAGTCTGTCCAAAATATAGTAAGCATCTAATCCCTATATCAAATCCCTCCCTGATAAAACTGCCTAGAGTGGTCTATGCTATCAACAGCAAAGTCTAGACCTACATGTCACTCAACAAAAATGAAATGACTCTCTTTTAAGTTCTTATCATTTGTAAAAGGTATTCCACAGCAAAGAGAAATTACTAGAATCCAGCATAATAGAAGAAACAGACAACAATTCAGAAGATCTGGATTCTACTCCAGACTCTTTGATTGATTTGCACTAAATAGAAATGTAAGAAATGCTGGAAGAAATAAAAGTAGAAAGAAAGAAAGAAATGCTGGTTGAATGAAAACTAAGTCCAGGTGAGTCATCCCTTCCCCGATCATACCTGCACATAAGATGTGTTCAAAATTTCTGAATCATTCTGAATTCAAATCTGTTCTAAATACTATGGAAGCATGATGAAAAAGATTATGAGTCTTTGTTTCATTCTCTGAAAACAGGAAACCTATTAATTACTAGAAAGTCCTTGAATATTTTTGGAACAACGCAAGCATATGAATCCACATTTTCTAACTATGCATTTTATGAAATCTAAAAACACACTAGATTGAAAAGACAGCACAAAAAATGTGAAATACCTTATTATTTATATTGATTACATGTTGGAATGATATTCTGGATATCATATACTACATAAACTATATTGTTAAAATCAACTTTACCTGTTGCTTTT